>NW_005054309.1:5832736-5870993 GCF_000277835.1 Geospiza fortis | reverse complement strand
GTAGGTCTGTATTATGCAATAGTGATTTCTTTGTTTCCTCTCACTTTAAGGTTTAGCAACAGGGGAAGAAAAAACCCTCACATACAGAAACGGGGGAGGGGAGGCGTTCAGACGATGCTGGATCCCTCCGAGCTATTAATGGTGAATTGCATAACCACTGCCGAGGGGTTGCTAGGTTTTACCACGTCCCTGCTCCGTGTTAAATATTAACAGAGCTTGTCCTTTCGGCGCTGTCGCTGTGCCGAGCCCGATCCCATCTGGGCGGGTTTCCATGGAGCTGAGAGCGCCCCTGGTCTCCATCACAACGAAACCTCCCGGAGCTTCCCTGCATCCATCCCCGAATGAGGCGTGGGCACACGGGCACAGCGCCTTTCCTGCGCTCCTCTGCTGCAGGGGTGTTTTCCCTTAAAACCAGCCGGGTTTGGGGCTGATGCCTGGTTTGTCTGTCCTGGTAGATCTGCAGAGCCACAGGGTGCCTTTAACCCGGCTGGTGCCAGCCCTGGCACAGCCACCTGTGCACTGGGCTCTGCTCAGTGCTTGAAAGAGCAAGCTGGGATAGGAGACAAGGGGAGATGGTTTTACCCTAAAAAAAAGGTCAGGAAGAAATTTTTTGAGATTAAAGTGGTGAAACACTGACATAGTTTGCCTAGAGAGGTCATGGATGACCCATTCCTGGAAACATTTGAGGTCAGGTTGGACAGAGGTCTGAGCAAACTGTTGCAATGGAAAATGTCCCTGTTTGTTGCAGGGGGTTGGACTAGATGGCCTTTAAACAACCTTTCCAGCCTAAACCACTTTATGATTCTCCCCTGCTGTTCCTCCTCCTCATCTATCTTCCTTCTGTTTCCTGGTTTAAATTAGACTGCAAAATCTTCTGGATTAAGATGCAAGAAATAAATGCAGCATCTCCTAAACCGTGGGTTTGCCTTCTTTTCCCCCAGTAACATAACTCTCATCAAAACCTTTCTGATTTACATTTAAAGCATTTTAATGGAGTTAATGGTGCAGGATTTTCAACACATTGGCTTCCTGGGACTGGTTTAGGGCCATGCTGGGACCAGTTTTCATCCATGCTGGATGCTGAGAGGCTTTGCTTGCTGTTGGTCTGTGGAGCAGGGCAGTGCTGGATGTTACAGATCTGCATACTCAATGTGCATGTGAGCTCAAACAGGTTTTTTGTTATGTCTCTAATTAGGCTAAGTAGAGTGTTGGATTCAAGTGCTAATTAGAAATGACCACTGTAAAATGCATTGGGATATTTGGGGCTGTGTGCTGTTTGCATATTTGGGTGCCAGCTCCTGCTCACCCCTGTGTGAGTAATGTGATCAGTCCATCCACTTTTTAACCAGTCACATTACAGATACACCATGCCTGAGAAAATGAGTTTCTAGCAATGGGAATAAGCACACATAAGGCATGGGATTGTCCATGGCAAAAGGGGGGAGTATTAGACAGTGAGAGGAAGGAACTGGCACTCAGGATTGGTCCAGCCCTCTAAAAAGTGATGTGACTGCTGAAAGGGAGGGGTCCCTGGGAGTCCAGTGTCTGCTGGAAAAAAACAATTAATGGAAAAAAGAACAACCTCTGGCTTCCTAAAGCTACTCTGCAGGGTGTACCTGAGGGCAGGGCTGTGTCCTTGTGGCTGTGGGTTTGGTCAGTGCTATGTGGTGTGGCCCAGGCACTCTGTCACCACTTGAGGGGGGTGGGAGGGCAGCCCAGGTGAGCAGCCAAGGTGCAGGTCTGAGCTGAGCAAAACTGCTTTTAAATGTCACATTAATTCCCTGGCGCTAAACTCCAAGCTCTCCTTAGCTGGGCAAGGACTGTTGGGTTTCAAACTGTGCCAGGCTGGTCCAGCATTAACTGAACCCTTCACGTGTCTGGCTGTTCTCATGCACCACAGGGACAAAGTCACCCTGGCCCCTTTTTTTAATTTTTTTTTTTTCCCCCAACCCCTTGGGAATAATTAAACATGCCCATGCAGGCAGGAAGGCCAGGCTGGCTGCTGGCCTGGCAGGCAGGGGGGCTCTGAGCCCTAAAGATGCATCCCTGTTGAGGGTCTCTCCTGCACACCCCCAGTGCTGCACAGGAACTCATCCGCATGAAAAAAAAAACCTCGAAAAACACAGCCTCACTAAATTTTCATTAAACATTCATAAACATTTGGGCAACACTGGGTTGTGTGAAGCCCAGACTGGAACACAAACAGGCTGTACCTTGCCTGAAATCTCAAAGCAAAGGGGTTTTTGTAAAGCTGCTGTAAACCCAAGCTGGTCTAGGTCCAATATTTGCTTGGCTCCTGTTCAGATTCATTCCTGAATTCGAACTGATGAACTTCCAGCCCTCAGGTACATTTATGGGGGATGAACATGGACACATCTATGGTTTAACAGAGCCATAATTTCTCCCTGAATGCTTTATTGTTTGAAAATCATAAATAAGGTGAAGTGAAAAGGACAAGCCCCTTTAATCTATGAGTGGTGTGCTAAATGACAGTGCTAAATCTCTGCTGGCTCCATGGCAGGTAGAGCTGATTTGCACTCCCAAAATGGCAGTGATTTTATCCCACAGCCTCCACTGAAGGTGTGGAGATTATATTTTTGAAGGGGAAAAAAAAAATCAACCCCACTCTGGACCAGGCTTGGATGGGAATAGTCAGCAAGGCATTGCCAAGAGCCTGGGTGTATTCTGTTATCCTGGTGAAGGAAATGCCCACCCTGCACTGGCCCTGAACTTTGTCAGGCTCCTTTCTTCCCTCCTCCTCCACATTTCTTATCACTCCTGATCTATTTATTGCTCTGGTTTGAATGCTTTTACAGCCTGCTAGACGAGGCTGTCTCAAGGCCAGTGTGTTCAGGTGTGCCAGGGAAAGCTCTGCCCCAGCAGCCTGGAGGCTGCCTGTGCAAACAACCCCTCTCCCCTCCAATGATTGAAACTTCAATGATTGAAAGGTATTTTCACAGAATCTCAGAATGGTTTGGGTTGTGGATCATTAGTTCCAACCCCCTGCCATGGGCAGGGACATTTCCATTATCCCAGGTTGCTCCAAGCCCCATCCAGCCCAGCCCTGGACACTGCCAGGGATCCAGGAGCAGCCACAGCTGTGCCAGGGGCTGCCCACCCTCACAGCAGATATTTTGATGAGCACTGCACAGCAGTGTGTGACCTTTAAAACCCAGGTGCTTACACAAGATGCTCACAGTGCTGCCAGTGCTTCAGACCACCCACCTTTTGTGTCCCCAACCAAAGGGTGTCCCCTGGGCTGGGGGACATCCCACTGGTGTGGGGCTGCTCTTCCAACATGCATTTCAACAGCCAGGATGGAATAAGGAAATCAATAAATGCTTGCAGGTTGAGGCATAAATATCCCTTCTGCTTAGGGCATTAATATTTATCATTTGGTGGAGAGCAGACCTCGCACAAGGCATTTTAGTGTGTTTTATTTGCAGTGCACCCTGGGGTGGTTTTACACAAAAGTTGCTGTATTGAATTTTCTCGTGATGTAGTATTAATTTGTACAAACTGCAAATTGATGCTGACCTGGTCTCTGATGGGCACAAGCTCTCAAATTTTAATTCATATAAAACCTGGCCCCCCTCTCAGCAACGAGAGCTTCAGTGCTGGGGAAAACAGGGGGACCCTCTGGGAACTGTCAGTCAAAAAACAAAATTCTGGAAAGGTTTTTCCCCTCTGTTCATCTCTTAATGGCTCTAGCTGAGATGTTTCAGCTGAAGAAAACTCCACCCCTGCAGCTTCTGCTTTGAAAAAAAGGAAAACTCTAACTCAATCTCCTTAAAAAATAGCAATTAATGCTTTTCAGAAAGAATTTCTGTCCTCCTTTCAGTCCCAGTGGAGTTTTCTGTTAGGCAATCAATAAGTAATGACCAGGAAAAGACTTTAAAGTCCCTTGTTGCTGTCATATTACCAGATTGTGCATCCCAACCTCAAACCGAGTGAGCTGAGAAACTGAAAAAATAAAGAATGAGGAAAAATCTGAGGAGGATGCTCATGGACTCACCTCCCATCAAATTCTCTGGGGCCACTGGGGTGATGCATTTTTGGGGTGATCCATTTTTGGGGTGGAGCACCACAGTGGCTCTGTTAGAATCCCCAGTCCCCAAGGGCCATCAGCACTGTGGTCCCTCCTGCCATGGGACCTGATGGCCATGAGATGCCCAGCCCTGGGGGACCCAACAGCAGCACTGCAGCATCCAGAGAAAAACATCCTTTAAAGGACTGTGGGAAGTTTAGAGGGAATAAAAAAATTTGGGGTTCTTCCTTAATCATTGCATGTCTTTTTTTTTTTTTTCATGAATATGAGAGCTGGAGAAGTCTTTTTAGAATGAAATTGGGGTTTTATTGGAAAAAGTTCTGGTGTCCTGGGAGAGACATAAAATTGACATGCTATTGGAAATGTGGTATTGGCTGATCTGCCAGGGCTGAGGGTGTCTGGGCTCAAAGGAAAGGGCTGGGAGAAAAGGAGCCCAAAAGACAGACTTTTTGAAGTGACCAATTGCATGCTCTTCCTTGCAGAGCTGAAAACACAGGTGTCCAAGTCACTCCAGGAGTCACAGTATTTTTAATTTTTCCCCCAAAGTTTTAGAAAACTCAGACTAAGCTGTATTTTCCTCCACAAATCTCCTCCAAAATTTTTTTTGGCTTTCTGTTCCCAGACACTTTGTAAAACCACCTCAAATTCTCGCCTGGAGTTGGCGTCTCAGAAATTTATTTCCAGTTCATTGCTGGCCAATAAGGGTGACAAAGTGTGTTTCACGAGGAGGAAAACCCACTTTGTGGTTATTGAGGGCCAGAGTTGGAGAGCAGATCCAATCACACTGAAAGAGTATTTGCAGCTGTTTGCACAAGACATTATTTCCTGGGCACCTGGCTTGTACTTACAATTAAGAACTTGTAAATCTGAGGAAATCTTAAATTAAGGTACCAAAATGTGCCTGCAAACATTTGTGCCTGCCATTTTTCAACGGTAATAATGGGAGTCCTGTTAAAGTGAGGATGAAAAATTGGTCCTGTGTCAATAACCCGTATGAATGATGTTAGAGAAAACTGGCAAGTCATCAAAAGACCCTGTTCTCCATTTAATTCTCTTCCTAGCTCATTATGGATTATCACGTTTTGTCTGGTTAGTGGCATGATTATGGAAATAGAAAAACTATTTCTCTCTGCTTCTTATCTAAAAGATGAATGGGGCACATATAATTGGCTTAAGTTATCATTTAGCAGTGAGCTCTCCTGATGCAGGGCTTTCATTTTGTCCTCAGCCTGAAGTCCTGAGACACACTGAATGGCTGCTGTGTCCCCCTGGTTGTTTTCTGCCCCCAGTGCCCACATGCTCAGCCCAAAGCAATGCTCCTATTAAGGGCTGAGGGACTTTTGTTCCCAGAAAAATCAGTTGTAAATAACTCAGCAGGTGGAGATGATCATCAGGGCATGAGTCACCAGCACTGAAACAACAGCCTGAGCACATCCACCCTCACCTGGGACTCAGTGCTCATCCCAAACCTGCCTGAGCTGGAGCTGCACCCATGGTTTGTGTGAAATGGGGTTTGTGCTCCAGGCAACACAGGCTCCCACCTCCTGGAAAAGAATGGGGGATTTTGAAAACATTTTCCTTTTTAATAATAAGAGAGAATAAAAACGGCAAGAAAAGGGGAGGCGCCATCACCAGGAAGGGATTTTTCCCCCCCATGTTAGGCTCTGAAGTGTTGGAGGTGCGCTTAAAGAAGAGCTTTCCATTGGGATGCTGGGCCCTGGTTACAGCTGTGGGAGCTCATGGGGACCACTCAGTTTGAACACATTTGGGCCCTCCATAGCCAAGGTTTGGTGCTTAAAAGCATCTGCCAGAGAGTCCATCAGTCATGAAGATCATTGCTGCTGTCACTGCATTTCCTGAGGCCTCAGGGGACACTGGCCAATGATGTTAATTGGAGACTATAAAACATTAGGAAAAGCCAAAGCAATTTTGAAAAGGACCTTTTTACCTTCCTGTGATCTCTTTACTCAAAGAGAAAATGTTGTCTGAGAAATAAAGGGGAAGTTTGTTCATCTTGACTTTCACAGTGGAGAAAAAGAGCAGTGGGAAGGAGAGAGGATGCTTTCTGTCTGGCCTATAGTGTTGGAGCTTAGTTCTTCTCTAAGTATTTTATCCAAAACCTATTTTTAATAATGCCAAAATAATAATTGCTGAAATTCCTCTTTTTTTCTTGTTTTTTACATGCAAAGCATCATTGGCAAAAATTTTTTCGCAGCTTCCCTTGGCAGTCAGTTGGAGCAGCAGAATTTGATGGACCCTGACGATACTGGGGGACAAAGGCAGCTTTAGAGGACAGAAAACTATCTGGGCAACAGCTCCCTCAGCCCAAATTGCCTCTGTTGTGTTCCTCTGTTGCCTGACAATATGCTCTCAAGAAAACACAAAATGTTGTTCTCTTTGTGGAAAATTCTTGCAAGGTTTTTTTTTTTTTTTTTTTTTTTGCATGTGTTTTCTGAAATAAGGGGGGAAAAGAAGCCAAAAAGGAAGCAGAAAAAAAGGCCCAGGAAAATTACAGAACTTTTCTCTCCAAATTACCTCTGTTGTAAAAAATGTCACAGAAGACTTCACATTCCAAAAATACCAGCCAGCTCCATGAGCTGTGAGTGAATGTAGACCCAAGTGAGATGAGGATCAGGCCTAATTTGCTCATAATTATGTTAAACCCATATGAAATAATTTTCCATTTTTCTGGAACCAACCCCCAAATTGTACTTTTAATATCTAGGAATACGCCGGTGAGCAATCCATTATATTGTCCTCCCACAGTTATTATTTTCCAGAGTGACAGGGAGATGACAGGAGTCTGTGGCTCCAGGTTGTGAATGAGCAGCAGGAACAGATGGGTTTGTGAGAAGCAGCAATCCTGCTCTCCTGCTAAAAATGCCACAAACAGGAACCCCCAGCTAACGTGCCCTGGAAATACAGAGCAGTGGAGCTGTCCCCAGGCAGGGGATTGCACAGGGCTCCCAGGAGCCATCCGTATCTGTGCAACGAGGAAATGGAGCTGCAGATGCTAACACACTTATTGCACTTGTTAAAAAATACAGGGATGGCTTCAATTATCCCACCATCATGTACTAAATAAGGTTGATTAATCAAGGCTTAAGATAACAGGAGGAGTTTTCAAGGCCATTGATGTGTCTCATGGGATTCACCCTTCTTTTGGGTAATGGGAAACTTCTGGTTGTGAAGATGGAGATAATAGGGATTTATAGCATCATAATGTGCAGTGTTTTTTGTAAGGGACACTATGAAAACATGGCAACTTGACAGCAAATATTTCAATTATCTAGTTGCCTACTGGTATGCCAGGATGGGGCTGTCTCTGGTGCTTCATCCTCTTCTCAGCCTTTTGCTTTCTCTCTTTGTCTCCCAGCAGCTCTGGTGTTCCTGCTTCCAGGAGTGCACAGCCCCTCCTTGCCAAGCAGCTGCCTTAAAAAAACAAAAAGGAGAAAAGTCATATAAGGGTCTCTTTGCCATTCCCAATTTTCCCAGCAATTTTACAGGACCACAATTGGGCTTCACATGTCCCTCCGTGTGAGGGGTCCAGCAATAGTTCTGCTGTGGAGATGAGAATAACTCAGAAAATGATGCTCTTAGGGTGAATTTTCACAAAGGGTTTTCCCCATAGTCCTGGTGGGGTCTCTGAAGGAGATCTGAGCAGAAAGGGCAGCTACAAAACCAACGAGATGCTGGAGGAAACCTTAATGAATCAACAGCTGAGTTCTTCCCCTCCTTTCCAACCAAACAAAGTCAAGAGAAGTTTCTCCATCTTTTTCCATCTCCCTCTGTCTCGTGGGCAATTCCACAAGCAATTTGACATCTCATAATTTGAGCTCTGCATTGTCCTCGTTCATTGTGATTTTCCTTTCATTATTTCTCTCTGCTGTGTCAGTTTTCTGGACCCTCAAGCATAAATGTGAGACCCTGCTGCAGTCAGCTCTTGACCCAGGATGAGCTGTGCCACCCCTGAGCCCTCAATGCCAGGCCAGACCATGGACACTCTCCTGGCAATGCCATCCCCCCATCTGGGTGACACAACCAACACAAAACCTGACAGCTGTGCTCAGTGAAATGTGTGTGCTGCAATGTGCAGGCGTGACTCAGGCTCTGCAGCCAGGCACTCCCTGGAGTCTGGCTCTGTCCCAGAGACATTTTTCTCCCTGCCTTTAGTTGACACATCCAGGCTGATACATTATGTTTATATTTTTGACAGGTCGTGGTGCAAAGAAGGTTATGATTTCCTCACCGGGGGAGGACCCAGAGCCTGGCTGACCTTTTGACTGGGTTCTGATATTTCTTCTGCCTCTTCCCACACAGTCCCTTCTCCTGCCACTGTGGGACAAGTGCTGGAACTTATCCTGGATCCCCCCTACCCCTTCTTCACACATGGCTGTTAAAGGCATGATAGGGGCTTGAATGCCCAGCCCATTCACATGGAGCCTGCACACCCTGCAGCTCCAGATTTATATATTTATAAATTAATACCACATCCTCTGCAGAGCTGGTGCACATGGGTGCATTTTTCCTTGGGGAAGGACAAGCTGGGGAAGTGGCAAGGTTGGACCACGATCAGGCACTGGACCCTGCATGGAGTGGTGAGGGGGAGGGAGGGGATCACTGCACCCACAGGCAGAGAGCAATGACTGGGCTAGCAGCAGTTATCCTGTTAAATGAGAGTTTTACTATTTCCCTCAGTGAGAGCTGAATTATATCCTTCAGCAGGCGCAGCGTTTGATTGCTGCTTTTGAAAAATGCAGCTGGAATAAATACTGTATGTGTCCCAGGTGAGGTTTTCCCCTCACTACATTCCCTAATTTCCTTCATACAGGAGGAGTACTTGTATTTGCTGCTTTCCCTCCTTATGCATTTGCTATGAGGGTTTTTGAGCCCAAAGGCCCTCACTTTGAATAGAAATGAAGCTTTTGGTGTTTCCTCTATTTAAAGGGAGGCAAGCAAAGCAACTGGAGGATGCATTGCTTCAGCCCTGACCTATTTCTATGCTCAGCACATTTTTCCCCCTCCATGGACATGAGGAGCTGTCCCAAACCCTGGGGCTGCTTTCTGCTCCCAGTTCTCTGGAATGCCCTTTGGAGCAGGGCTGGAGGAGAGCGGCACAGGGCTCTCTCCTTTTGCTCCCTGGGAACTGTAAGAAAACTGTCATTGATCAGGGAAGGTGCTCCACACGTATCTAACTCTGGAAGGGAATCTCAGGAGCAGACACATAAGGCAATCACATGTGTGTTTTTCAGTCCTAATTAGACTGAACTCCATAATTGTGAGATGCATTTCTGACTCTTTTTTTTTTTCCATTAAAGAAATACCCCCCTCTTTTATCAAGGCTGAGCTAAGCCCCAGGTGGAAAGGTGAGGGAAGGAGGAATAATTAATGATGACGAAGATTCTGCCTGCCATGGGAGCACTGCTGCATTTCCCATTAAAGTTCACCCCTGCAGCACAGGAACCCCCTCTGTGACGTTCCTGGGACCAGAGAGGGCTGGCCAGGGCTGGGTTGTCCACAGCATGGGGGCAATTAAGAGACTTTTAAGTTGTCACTTCAGCACAAAGGGCGTGTTTAGCTGCATGGACTCCAGTGATCTTCACAGGTGTTGAATGTCCAGCACAGCTCTGAGGGGATGGACATTCCATTAAGGGTGTTGCTACCCTTAGCAGTTATTTCTGTGATGGAAGGGGCTTGGGAGGGCTGAGATGTGCATTGTTAACAGGGATGTGGTGGTTGCCATCTTTCCAGTAGGATCAGTCATCCAGAAGAACCCAGACACCCAGACTGGGAGGATTGGGAACAGTGAAATATCTGGGGTTTGGGTGATTGGGCTCAGCTTGGGGCAGATCTGAAATCCACGATGGCAATTCATGGAGGAGAATAAAATATTTAGAAGGGGGGATTTATACAGTTTGAAGGCAGCTCACCTTCCCCAGTGTGCCCAGCACAGTCACCGTGGTGCTCACCCAGGGCAGGCAGGGGCAGGGAGGTGACATTGCTGATGTCACACGTGGGCAGCATCGGTGACAGCAGCAGGGAGGGTCAGCTCAGCATCCTCTGCCCAGCTGGGGGCAGATGGTTTTCAGCACACACCAGCATGACAAAGGCACCTCTCAAGAGCTGAGCCATTCCATGCAGTGGGGTTGTTATTTAGGATGGGGAGATGTGGGGGGGTGACACAGCTTTATTGTGCCTCATAAAAATAAATTCGGGAGAGATAAAAAAAACCCCACTTCCATTCGAAAAGAGGGAGGAATAAGGCAAGATAAAAGATATGAATTTTTCCTCCAAGACAGACTGCTAAATAGGCTCTTCTTGTTCACTGAGGCTCAGTAATGCAAGTTGACAGGATATTAAGGTTATTCCAGGTTCTCCTGTCTCCCAGGGTCATAAGCCTTCTGCTATGCATGTTAATCCATCTTAGCATTCCTCCGAGTAGCTGCATAAGTAGGGCAATCGGTTTAGAATGTATTCTTCCCATTTACAGCCTGGCTGGGAGGAGAAACCTACTAATTAACAGAATACCCCTAGAAAATCAGGAGTCGTTTTAATAATACAGAGGCTCTGCACAACGTTCTGCAATTAAAGATAAACCTTCCTCCGAAACATTTCAGGGGTGAGGGGAGGAGGCCATCCAAGAGAGAAGGACCCTGGAGGGGTTTATCCTGCAGCTCTTCCCTCTGCCCTTCTCTTGCCCTGGCTGCTGCCACGTAAGGCTGGTGACTGAAGAGAAAACAAGAGCCTGAGTCTCACTGCAGCTCCCTGCAGGCTCAGGATTTTCTCCCAAATGGCAACTGGAAAGTTCCTGTCCATGCTGTGCCCGAGGATCCTCCCACACCGTGGGCATCATGCCATGGGCTATCAACCCCCCATGCCACAGCCTGTCTGACCAAGCCATGCCCCCCAGCCCCTGGTGTGCCACACACCTGAATATATTCCCCTTTTCCCAGGTGATTTAAAACCCCACCAGATTTCAAGCAGCTGCTGCAATGACATCAGTGAATAATGTTAAAAATAATAGCGCTCGTTTTGAGGCTGAAAAGTCAAATAACTGCCCTGAAATTTGCCACTTTCTCACCTTGTTCAGCATGAATCATTCCCAAGTTCCCAAGTGCTTTCCGAATTATCTAATATTGCCTGAAAACAATTGCTGTATCTTCATGCTTGTGCTTGTTTTGGGGAGTACCTGAGCACAGAGCAGAGGGTGAGCAGAGCTGGGGGTTCCTTTGCCCCCCCAGTTCTCAGCTGCTGTGGCAAGAGATCCTCTGAGACTGCATGTGGCAGCATTCAATTAAAATGAATTAGTACAAATAATTATAAAACTATGTATTTTGCTTTTAGCTGGCCTTTAACAAAATGGTTTTGGATTTTTATTTCCTTTTATAATTTCTGCAAGAAATGAGAAATACTTGCCCTGATGTCTGCTTGAGGCAGAGGCTTTAAGCAGGCAGCTGTTCAGATACTTCCATCCTTAACTCTCCCAGCAGTGATGGGAATGCTCTTCTGCTCTTCCCCCAGCTGGGGGATGGGAATGCCTGACCCTGGATAATTTGTCCTTTCTGCAGCTACAGGCTGCAGGAGGAAAAAACAGATGTAGCATTTCTTGATCTCTGACACAGAGCGAGTTAAGTAATTTCACCTTCGAGGTTGGGATTTTTTTTCTGAAAGACAGAAGGAGACAGCTCAAAGCAAAATGCTCCTGAACTCCAGCCAGCAGAGGCTGTGGGAATAACCCCACTGCTGACATGGATTTGGGATCAGGTCTCCATGTGTGAACACTCTACCACAACTACCAAGTGTGGTCACTTTCCCAAAGCTTTTGTTGCCAGAGATGTTATGGGCAGATCTCACTACAGAAGCAATGGAGTTCCTAAGGACAAGGAAGAACTGGAAAAAGGGTGATATTTGGGATCAGAGATCTCTGTAACACCCCCCAAAATCAGTGGTGACATGAGGCTGCACCAGACACAGCACGGCCACATGGTGCTTGAACCCAGCAGGGTTTCATTCCTGGAGAGGGGATGGAGAACCATAAAATGTTCTACATCTTCCCTACAGTCAGAAACTGGAATACAGCATGAGCTGTGTAATCCCACAGAGAAGGCAGGGGAAACTCAATGAGTGCATTTATAGATCAGAAGTGAGGTTGTTTTCAGTTATTGAGGTGAAAACATTTCTCTTCTTGTCCACTCTCAGCTTTGAGTTAGGTAACAGACTGTAACTTCACTTTAAATGTGCCTTGGCTCTGACAGCACTGGGGCTGCCACCATGGAGCTGCCATCCAGGGACCTTGCTCAAGCCTCACTTTGCACAGAGAAAACAGCCTTAGGAAAAAATGAAGTTAAAAAAAAAAGTCGTGGTGTAACATATAAGTGGACTAATTTTTACTTACAGATGGAATATTTGAGATTCAGAACGTGCTAAACAACTTGGGTGTCCAAATGCCATAACTCTGCCTTCTTGAGGAGGATCAGAGATATCTGCTTCCCAGCAGCTTTCCCCTCAGGTTTTGTGAAGCAGTCACACAGTCTCTGCTGCCAGGGATGCTCCTGTCCCACTCTGAGTGCACAGAGTGTCATTCTGGGGAAACCAAATGAAATAAAATTATTTACAGAAGACAGCTTTATCCCCTTGTATTAACAAGATATAATGAATCTGTGAATTCATGGAATAACTCCAGTGATTTTGAACTGATGAGCAAAGGATGAGCTGGTCTCAAAAAAACAAAACATTTAGCCAATGGAGTAAGCAAAATAATAAATGATTGCACATTTAGAACAATCAATAAGGTGGTTACACAAGATACTATATGATCCAAGATTAATTAGGGACGACAAATGCCCCAGAAGGATAAAACATAGGATAAATATGAAATCTAAATGAGAACCCAGTTAACAACTTGCAAGAGGAGCTGGTTGCACTTGGTGCTCCAGCATCCCATGTTCCAATCAAAGATCACAGCCGGAATCTGAGCACTCCAAGATGGACGTGTGTATTGTGAGATACATGATGTAAACAATCAGGGGGTATGTCAGGAGGTGAAGGGAGGGCCAGGGAGGCAGGAGCCTGCCCAGGTGATGGGGCTTTGCTCTCCCAAAGCAGAACATGGGATGCTGTGTCTCAGGGCTGCTGCAGCCGATCCCCTCCAGCAGCAGCCCCGACAGAGCTTGGGAAAACCTCCAAGGTTGATTCAAGGGCTGGAAATCCTCCTCCAGCATCTGAACAAGGACAGGAGGTCCCACACCCAGTACTTTTCACTGCTCTGCCAGGGAGGCATCTGCCTGTGGCCAAACAGGGCAATTCCAGCCCCTAAATTCACTCTGGGGCACCAGGACAAGAAAGGTCCCCACAGCCTGTGGTTTGTACCAGTCTCTCATGATAGAGCACAAGGCAAAAGCTCATGCACTCCACCTTCTCCTCCCTCATTGCACATCAGCTGAGTCATTCTAACTGTGTGCTTTTCTAACCTCATCGAGGAGGGCTGAAATATTTGAGTGCAAACCTCATCCTAGGGGGTTTAAAGGGATTGCACAGCCTCAGCTGACCAGCAGCATTCCTGTGGAAGTCCCACTGCCCTGGGATATTGCTACACGACCTGTCTGTCCTGCCTCATTACTCTCAGAGCTCCCCAGAAACTGTTTTGTTGTTTTTTCATCCTAGGTAGAGAAATCACAGAACTTTCTATATTATGTGAATGGGGATGTTGCTTTACAAAAGGCTTTGAGAGTTTGGCTCCTCAGCTGCAGCTCTGAGGTGTGTGGAGATGCTGGCGCAGACTGGTGTTCTCTTTAGCAGCAAACCAGTCTGTCCTCTGGGAGCCAAAACTGGCCTGAAACACAAGGGATGATCTGACATGTAGCTCCAAATATCTGTAATTATATCCCAGCAGAGAATGAGCTGCCATCATGTTACATGTAGTAAATCACTTCAGATTAGTGCAGTTTAAAGCCGGGTTGGGGTGTTCTTAATTAAATAGAAGTCCTTTTAAAACAGTATCACCGTTTTGGCCAAATCAGGAGCAGGACTTGGTGACCCCTGTGTGTCCCTTCCATCTCAGGATATTCTGTGATTCTGTTTAAGGAATAAAAAGCATCAGCAGGACCAGGCCAGCAATCCCCCAGCCCTGTGTGTGGTTGGTAGCAGCCTGCACAGCTCACACAGCAGATTATTCCCATTGTCTTTTTCCCCTCAAAGCTCTACATTGCCATTCTCCTGGCAGCTGTGAGTGGTGTGACCCCCCCAATCCTCCCACAGCCTGTGAGCTGCCATCCCCGCCTGTCTGACCCTGGTGCTGTAACCACCACATGGGTGGCCGCTGATTCTTGCACTGAGAGCTGGTTTAGATCATCCCAGGCTTGCATGTGAGTCTATTTATTTTAACACTGTGAAGCTTGTTCATTCTCCAGACAGTGTGTTAGGGCTGGGGGCCAAAATCCGTGCTGATGTATGGCTTTCTCCATCCGATTTATAATTGAGTGCAAGGGGCTGGGGAAGTGTAAGCCAGGGCAAAAGATTGTGAAGAAGCTTCACCATGCTCCCATCTGCACTGCATTTGATTTACAGGGTAGATTAAAATCATGGGACATCTTTGACCTCGTTTAGTTTGGGTTGCCTGCAAGATTTAGCTTTTGTTTCATCTTTTTGCTCCTGGGGACCGTGCAGCCAAGGGGAGATTCATACCAGGGGCAGAGCTTGCAGTTCCTCTCCTTTTGCTGAAAGACACAGCAATGCAAAATGGGAATTAAACCACTTTCTCAGTACAGCCAGAGCAAAGTTGAACTGAAGGAGATGCCAGCTCTTCTCATTGATTTCAGCTTTGCTCCCCTGGGACTGGCAGTGCAGGAAGGCCACATGTGCAAGAAACTGGTGCATCAGCTGAGAATTTCTCAAGCCAGTGTTTTTCCTGCAGCCAGGTGTCCCACAGGACACCCTCTCTGTTCTGCTCAGCTTCTGCCTTATGGTTTATCCCCATCTTCCCAGGGAAATTGCATCCAGCATGCAGCGTGGCCCTGGTGCATTGCTGCAGGTGCAGCCATGCCTCTGGCTGCAAACAGCCCTTCAAGGTGGGAGCTTCTCACACCCTGAATCATTTATGCCATCACAGCAATTAGCTGCCATAACCCAGAATAGGTGCTCGAAGTGGGACAGCTCTCCACTGGTTTTCTGCTTATTTATTCACCGAGGACATGCCCCAGTTCCTCAGCACCACCTGGCCACAGTGTAACTCTCCAGTCTCGTGTCTGGGGAGGCTGGACTCAGATTTCCCTGGCATGGGGCACAGTTAAGGGTACTGACTGGCCTGTCCCTGCCCTGGCCACTATCTCTGACATTTAGGAGATCTGGGGGGGCTGGGAATTCTCCGCTCAAGCATCCCTTTGAGGTGACAGCTGCTACAGCGTTCAGGGTGACACACAGTCTGCTAGGGGAGCTCACAGAGCTCAGCGTAAAGCTGGATGGGTCATTTTGATAGCCAAGGGGTTGTTTTAGGATAAATCAAACAATGCTAAAAGGCAATGCTAAGCTGGGCAGGGCAGTGCCCTGGGCAGCCCCCACTCCTGGTGGGGCAGTGCTGCACCAGCTGGATTCTGAGCTCACCTTGAAGGGCGTTAATTCTCCTCTTCCCATGCCTCTCAATTGTTTTTGAGCCTTGGAACAAAAGCCTTCATTCAAAACAAGCTTTTAAATCTGGTTGTGGTGATTAGTGAAACATGCTTTAAATCCTTTACTACACTGTGGAGCTCTAGGTGAAGGATTCTACAACAAGCCTTGCCACTGGTTAAAAAGCTTCCAAGTGCAGGAGTAAATTCACACACACACAAAATCCTTTTCCAGATACAGTAGGGAACCCATTAAGCTTTGTGTGGTTATGCAAGCTGATACAAATGCCTTATTAATTAGAAAATCAATCATGCTGTCCAGCTGATTGATGCTAATCCTGCACCAAAAGGGGGAACAATAGTATCATCAAGACTATATCATTTCTTCCCATTACAGGGAAGAGGACAAGACTGCATTTCAAAGTGATTCTGCTGTAATGAGCTGCAAGAATATACACCATGGAGTAAGGGCTCTTTTAAGATGTGGCACATTATTTTGATCAATAATACTCAAATTCATTCTGGATACTGAATCTAAGGAAGTTTCATATGAAGATTAAAGGAAATTATAATATGATCAGAGATGATCACAGAGGAGGGGAGCTGTAATTATCCAAGGGGCAGCATTAATAAATAGGAATGAGCCCAAACCCTGTGAAATCAGAAAACAGCAAGAATACACTAAGGCAGCTGAAAGAGTTTCACAGCATACAGCTGATGCATTAAAACTATAAAATATATTACTTAAAAAAATAAAATTTGTATTAGTTCAAAATGCTAATGTCAGGCATCCATAGAATGATAATTGAAGGACCCAGTGAGTTCTTCACCTGTCCTACATTACCCTCAGTCAGCCCTGTCAGTTTGAGGACTGGCAGCAAATGGTCATAGCAGCCATATTCCTGCCATCCCAAAGCTGTGTGGCTGGCCAAAATCTCCTGAAAATACTGGCTAGAAACACACTAAATGACTGGAAGATGGCTGGAATGCACGAGTCAGGCTTTGAAGAAGAAAATAGCTCATTATCATGTAAACGCATGTTGTCTTGGTTCCAGGCTAATTGCTGTATAGCATATCCTATATAACACCAGACAAAGCCCCAAGGCTCACAAGCCAGGGAAAATGCAAATTACACCATTGACAGAGCTGAAGGCTCCATGCAACTTTAATTGAGGGGAGGGTGCAATGGTTTTGTGAGACAAATGAGCAGGGAAGTTACATTAGAAAGACAGAGCTCACTAGCACACAACTTGGCTAATAGGCTTTAACATGGCTGAGCAAATGTTCACCTTGGCCACCAAAATCCGAGGATATTCACGCTTCCAAACCTCACCTTAATCATCCTGTGCCAATGGTATGTAGTATTTCTGGAATAGTTCATGGAAATGCTCCACACTCTGGTGGCAGTTTCCTTTTTTTCACGTCTTTATCTCTGTTTGTTGTACAGGAGCACATTGAAAATTCAACAAGGATTTGGGCTTTTCTGCAGCAGAAAATGTCCCAAAGGCATTCGTGCCCCGTAGAATGACCACAGTGCATTCACTGTGCTGGTACACACCAATACCAGGGGCTGGTAGCTCCCAAAGGCTGGGATCTCACAGCTCAAGGGCCCATGGTAACCTCGAGTGCTGCCCTCCAAACCAAGGGGCTCCAGCCCATGGTAAGTGGGATCCACCTCTGGATTGCCCAGAGCAATCTGCAAAGCCTCTGCCTGCTCTGCCATGGGTGCTGGCCTTCTGTGGTGGATGACCCCTGCCCAGAGATTCAGGCATTCCTACAAAACATTTAAAGGAGGTTGGAGATGAAAAAGTCACCTTTTTGGTGTGAGGAACAGGCATTGAGAGAAGGAGGTGTGAGGTGAACCCCTGGAAGATAACAGAAGAAGCAAAAAATAGAACTGTGCAGCCAGGCTTCTAACTGATGCAAATCTGAATGATTCACAAACAGAAATCCAACTATTTTTGGGGAAAAGGCACTGGAAATGCCAGATACATAATGTGGGAAACTGGCTCATCAAGTGTTTGCTGCTCGTCCGTGGTGAGGCCTGGTGAGTTCTTTGGAGGAGCTTTGCAGAGGCTCTGGGAGACACAGAAGCTCTGCAATGGTTCCTGCTGCCTGCTGCAGCCTCACCTGATTTAGTTTCAGCATGAGCAGGCTCTCCCCATGTCCTGGGCTCAAACACCAAGTGGATCCCCGTGCTGTTCCATGTCCTGTGCACGCTGCAGCTGAGACATTTCCAGTTTCACAATGCAGGAGCTCAGAAATAGATGTGAATTTACACGTTCCACTACAAACAGATGGTGTCTTTGGCTGGCTTCTGCTGTGTTCCTCGAAGGTACCACTGGCTTGCCCAAGTGGATCTTCCTGCACCAATCTCTTCTTGCAGGGGTTTTAGGGCTTGTTTTGGTTTCCCATTCACATGGCACACTGGCAGGGGCTTAATGAACACAGGGGGAATTGCCAACCTACTTCCCATGCCAGGAGATGTGATAACTGCTAGAGATGGCCACAAAACAAAGTTCTGGTTCTCACTCCTCTGTGGCACCCAGCAGGACTGGCATGAGCAAAGAAGATACCAGCCCATATCCAGAATTTGTAGCTAACCTGAAAGTCTCAGGAGGACAAACTGGAACTCCAAAGTCACCTCCTTGTGCAGATCTGGGGTAAAAACTGAAGGAAAATGCCTGCTAGCCCTGCTGGTGCTGAGGATCTGGCTGCAACATGGGAATATTTGGCCAGGTTGCAAAGGGACCTTCTCAGTCCACAGCAGTCGTTGGCTGTGAGGACGTGTTGCCTCTGGATGAGGACAGCTCAGGGGAATGGTCCTCTCAGCAGAGCAGATTTTGGTCCAATTCCAGCACAAAAAAGTCATTCACAAGGAAATGTATCTGGTAACATGCTCAGGGGGAGATCTTGCTGCAGCTTCCTCCTGGAGAGAGCTCAGCCACTTGTGGCCAGTCTGGTCATCAGCCTTTGTGAACAGTCCCTGCTTCCTCCTGCTTTCCACAACCAGAACCAACTCCACTGGAGTGCAACAAACCCAAACCTCACAAAGCAGGTCCCTGCCCAGGGTGAGGATCTCCCCACATGAAGATGATGGTCCCAGAGCCCAGCTCAGCTTTGTGTCCAGCGCTGCTGATGCTTTCCAAGAAACTCTTCATGGTCAAACCCACATCTCTGCATCTCTTCTGATTCCCTTTGCACCCCCACACCATTTTTGCTGGGTGGGATAAGCCAAAGCACAGCTACCAGGGAGCATTTGGGGAATCAGTGCTGGCTGAGTTCCTGGGGCTGGCTGCACAAGGGGAATGTGGGCTCTTTGGATCACAGAAAGGCTTCCCAGCACGGAGAAGCTCAGGAGAGGAATGCTGTGGATTGCTTCAGCTTTTGAGCTGGCACTGAATTTACTTCTGAGGAGATGAAGGAGAGATGGCAAGAAAAAAAGAATGACCCAGCAACAAATGCACTGGGGGAAGCAGCTCTGGTGATTTCTCAGCCATTCACTCAGAAAGTGAAGATATGCTGCTCCTCAAGCAGCCTATTTAACACTGGCATTGCACAGTAAAGGGAACCTTGCCAGCATATTTCATTAAAATACCTCTCCATCAGTTAATAATCATTCTCTGCTCTTTAATGGCACTTCCCCTTCAAGATTTCCAAGTAAAGCCATAAAAGTCAGCTCAGCCTTGGGAGAGAAGTATTCTTAGAGATATTTTAGATGCAGAGAGACAGAGAGACAGGGAGATGTTCCCCCAAAGTCCTGCATTGCTGCCCCAGCCCCTCATGACAGCAAGTCCTTATGCATGAATTCAGATAACCCAGTGGCTGTGTGCACAGTGGTGGCCTGAGTTAATGGCCAAGCCAGAAATCAAATCCAGGACTGGTGGATCTTTTCCACTGCTTTTCCCATTCTAATAAAAATTTCCACAGATGCTGTGGATGAGAAGTTATATGCCAAATTCCAGCAATAAGCAAATTGGAAACAAATGTGCTGTGTGACCCAGTAAAGTGTGTTTACAAGAGGACTACTGCTACCACGGCTGTAACACTGCTCTGCTGCACAAGGAGACCTGAAACTGGATGAGCAGCACCCTGGTTCCCAATTCCCCCTGTTGCTGCTCTGTGTAGCTCAGAGGTGCCTTTTTCATGTGAGTCTATTGGCCTTTGAACAGAAACATCAAATACTGATTTTTCCAAGTCAGAAGAATAGTCATTTTCTTTGATTTTTGTCTGTGGTTCAGCCAAAGAAATGTCCCAGGCAGTGGGAAATTTCCTGACAGTGAAACACAGTGGGGAGTCCAGCAGTTTGGGTTCATATCTGAGCTCCCAAAGCCATAGCAAAGCCCACAAGGGGTTGTGTGCCCTAAGGCCCAAGTGTTTCACAAGTAACTTTCCACTCTGGAGACACTTCCACCCTCAGAGACAGATAAGTAGGAAACCACACATATTTCTAGTAAAGCTGGATGTAATCCCATATCAGAGAAAGCTTCTAATGTTTTAATATTTAGCTTTAAAATATTTATATTTATTTAGCTGACTATAAAAAAAAAAAAAAGCAAACAACAACACAACAAACAAAGCCTCAAATGCATAGAGACATTTCCTCCATAAGGGAATTCCTTCTCAGGAGCTGCCTTGGTTTGCAAAAGGGAGACCAGAGGAGATCCAGAGGCCACTGGAAGATGCTTGAGAATATCATTAAGGTGCTATAAGATGCCAGTCTGTCTAACAGCAGCATGCTGTGCACAAAGTATCAGAAGTCATGCTTTTGGCAGATGACTGTGAGCCAGGTTTTGAGGGCACCAGCTGAAAATGTTGTGGGTAATTGTGCTAAGGAACAGTTCTGTGTATCTTTGATGTCACAGGGCTCCAGCCTTTAGAGATAAGGAAAAGAACCACACAGAGCATCTTATCTGGTCAGGGTCAAGCCTGCTGGAGAGGACAGAGTCAATGTCAGAACAACATTCCTCCTTGCTCAGTGCCTGGTGACGTGCACAAATATCATTTTTACAGCACAGACGTCCAACCCATCTTTTTTTGTGCTGCCTGACCTGGCTGGCAGCCCGTGGCAGGGAGCTCCCAAACCCTGCACTGCTTTTCCTCAGCCAGACAGGGAAAGGACAGGAGAGGAAATGATAGTCGGCTTTTCCTTCTTTTGATACAAACGGCCAGAGGAAGCACCACCTTTTAAATGAGCTGTCATTTGGGAAGCAGTCCCAGGACTCCCAGCAGAGCTGCTCTGCCCCAGCTCTGCTCCACAACTGCAACCAAGGCCACCAGGACACCCGAGACAATGTGATGCACAGATGTTGATAAATTCTCCCATGTGAAAAAAATATTAAGTCATTACAAACAAAACAGCCTCATAAACAGGGCTTAGGAAACGATGATAAATCAAGTTCGTTAGGCAGCAGAGCTGGTACGAGCCGCTGCCTCAGCTAATGCAGATTGAGAGCTCAGCACATGCTGCAGGGATCAGCATTTTAAACACACACCGTTTACCAGCCCTAATGAATAGTAAAAGGCCAATAAGCAGGAGCCAGAGCCACTCAGACATGGTTTCATACAGATGTCGGCAGCGTTGTCTTTCATTTTAGTTGCTAATGAGTTATCGATAGCCGTAATTTGCTGCTGATAATGATGCAGGTTATAAAAGAGAAAAATTAACAAGTTCTGTTAAATGAGGAGACGGGCTGTGTGCCCTGCCCTGTCCTGGTGTGGGAGCTGATGCCAGGTGGAGTTGCAGGCAGCAAAGGCATCCCTGGTCAAGGCAGGGCTGTGGTGGTGCTCACTGATCACCACTGGGATGCTCAGACATGACTCTGGGCAGAACTCCTTCCCCCAGCATGGAGGGAAGTGATGAACCAGCTGTGTTAGCAGAGCTCTAAGTATTGCTGGAAGGGTGGAAAGAAGGGAAAAGGGCAAGTCAACATAGTCTGGGCATAATAAAGCCAAAGGCTGAGACCACTCTGCCAGAGCGTTAGGTGGGGCTCCTTGTCCTGGGCTGCAGGCTGCTTTAGGCTGGGGACTCTGGTGACCTTGAGCTCTGCTCCTGACCCCACCACTGCCTCCCCCAGATGTTGACTGGCTCCCCTGCTGCACAGTTGTAAATTCTGATCATCATCCTCAGCCATCTGTGGGAATACAGACACATTAACATAGGCACTGACCTGCCCAGCTCCCTGTGAGAGCTGATTTCATACTGTTTGTGAGGAGCCTCCAGGAGGCACCCCCAGCCATGTGCAAAATATTATTTTTACCCATTACAGCTTACGGATGACATTTTTGATAAATGCAGAAGGCAAAATAACTCAAAGGAGCAGCTCCTTACTGAGGGGGGGAAGTGTCAGGAAGGCAGGGGTGACCTTTCCTGAGAGGGGACAGCAGGGGATGAGGCATGGCCTGGAGGTTGGTGCCTTCAGCAGCTCCTTCCTGACACCTGGCCTCACAGGCACAGTGATTTTTAGAAAATCTGCATTTGTTCATCAAGCTCTGAGGTAGATGCTGTAAAATACCCTGTGTTTTGTAGGTCAGATGAAGTTCTGCTCTGGGTGCTGGCAAAGGAAAATGTTATTATGGTTGGTGGTGTTAATGAGGGTCCAGCCCTGGCAGTGCCTTGGATAACAGGCAGTGAGTGTGTGGTGAAACACTGGCTGTGCATTGTCACAGACATATTTTATAAAAAATCCTTTCCTTTGGATTTTTTCTCCCGAGAAGCTGAGAGGCCTCAGAAATTAAATGTAAACAATGATTATCTGCTGCTGTGGAATGCAACAGGTGGGTCTGTGATTGGTCCATGTCAGTTGTTTCTAATTAATGGCCAATCACAGCCCAGCTGGCTCAGACTGTCTCGGTCAGTCACAAACCTTTGTTATCATTCTTTTTCTATTCTTAGCTAGCCTCCTGAGGAAATCCTTTCTTCTATTTTAGTATAGTTTTAATATAATATATATCATAAAATAATAAATCAAGCCTTCTGAAACACGGAGTCAGATCCTCGTCTCTTCCCTCATCCTGGGACCCCTGTGAACACAACCACAATGCATCCCTGAGCCAGTGTTTCTGTGGGGCACTGATGTGTGCAGCAGACACTGCTGCAGTTTATCTATCCTAGTGCTGCTGTGCTCACCCCCTCCATGGATGCAGAGCACTTGGGCACTTCTTGGAAAAGCAGGAAAAGCATTGCTGAGTTGCCCTGTTTTCCATTTATTTTTCCATAAAAGGCAGTCACACTGATCCACTTTTTCTCCGCTGAAAGTGAATAGATATCCCTGGCTCTCAACTGGAAAAGCCTGAGGAAAAATAGAATCAGAGTTTTTTACAGTTTGCAACCAATGTTCTCCAAGTGCAGTGCCTGCCACTGGCAGCTCCTTGGCACCAGGACTCTGTGGGACCCAAAGGGACAATCACTGTGACGCAGAAAAAGGAAAATACAGTCACAGATGTCATCTGGGGGTGAGCAGGTTGCAAAAGGTTTTCCAGGCTGCCCACAGTGCCTGGCAAGTACAGTCCATGGCTCCTTGCCTGGCTGGCCCATGAGGTGCTCCTTGCCCATTTCCCTGTTTTGTTCCATGTTTCCTTCCAGCAGGATCAGCTTCATCCTGGGATGGCCAATGCAGAGAATCCCATGGCTGTGCTGGAGCCAGGGGCAACTCAGCTGCCACTTTCTACCAACAAACCAGGTCCAGATTGTGGCTGGAACACTGCACAGGAAATAAAAAAGCAACCTCACCATGAATGTGGGGGTTTCACCTTCAGCTGTCTTCTTTAATAGTTTTTAATTTTAATTCAGGCTAATTAATGCATTAATGGTTATAGCTTTAGGTTTATAGGTTTAGGTGCCATTAGTTAAGCCCTGACACTAAGGACTTCATGATGACCCCAGCCAGGCTGCTCCTTGCTGTCTGCACCTCTGCCACCACATTAAGGGAAATTAAGGGATAGAGGGGCTTTGGATCAGAACCAGCAGGCAAGAGACAGCTATAAAGTGCTAATTTAAGCCTGAAATCTTTGATTTTCCCTCCCCCACTTGCTGTTTCCATCGTGGTGCTTATGGAAATTAATTTAAAAGTATTGTGCAATTAAAAAAAATTAATGGTTTCCTTCCTCTGGAATTGAGAGCTTTTTTCTGAGCAGGAGGGAGGGGTTTGTGAACATGTCGTTCCTTTTTAGGGGGCTTTTCTATCCTCTCATGTTTTAATTAATTTTTCTATAGTTGCTTCATTAATTGATATTTATGTATTGCTTGTTGTGCATAAATCCTGGAAACAGCACATAAGAGGATGTTCTCATTACAGCTCTACAAGTGCTTGGCCAATACTGGAATATTAATAGTTGGAGTAGCATGGAAAAGTACAGTTTGTCTCCCTTTCTCTGAGGTCTCTGTCCTGTATTGTGCCTTCAGGGAATAAAGAGCTGCTTCAAGAAAAGCATTTTTTTGTGTGCTGCAAGGATTCTGCGTCTGTGGAGGTAAGTGCCAAAGTGATGGGGATGCAGCTGAGGCACAGCCTCCGAGTTTTGTGGGTCCTGTAAAACTAAACACAAACAGAAATTGCCTTCATGTGCCTTCATGTGCACAACTTTCCCATCCTGCTGGCTGGTGGTTCAGCTTCGCACTGGGAAGGACAGGCAAGGATCCAGGCCAGGCTTTTCTGGAGGGATTGATCTGCTCCTCTTTAGCACTTGTTTGCCTCTGGACAGTTGTTTTGCTCCAGAAATCTCTGAGTGAGTGGGAACCACTCTTGTCACTGCATGCCAAACCCTCATCCCCTCTGAAATCTGCTGGGAGTGGGCTTCAGCCCAGCAGCCTTTCCATCAAAGTGGCTGATTTAGCCTTACCAAAAGTAATTGTCCCTGTCTGAAGAGAAAAACAATTAAAAAAGCCCCTTGGAGCAGACTCTGGAGCAGCTGTTCTGTGTCTCTGGGATCATGGCTGTGGTTTAGCAGAGGCTCCCTCCATCACCCACAGGTGTGAGCATCCTGCCATGGCCACAGGGGTCCCCCTGCCCTGAAGCATGTGTCCCTGGTGTCCCTGTGTCCCCAGTGGCACCAGAGCACAGCCCCTGCCTGTGGGACCCCTGCTCTGACACTGCTCAGAGCAGGAGGGGTTCCTGTGCCTGAAAATCAGGGTATGGTGTCTCTCTTAGTGCTCACAAGCTGTTTCTAGGTTGGCATTTCTCTGTTGTCTCATGGCAAAAAAAAATCTCACCCACAGAGCAATCAGCCTGTATCCTCTAAAGGCATGGGGCTGCTTGAGAGGCGAGTTATGATCTGCCCATGGAGCTATGGCTATTTGAGGTTTTATTAATCATTTACTACATTTTATGAGGTTAGTCACCTGCATCATCTCTGTGCTGACACAATAATTTACCACTACAAGGATGAAAAATAAAATAAAAGATCATTTACTGGCAGCTCACAATGCTCTTACGAGGTTACAAAGGCAGCTGGTGGAGAGAGATTTCTGCTGGGGAATGAAAATGAAACAAAAAGGGATGATGAGGCACAGCCAAAAGGGTATCACTGGAGATCAGTTTTATACTGAAGCATGTGATAATCAATTATTCAGAAACATGGTGTTGAGCTATCTTTCCCCATGGGTTTATAAACCTCTCACTGGCTTAGCTCTGGTAACAGTTATCCAGAGATATGTAAGGGTATCTCTAGAAGCCACAAGGGAACATTGATATTAGGCACATAATGAAGATAAGGAGGATATTAGACAGCACAAACTAGCTTGTCTCCTGCTGTAAACGTGCATTGCTCCACCAAGGTCAGTGGTATCTGTGCCAGCTCTCTCCAGCTGGGGTTGGACCCACAAGCTGTCACACAGGACTTGGAAAGGCACAGGCATCCATGGTGCATCCCTGATGCTCCCTTTCAAGCAGGGGTAAGCTTAGGGGACACTGCAACCTTTCTGCCGGCTCTGCTTCCTGTGGCTGGACACCCAAGGCAAACCAGGACAATGACCCTCGTGTGCAGGGCAGGACATGGACACAGCTGGCCCTGGGGAGCCAGCAGAGTGCTGCACCCAGGGGACAGGAGATGGACATGAGGCTCCTTAAAAGCATTTCTCAAAATAATGGATAAATTATTCACCAGCTGTAAATGGCCAGGATGAATCTGTTGGCGAGCAGCAGCACAGCAGAGTCAGTTTTGACAAGTGACAATTTACAGCCCTTGGTAGATCACTGTTAAGGATATTACTCACTTAGGTCTCCCAATACAGTATTTAGAGCATAACAAACAGTGTCCCCAGCCTCTCCCCATTCAGGAGGCCATCTCCTCCTGCTCCCCAGGATTTGGCTGTCTGGCTTCTCCAGCAATGCCTGGCTCTGAGCCCTGCCAAAACAGACAAACAGCCCTTCCCCCACTTCAAGCACAGATACAAAAACATGCAGAAGTCACATATTTGCAAGTGCAGAGCCTTCCTAGCAATAATTAGCTCTAAACATTCCCCTGTCCTGTATTATAAATGAACAGCATAGTAAATGTTATGAGAATAATTCATTATTCATCACGAGTAACAAACGAAGGGAAAAATTTACCATCCGCTAATATCTGAAAGGGCCCCAGCTCTTCTCCAGTCATGCAGGGATGCTGGGTGCTGAGCAAGAGGCCCCTGTTCAGCCCCACAGGCCCCACAGGGGTGTGCCCTGGCCTGGGGACCAGCACAGTGCCAGTGCTCTGTGACACAAGCTGTGCAGAGAGGATCACACAATGTCCTGGGCTGGGAGGGTCCCACAAGGATCATGGAGTCCAGCTCCCAGCCCTGCACAGAACCCCCCAGCATGGGCCAGATGAGCTTTCCCATGTCCTTTCCAGCCCAAACCCTTTCCCAAAGCCACCTGTCTCCCTGCACTGCTGTCACAGACCTGGGCATGTCACCCTCCTGCAGCCCTGGCAAAGCCCCCAGTACAGCGCTGTGCTTTGGCTGGGACAAAGAGCCCTGAGGTGACAGGCAGCAATCAAAGCCATGGTCACAAGGGTACGAGGGATGGATGTTTTTTGGCCTCATCAGCTCTGTGGCGCACACAGCACCTGTTCTGCCTGGCTGGGCAGGGGGATTCAATGCTCACACCACATTCAGCACTGCAGCCCAGCCCAACCTTGTTTCCTGCCACTATCCATCTCCCTCTTTACCTCCCTACCAGAGCTCTCCTTTTTCCATTTCACAACATCAGATTTCTTTTTCCATGTCCACAGCCAATCAATTCTGGTGCTGCCTGTGCCCTCCAAAGAGCGCAGAGCTGGATCACTCCTCCATAGGATTTATCCCCCTGCCAAGGCTCCCTCTTTTGCCCTTCTCTGGAGAACTAAGAGCCCCCCTAATACCCCTTTCCCTGGGGCCTTAACACTGCTGCCTGTTTTGGGGGTAGCGTTTGTGGGCTCATTGCAGTGTTATCTCTGCTGATTATTATTTGTTTATTGCTCTTCCCTCACTTGTGTTCCTCCAGTGCTCCAGATGACAGACAGCACATAAATCACTGTAATGGAGCATGGCAGAATGAGATGAAGGTGTACAAATTGTCTGTGTGTGCATGCAGGCAGATAAGGAAAGCTGGAGCATCATTTTGGTGCTTTCCACAGCCAGGAGTCACAGTGCACAGAGAGCACAGGGAGTCTGTGCTCCCAGCCCAGGCATCCCCTGCATCCCTGACCGCCAAGGGTGACCAAGAAAATAACCCTGGAGGAACAGATTCCCTAAAAAATCTCTCCATGTACCCTGCTTGCCAGCTGTCCTGACACCAGCAACCCCTGTAGATTGTTTTAACCTATGATTTATTTTAAAAAATGATAAATGCACATGCCCCATCCCTGGAAGTGTCCAAGGCCAGGCTGGATGCAGCTCTGAGCCACCTGGTCCAGTGCAAGTTGTCCCTGTCCACAGCAGGGGGGTTGGAACAAGATAATTTTAAAGGTTCCTTCCAACCCAGGCCATCCTGTGATTTCTATAATTCTGTGATTCTGCATGCACCTGGTAGATCTGGATATCAAACCCCTGCATTATGATTTTAAGAAGTTATTATTTTTTATTCTAACCTTGCACCTATAATATTGCTCCTGGATGTGAATAAGCACCAAAACATAAAAGGTTAGTTAAAAGCATCTGTCTATTACACAGTAACTGCCCTCATGTGGATTTAGCTTGGTGAGTACGTTTAATGTTTTCCAATGATTCCAGCTCCAAGTTTTGCTAGACTTGCACTTTTGGAGACTATTTTTGAGTGAAGACTTCCATAGGATAATCAAGATAATGCCGGCAAATTGACTTTTGACCTACACTATCTCAAAATATTCGCAAACCTGCTGACTAACTGGGTATATTTTTGGTTCTGTGGACTTTCCAACCCTGAATGGAGTGATTAGCAACAAAGAGGGGGTTTTATTTAAATCAGTGGGAGCTAATGAAACTCTGGTGTGTGCCAGCTGTGGCCTCAGATGGATGTGCTGTGCTGTGCTGAGGAGGGTTTGGCTGCCACGGTCCATAAAACCCCACCACCCCAGCAGGACCTGGGCTTCTCTCACCCACCCAGACACCAGGAGCATACAAATCATGCAACACCCCCAGTCTAATAATATTAAACCAGGGAGCTGATGGTCAGACCCCCAGAGGAAGGCTGGAAAATGCTTTCTGAAGACAAGTGAGATGAGAAGAGTCATCCCAAGCGTTACAGCAACCTACCAGCCTTCCTGAGGGGCTCCTTCCTCAGGGCTGTGTAGAGGGATGTTTCTGTCTCATGGTTCCTTACACAAAATTTCTGGCTCTGGAGGACTCACAGGTTTCCAGGTGTGTCCATGATTTCATGGCTAGATCCCACAAGAAGCCAGCAGAGAGGTTCTTTTAGATACCTGCAGAGACCTGCAGATCAACAGGGTCCCCAAATGCATTTCCCAGAACTCTGATTTACACAGGCTGCTTTAATGAGAATTACAGCACTAATCTGAGTTTGGTTTGACCCTCAGACATGTGCTCTTCAAAGACAGCAAGACAACCCACCTGCCTGTGGCTCACAGCACTGACCTGCAGCGTGGGACCCTGGGGAGGGTTGAAGGAAAGTTGAGGAACATTTTGACCCTTTTAATTGGCACTGTGCCTTCCCAGGTTTTATCGGTCAGCTTTGAAGTCTCACCAGCTCCCTTGTGAGCAATTCACATTTGGCACGCTTGCATGAGACATAATGTGGCAACAGAGGTAGCTCTATATGTATGGTAATTTTTAGAGTTGAGTGACATTCCCTGAATGGATAAGTTCACTGAAAAATGCAGGAACCAACGGTATTTGCGAAAAAAATTAGAAAGTGTACAAATGTTTCATTCTGACATGTCAGAAAGAAACGGTTTGGAGATATGGAGACATTTTGTTTCAACATCATCAAAACAAAATATTTTGACTTTTTGTTTGGAAACAAGCTTTGTTGTTCAAAAACTGACCTAAATTTTAGGGAAGGATTTTTTTAAACCAGAATTATATAATAAAAAAAAGACCATCTCTCTTCCTGTTGAGGAAAATACTTGAGTTTACTCATTTTCTCCCTTTTTTTGGATTTGACAACCAATCTAAAAAATCCATATTCATCTACTTTTCTCACTGTTTTCACTCCTGTCTCGTCTCCAGCTGCTAAAAGGAAGCAATGCCTTCATCCAACAGTGTATTTCTGCCTTTCCTCAACATCCCTGGTTTTGCTGTGCAAAAAGGGGGTGCTGAAATGGAGCTTTTGCTGGTGGCACCCTGGGTATGTGTGACCATTGGTGACTCGGTGGCCCTGGCACAGGACATGGACATTCCTGCCCACCCCATGGTTGTCTTCAGGCCCCACTGCACCTGGGTTTGCCCTTATCAGGGTTTTATTTGGCCAAGCAGGTTAATGAATAACCCCACGGTTCACCAGCAAAGTGAACCCTTGCCTGTGTCTTATCTCTGATCAGGCACACAGAGGGGGCGGAAGAACAAAGAGGGATTTGTTGTGTTCTCTGTTCCTCACCGCCTGAAATGGCTGAGAGGGTTCAGCAACGAGGCTGTGTGGCTTTTAAAGGCTGATTTATCTGCTTTCTGCTTCCCTTCCCACTCGTGAGTTTCGATTCCAAAAACAGCCTTAATCAAACAGCAGCTCTGGGACTGGCCCTGTTCATGGCTGGCTCAGTTTCTGCTCTGGCTCTGGTGCTCTCAGACCATGGTTTTGCTGGTGTTTAAGCTCACCTTCCTCCCCACGGTGCTCACTGCAGAGCAGGGACCCTCTCAGCCATCAGGCACATCCCTGTGCTCAGGAGGTTGTGGTGGGTGAGCCCTGTGCTGCAGAGCCAAACAACTCAGGGACATCTCCTGTGGTGGAGCTCTTTAGATGCTGCAGCTCCCCAAGACACCTGAAGCCACTCAGGGCCTTGGGGTATCTTATTATAAAGTCCCTTCATTAGCAGCAGATGAATTTGGGGTTTATTATGCCCACAGACAGGACAGTTTTGTGGGAAAGGGCTGTGAGCTGCCTGCAGCACTCACACGTCCCCGTTGTGGCAGTGTGAGCATCTCTGGAAGCGCATCCCAATCCATGGAGAGGAGCCAGGGCTGCAGCTGGGCCTTCAACTCCTCTTCAATCTCACTCTCTCTAGGCCTTGGCCTCCTCATCTAACTGGTCTAAAAGTTCTTTTGCCCAGAGCCTATCTAGACACAACAATATTGTCATGATGGGGTAGCTGGACCCTGCTGCCCCAGGAGCACATCCACTGCTTTTTGCCTCCCTCCCTGCAGCTCTTAGAGATTTTGCTGCAAGAATCAGGATAGTGAGCAATTCCTAACAAACTGTCATTTCCTACAGGTGGTTCTCATGCCCTTCATGACACCAGAGCCTTCACCTGTCTGTTTCTAGACTCTGCAGGAGGAAAGAGATGCATGAGCTACACCAGTGAGCACCAGATCAAGATGCATTTCAGTGCCCTGCCCAGAACTGAGATTAGAAAATTCTGATTCACTGTGTATTGTTAGTGCATTTTCTTTCTGTTTATGGGGTTGGAAGGGACTTTAAAAGATCACGTTGTCCCTTCTCTCTGCCATGAGCAGGGGCATCTTCCACTCTCCCAGATTGCTCCAAGCCCCATCCAACCTGCCCTTGGACACTTCAGGGATGGAGCATCCACAACTGTTCTGGGCAGCTTGTGCCAATGTCTCACCATCCCACAGTGAAGAATTTCTTCCTAACATCTAATCTGAATCTCTCTCTTTTAGTTTAAGACCATTAAGGCTCAAATCACAACATCGCCATGTAAAAAGTTGCTCTCCCTCTTTTTTATCAGCTTTAAGTCCTGGGAAAGCCACAATGAGTTGTCCCCAGAGCTTTCCTTTCTCCATATTTTAGTCTGTTCCCCTTGCCTCCTACCTGTCTCTGTTTCCTGTAACCCCAGGTGCAGATTGACTCTCAGCGGCTGGAATGGAGCAGTGACAAATCTGCAATCTGGTGGCCTTGCTGCAGTGACTCAGAGTATGCATAGCTGCTTTTAAAAAGTCTTTCTCCAAGACATCACAATTCAAAAATAATTTCCAGTTCTATTATTATTCTCAGCCCAAGGCAACTGTACTGTGGTCTTCAGTGCAGACAGCTCTGCCAGTCACTCCTGTTAAATATACTGAGTTCTCCTTCCACTTCAGGGTTAACAAAAATTAAATTTGCATGGCCAAATATAAGCAGGGATTTCATTCCCGTGAGACCATGTCTGCATTATTGAATCCCAGTCTTTTTCATGTGAAACAAAAATACACCAGCCATATTTTTTGATGAAATAATATCCCACTGAATTATGTTTCAGGGGAAAAGGGTGAGTTTGGGCTTTCCACTGTGATCACAGCACTGAAGAATGAGTATAATCCAGGCTCCAGCAAGGGAGGAGGAAATAGATGCAGAAGATATGTGCACAGCAGTGCTGCTGCTGCTCTTAGCAGAGTCAGGATGGGTTTGGAGACAGGCAGGCACTGGATGAACACCCAAAATGTTCCTTGCACCTTTGCAAACTGTGTTGGAGCAGCCCCTCAATGCCATATTTGTAGATATATAATAACAAATCCCTCCAAAGATATTCTCTGTGTTATTTGTTTTCCATGAACATCTGCTCCTGTGTGGGGATGCTAAAGAAGAGGGCAGGTTTGTGATTTGATATGTGGGATTTTTCACTCTCCACTTCCCGCATCAGTCTCAGGATCATCCTCAGGAATATTATCTCAGGGTAACCCATAGATTTAAAAGAGGCAAAAAACCATCAAATAACTCAGTCTTTCCCAACACTTGCCCTGGTGCTAATCCAGAATATTGAGATGCCAAGCTTGGCTGTGTGTGCTGCTGTGGGGTAAGGACATCCCTGGTGGGGCTGAGCCCAGGAGAGGAGGAGGAGGCTCAGCCCCTGGCATGGGCAAATTGCCTTTGCAGAGGAAGAAAACCTGGAAAAACTGCTTTGAACACAACAAAGTCCTTAAAAAGAGGCAGAAAACCCCCTGTCATCACACTCTGGATGTGGCAGGGCCAATGTGTTTATTGTGGCTACATAGTAATTATGATCCATAGTGGTAATGAAAATTAATGATTAATAATGCAATGTTAACAGTTATGGTTATTATTTCTGATCTTCATACATTTTTTATAGAGAATTTCACTGCTAGGCCTTCCATTAGGCAGATCTGCTTTCACAATTGATGTTATAATAAGAAATAGGAATCACCAGGAACCTCGTTTTATGTTACCTCCCTTAAACATGAAGGTAGCAATTATTTAATATGGATTTATATATAAATAAACAATAATTTAAAATTATTTTCATGGCCTGCAGTGGCATTTAGTAGGTAATAACTAAAATGAAGTTAGGTCAAAAATAGTTTTAAACATGACTCTTTTACTGGCTTTTTGTTAAGACAAAACAAAGGCATGAAATTCCTGGGAGAGTTATGGTTACAGAGGGAGTGAGCTATCTGAAATACAAATTTTCTGCCTTATCAGACTTCTTTTAAATGGCTTTTCTTCAAAATTACACAGAGTTTTGGAATTTCCCCTCCAAATTCTGTGTCTGCACTTTTGGCACTTGCTGTACCTATGTGGTTTCATCCCAGAAGGGTGCTGCAGACAAGTGTTGAATCTGCACAAATGTTTCCAAATCAAAACAGTCAAAGTGCTACTCTATTTCCCTGGTTCTCTGATGTTTAGAAATAAACATTGGCAGTGCTCATTTAGGGCGCTCTGGAGCCTTTCTGCGCATGCCAGCAGCGCGCCCTGCTCTCTCCCAGGCTGGTGGAGCTTGCAATTTTCTCTGGCGACTCAAAAGTGCAGGCTTGGAAACTGTATTTTAAAAAAGGGGAAATAAGACAAAGTGCTGCACGGGAGACACCTGCAGCAGGTGTTCACTGCAGCCAAGGCACCCTGGTGGCTCCTGGGGCAGCCAGGGCCAGAGCCTGGTGCTGGATGTGCCACAGCATCGCCTGAATCCCAGCCAGCAGACAAGTGCTCCTCCACACATGCCCTCAGTTCTCTCCCTGGTTTTGTCTCTTTTTTTTTTCCCTCCAGCTTTCATAAATCTCCAGCCCCTTTGTTGCACATTTTATTGTCTCCTCTCTCTCTGGAAGATGTTTTTTTCCACACCTCGCCTAATCCTATATGCAAAAACTCCTTTACATTCCTGCTCTTTGATGGCATGCTTTGCTCTCACCCAGAAAACAAATTCTAATATCTAAATTTCCAAAATTATTTTGTTTAATCATTCTCTACTTCTTATCTTGCCTGTCTTGACTCCCTTCTTACAAGTCTTGATTTGCTTCTTTTGAGATTTACCGCGACGTACAAATTGTTTCTATTTGTGTCTGTGAAGTCAGTTGTGAGGTGTCTGGGGGAAATTTGCTTTAAAAACATAATAAGAAAATAAACAACATCAGGGAAAGCTAAGCTGGCTTATTGTCAATCCATTTTCCACCTTAGGAGGATTTCTCTTTTTTTGCATAATTTCCATTATTGCCTTATTTCCATTATTGCTGTTTTCTGGGAGTCGCTCCAATGGTGGGACTGAAGGGTCATAATTTGATGGAATCTGGTGACGGTGATGCCAGCTAAAAATGTGCACAAACTGTTCTTTCTGCTTAATGCTACTGAGAGAGCAGGATGGTGGAGAAAATGGATGACCTACTTTTATCCTCTGCATTAAAGATACAAGGTTGTGAGGCTGCTCTAAAACACATGCAAAATCCAAAGGGGATCACTGCCGTGGCTCCCATTTACACTGGTGTGAGTAAAATCAGAATTGCAGAGTAAAGATAAAGAGAAAAGTACAAATATTTTCGTGTCTGCAGCATGGTTCCACCCGGCTATTCTTGGGAAACTTCATGTCCAATGCTGCTGTGAAATGGCATTCAATCATCCCCAACTGCTTTTAATTATGTTAGCAATGTTATTGTTGCTGTTATCATCTAAGGATATGACTGAAGCCCTGTTTATACAGAAAAGTAATATCATTTGTTGAGCTGATACACTGATAGGCTTTCTGGCATGTAAGCCTGAAAAAGAGTTTGTGTGCCTGGAAACATACCTGCTTTTTCCCCCCAAAACCATCAGTTTGTTCTAGTAAAATGTATTACCTCTCCTTGTAGAATTTGTCTAATTTAATTATATTAGCATTGAAAACAGCTAAACTAAATTGCATAAGATAATTTGTTTTGTCCCAAACCTGCGCTGTCAGCTGCAGCTGAGACCCTCTGTTTCCAAACAGACCTGGAAGAGCAGCTTGCAATTATTACCAGATATATATTAATTCATTTTAATGAAAAATATCAGATAAAGCATAATGAAAATCAGAAAGAGCACTAAGCATCAGACTTTGAATCAATCTTTGAGAGACAGGGCTGAGGATGGAAAGGGTTGTGTCCAGCCCTACTTGTGCATGGGATGTTCTTGGTGCCAGCATTGGGTCTGAATGGGACCCAGGTCTGTCCCAGTGAGGCAGCTCCTGCACCTCCACCTTGCTGCATTGTTATTTTCATACTGACCCATTTCTCTGTCTGGCAGAAACCCAAAGCAGAAGCCCCAAAACGCTTGAACTCGTATTTCAGCTCAGGACAAGCAAGAATCATCCAAAAATCTTTGGCCAAAATTATTTCTAACCAAGTTTCCAGCCAAATTTGTAGGCTCAAGGGAGTCCATGAATCACAGATAAGCAGCCAGACATTTTCTGTCTAACTTTGCTCCTAATTGCAAATGGGCAAACATAATGGATGGAGTCATTAATTGCTCAAAAATAACACTGGGAGTTTGATGTAATGGGATCAATGCTTAGATACAATGATGAGGAATTAAAAAAGTATTCATTGCATGGGCAAAAGAAAAGCTTCCTGGCTAGCAAGATGGAACAATTTTTAATTCTTCATTGTAGCTTGACTACAGTGCTGAACATCATGTTTGAATTCAGGCATTACAGAATGGCTTTGTTTTGATCACATGCACACTGGCCTGCTCTTAACATTTATTTCTCAGGAGTAAGGATTTTATTTCCTGCAGAATTTGCAGGCTGAAAGAATTAATCTTTTGTACGCCTTCTTCCTTGGAGAGGTTTTTTAGAAGGAATATATTTCTTCAATAGCTTTCTATCTTTTTGTAGAAGTGCTTGCTCCCTCTTTCCCCTTCTCCACAGCTTGTTTACTCAGGGAATAAAAACTTGACCTTGACTTTAAGGTCTTTGGTGTTTCAGACTGTGCAGTCAGCAGAGAGTAAGGGGAAAAAATCGATGTGAGCTGTATTAGACAAGTGTAAGAGTAATACATAAGTGCTGGGAACTCATCCTGGAAATGGAAACAGCTGAGATAGTTCTGAAAGAAGAGCACATCCCACTGATGCATCTCTTGTGGTTAAACCCCCACAGCCCATCTTCTCCTTTCTGCACCCTTTCTCTCTCCAGCTGTCTAACACGCCCTTGGGGACATAAGAAGACAGGGATGCACCAAAGGTTCCCATCTCAGCTTGATGGGAGCTGGACTCAGGGAACAAAGAGGCTCAAATCTCCACCTCCCACCAGATCTGCCTCTGCCTCTGCGATTCTGGAGGCTACAGGGCTCCTGTCAGCATCTCCAATAAAATGCATGTCAAAAGAATCAACCAGGCAGGTGAGAAAGGACAGCATAGCAAAAAAGAGAGGTGATCCTGTTAATGAGGGTGTCAGTGATCAGATTGTGTTTGTCACCCGTGGGCTCACAAAGCACCCTGTCTATGCTGTGTCTTGGGAGAAACACTGTTGTTTCCTTGCCATTTCTTGATTCACTGTGGAGTGAAATCCAAGTTGAGTGTACTGTCAGGACATTGAGGTCTGGGAGGCAAAGTCAGACTTTATCTCCCAGCCATGCCTTGCCAGGAAGCTGGATGGATCATTGCCATTTAAATGCAATTCATGTTTGCTTCAATGTATTTAAATACCAGTGAAATGTCCTCAGCAATAGCAGCAGACTGTTAATACATATGAGTATGAAATTCTTAATTAATTAGATGACATTAGATTACCAGTTGTGTTCTCAAAACAGCTCAAAAGTACTCTTTTAAAGGGAATTAATATTTAATTTAAAAAAAAAGCAACACCATCCTGAAGTCTAAATTAAATGTGTGTGCCTTCATGGCTTTTGCAAGTACTTTACTCATAATTTAGTCTGCCAAGGAATTGCATCAGAGGTGTTTTCTGCAACAGAGGGTGTTGCCCTGGGAAGGGCACTCTCCATCAGGCTTTCCTTCTGAGCCTGATTCCTCTTCCTAAACAAGGACCTGGGCACCTCTCTGGGGGCAGGGAAGCTCCTTTGTCCCCTGTCCTGCTGTGGGCAGTGGCTCCATGTGAGATTTGTGCCCCCAGCAGGAGTCAAATGCCACATTTCATGGGATTATCAGGTTAACATTCCCACAGCTGGGACATTTGGGGTCACATCCCAGGTATTGCAGATGATGGTCATAACCAGGGAACATCCCCATGCAAAGAATCTGTGAGGTTAATGCTCTGCATGTGGAAACAGCTGACTTGTCACAGCAGTAATGGCCATTCCTCAAATAAATTAGGCTCATGTATGTACATCCTTATTTGCAAATAATCCATATGTGTCATGAAATAAATTTTCCTCCTATGTAGCAGAAAATGAGGCAGAAGACAGCTGAAGTGAATTTCAAGCTGAAGCCCTCTGAGACAGCCACAGTCTTGTCAAAAAAACCCATTGTTCAGGATAACTTGAGAAACCAGCTGCTAAAATTCAGTCACTTTTTTCAGGGCAGAAAAGTGCATTGACCCTATCTTCAACACAAATAATCACCATTAGATCCCCTTGTTTTTAAATTTGGTTTCTACAAACTTTTATTTATCCCTCTTCCTCGGGACTGCACGAATCAGACAAAAAAATAGCCTGATAGTCTCTTTTCAGTTTAAGCCCATAAAGCAAGTATGAATAGCTTTGGCCAGGGTTTTATTTTCATGACTGTTTCAGAGCTCCAGATGTTGCTGCTCTAACCCACCCTCCAAACCAGCAGGGTTTTGTTGGTACCTCTCTGTTACAAACACCACTAATAGTAGCAATAGTGGCAAGGAGATCTTAAGTTATCTCACCTCCTCCTTCAATTTTGCCCTTGCAACACCACATCAGGGCATTTTTCTGGAGCTGGGGGGAGGAGGGGTATTGATTTTCTCCAGATTGGTGTTTTTTTTCTCATCCTGTGTGATGCCCAGGGTTGGTACAAACCGTGCTGGGAGCACAGCATGGTGCAGGCATGGCTGGGGCTGGGGCTGCAGCAATGCCTGCTCGCTCAGACACTGCACAGCAGGGACCTTGCTGGAAATCTCAGTGTATTTTTAGTTGAGCTGTGTGAGGGATGAAAGTAGGGCACCAGCGCTCAGCAGAACTGCACAGACAGGTTTTGCATACGGAGCAAAGCTGGAGAACGCCGTGGGGGTTGGGCTTCTCCCTCTTTTCCTTTCATTCTGCTGACTTTGTGCAAAAGTTGAACGTCAGGTTTTAGCCAGTGAACTGACATGGGTTTGTATAAGAGATGTGTGGGGGAGAAACAGCCTGATCAGAGCCAGAGCCAGTACCAGCCTGGCCACATTGCCAATGGCCCCATGGGGGACAGGAGAGAGCTGGGGTGGGAAGAGGAGTCAGCAGCTCCCTCAAGACACCCTCCTGGTGTTGCTGGCTGGGAATCCGAGCAGGAAATTGGCATCACTCAGGGTGCTTCTCTCCAGCCTTATTCTGTGGTCTGGAAAGCAATTTGAATAGAAAATGAAGTGAGTTTGAGGAAGGAAAATGGGACAGAAATTAAAGGAGTGTAGTCTGGGCTTGATAAACTCTTCAAAATGAGCATTTCTCCCCACCAAAAGGAAGTATTTTATTTTCCCTGTAAGGAGACAAAATGAACAGCAGGGACTATTGTTGTGGCAAGAACACCTGGAGATGTGCGAGCTGCAGCGAGAGCTCGCTGGCAGGGATAGCAATGGCATCATTTGCAGCAACATCTGCAGCTGGCCCAGCAACCACCTCTCCTCATTAATTAGCAGAAGCAGTAGCTTTGCCAGACAGTCCCATTGGCTTTTGCCTTGTTACTCTGCCCCTCAGCTAATGAGCCATCCTCTTCCC
>NW_005054309.1:5826693-5832614 GCF_000277835.1 Geospiza fortis | reverse complement strand
TTCAGCAGCACTGGGCTCTGGGCTTATGCACATAATAGCAGAGGTTCACTGATGACTCTCCAGTCTCTCCCTGTGTATCTAATTTTATGCTGCAAGGCATGAAGCCATGTATGTACAGGTCTGGCTTTCCTCTCTGAAACAGTTTTGGATTACACACAGTTTATTCACAATTCTGCTTTGATCCTCCAAGCTGACAAACATGTTCTTTGACCTTGCCTCGTTTTGTCTGCCTGGAGATGATCCATGACACTGTTTGGTGAGACAACATCAAAACCCAGCTCTACTGAATCCCTGTTTCCACAAAACAGTCCAGTTATGCACGAAAGCAACACATGGATCAGTACACAGAGACCTGTGGGCATCTCTGCTTGGCCAGTCCATGCCATCTCCACAGGGCGCTGTCCCATTGGTGAATTACTGCAGCAATGGGGAAATTAATACAAGGCAGAGGAAGGCAGCAACCCTCAGCAGGTCCCTTGGGAGCTCAGCTTTATTGTCCAGGGCTGCACTTATGATTGAATGTCAACTCCTGCACGTGGCTGTTACCTGGGGAGCTCCAGATCTGGAGTTTCTCTCCAGTGGTGGCTGCCCATGCCCGTGGTGGCACAGGCAGGATCCTGTGTGAGCCTCAGGCAGTCTCACTCAAGTAATTTCATGCACAGTTTAATTCTTTGCATAGTGGGGAGGGGGACTTATTCCAAGAAAACCCGATCCAAAATGATCAAGGTGGCTTAATAACACGAGGCAAATGGCAGTGCTGTGGCCCTGCTAGACAATAGCAAAACACATTGGGATGCGCAGCTCAGACCTTGCTGCATTACACATGTAATTAGGTTGTTTCCATGGTAATGATCTAATTATGGTCTTCTTGGCTTTGTGTAATCACATTTGCTGCATTTTGGCAGAGCTGTTTTCCTTATTTTTGAACTGCAACACTTGGCAAGATGTTCTTTCTGAAGCCGAATAATAATTTTTGCCTGATGGAAACCGACAAGTCTGTGAGCTTTTATTTAAAGCAGGGTTGAAGGTACAAGACGAGACAAAACTATATATATAGAATATCCATAATATATATGTATATATAAAGAAGGAGTTTTATCCCTGTAATTTGTATTCCTCCTTCCTTCCTACCTTTTTTTTTAATTTTTTTTTTTTTGGTGAATGCTTAAAACTAATGAATTGTAGCAGTGGCTGCCACATGGGAGTGGAGACTCTAGAGATGTCTTTTGTGTTCCTGGGGTTAGGGATGGACTGACCTTAAAGCATGAGATTACACCTCTCTTTGCTTTATTTTCCATGCCTGAGGGTGATACTGACTTCAGACAAGATGCATATGCAAAATGTGCATTATTTCTGATAAACTCTTTCAGCACCTGGAAAGAATGATACCTTAGAGGGAGCTGGTGAAATCCTGGCCCCATAGAAATCCAAGGGCAAACTCCTATTGATTTTCACAGTGATGCAATTTCCCATGGGGCTGTTCAAACACCTTAGGAACAAAATCAGATAGAAAAAGCCAAACCTGGATTCCTCACCCTGCTGCCCCAGAGCTGGGCAAGGAGGGTGATGTGAGACTTTGGGGACACAGGTGATGTCTCTTTTCTCCACCATGGCGCTGCCAGGAAATCCTGCTGATGGATTTTTGGCTCCCAAGTGGAATCTCCTTTACCAAGCCCATCCCCTCCCCAGAGATGAGCTCATTCCTCTGTGTTAGAGGGCAGTTTTGGGCAGGTGCAGAGTTCAAGGCTCTGCCAGAGCCAGAGCTCACAGGGATTTACTGTGGTCCATGCTCTGCTGTGTAGGAGAGGTGCTTATTATAGCCTGTAATCCCTCCTGAGGCAACTCCCTCCTTGGAGTCAGCTGCAAGATCTGGCTGTTACTTATCACTTATAAAGATTTTTTTAAAGCTTTATTGCAAAACTAAAGATATATTTCTGACTTGAGCAATAAGGGATCTGGGGAAAGCCAAGAGATGAAAGGTCAAGCAAGAGGAGCTTGTGAAACCACACTGGAGCAGAACTGCAGGTTGTAGTCAGCCAGGAGCTTGTACTGCAATTGACAGGGCTATTCATGGAAAGGGTTTTGATTAGAGTTGCCATGACAATGGGAAACACCTAAAAAAGATCTATGAAATGTTAAATCGGCATCAAGCCAAGAAGTTAAGCCAAACCCTGCACTCTGGTTATTCCTGTGAGTCAGTGCCTTTCATCACAGCCTTGCTAAAAGAAGGATTTGCTCGTCTGACTTTGAAGATTTGGGAAAACAGGTATGAAATGTAAATTATGATGGAAAAGATTCGTGCTGTAAAGAATTGGCTGTGGAAGGATGCTGGAAATCTTGTAAATACTGTCTGCAGCTCTTGCTTACTGTGCTGCACATGCACACATGGAGTCCTGTGGTTGTGATGGACAGGTGGGGATGGCTGTGTTCTGAATGAATGCAATACAGCACCCACTCTGCGTGGCCTCCAGGGTCCAGGGATTTAAATTTCCATCTCTAAACCTTTACTGAGAGTTTTCAAATCCAAAATGAGTGGCACTGAATTTCAAGGGCCCAGCAAAAATAATTCACTTTTGAAAGCAAAGTGTTTTCTCAAGATATCAGAGGTGAGAAGAAAACCTGGTGTTGCCAATTTTTGAATGAATAATGATGTGAGGGAGGGTGGTTTTTTTAACCTTCATTAGAGGTCTCTCTGGATACAGGATCCCTGGAGCTTCCAGCAATGACCAGAGACTGTATCCCCCTGTCAGTTTGATTTTTTAATTTCTTGCAGAACTGACCATACTGTTAGCCCAGAGAGAGAAAGTTGTGCTGTTGAGCCATATGCTTTCCTGTTATGTTCTGCAGAGAATAAAGTGTGATTAGCTATTGCCACTTCAGTTTTAGCGGATTGACACCTCTCAAATGCCAAGATATGCCCAAATAAGCCCACAACAAATGCTTGTGAATGGACAGGCAACTGCATAGCAGTCATGGTGAAAGTCAAATAACAGCAGTGGGGTGGGGTCTGAGGTCTGTTCTGTCACTTCTCCTGGTGATGTGAATGCCTTTTGTGGGGATCTTTCACATCTAATTTGTCTTGTACACCTCACTTGCAGAGCACCCTGATGGAACAGGATGGGGGACAGGTTGGATCCTCTGTATTTTATCCATTCAGGACAGCAGTGCAGGGTACAAAGCACAGCCAGGAGAGGCATCATCTCCTGCTTCTCCTCCTGTCCCCACCCTATCTAACAGCACAGCAGCAGAAAGGACAGGCTTGTCTCCAAAGGGAATAATGGTATGTTAATGAGAGCCCTGCTCCCTGAAACTGCTGGTTCCTGTGCCTTGGCTCTGGTTGTGGCATTGGAGAACATGAAATTCCATATTTTACTGTGCAGGCTGCACAGATTCCCCTGCTGTGCCAATCCTCATGTGTGAACCACAGCTACCACCATCTCTTGCCTTCCAGGTATTGCATGCTTGTAGGGCTGAAATCAGAGCTGAGGAGCCTGTCCTGCTTTCCAAAGCCTGGGAATTTCATTAATGCCACCAAGGGTTTTACGTCTGCCAGTACCAGATCCCCCCCAATTTATTCTGCCCTTGTTCCCTGCTTTTGTAACCCAGATATTTGCATAAAGCAGAGCAGCAATGCCAAGTGCTGGTGCCTCCTTTCCTGCTGCACAGGCTCCATATGCTGCCTATCTGTGTCAATTCAGGGAGCTCTGCCATTGCAGGAGGACAATTTTCAGGCTGTGTGTGTGTAAATTAGAGCTGACAGTCTGCAGCTTTAATTCATGGACTGAAGCTGATCTTTGCTCACGCCCTACCCATCAGATAACCTTAGCACCATGATCAATACAGCCAGATAATTACAGCTAGCAGAAAAGCTAAGTGCAGGTTTCCAATGGTTTTTTTCATCAAAACAAAGTCCTAGGGATATGTTCCTGCCAAGGCTTAGGCAATTCTCCTTTATTACACTAGGATCTCACACAAGACTAATACTATATAATACTTTTTACGTGAACACCCTCAACCAGAAATTCCCTCTCATCTAAATCTAGCTCCTCTATCTTGGTATGAGTCTCTAATTCTGCGTGTGTAGGGGGGAAACTGTCCCTCTGTTTCCCTGTTGATCTAGTGCCAAATCCACTGACATCAACAGCCAGGAGGAGAATGACTGAGAAAAAGGAAAACCTGATCCATGAAACTTCAGAGATTTCTGAAGAAAAGCCTTTGGGCTGTTCTACCTAAAACTGGTTGATATAATTTCCCGCTCGCACCTGGCCACTCAGAACTCATTTTTCAAACACATGTTGTCCTTTCACTCATATATATTTGCTTTTACAGCTGCCATGCAGAGCTTGTCCTTTGCATGCACTGACTCAGAGAGATCCTGGCCAGCAGAAAGCCATTTCACACTGCCCTGGGAAACACCAGCCAGCCTGGGCATATCCTGATCTTCTGTGTCAGGTGGGGCACCAAGGAAGACACTGCTGCTGACCACAAACATCGACTGCCAAGCCGAAGGATGTGTCACTGTTCAGCGCATGGTGCCAAGTGAAACATGGGTGGTTTTCCTGTTTTCACTTGACAATATAGAGAATCAACAAGGTGCACAAGGTATGGATCAGGGTACCTCAGTCAGGACCCAAGGAACAGCTCAGTGATGGATAAGAACTCACCCCTGTGCACCAGAGCAATGCTGCAGGTGAACCCTCCTCATGGGAAATGTTGATGTCCAGCTCTGACTCCAAGGGCATCTGGAATTAAAGAGCAGTAGTTAGCCTGCAGCAGCAAGAAAGCAAAATGACTGCAATAATTAATTGCCCAGCTATAAATTCTCTGGGATGAGAAACTTTCACCCAGTTGTGAAGAAGCCATCATCAACAGGGGCTCTGGTGCACATGCACACACACCCGGCATATGTACATACAATGTACACGCAGAGAGACCAATAGATTGCAAAAAGTACTGAAACTCTCGTTACATTTGGTGGTGGCTTTTCTTTGTGACTAAAAAGAGCTTTCAACTTCACCAGAGAAAACAAAGAAAGGAAGAAGAGCCTTTTTTTCATGGGCATGTAATGATAGGACAAGGCGGAATGGCTTCAAAGTTAAAAAGGGTAGGTTTAGATTGGGTATTTTTAAAAAAATGCATTACTGAGAGGGTGGTGAGACACTGGGACATGCTGTCCAGAGAAACTCTGGATGCCCCATGCCTGGAAGTGTTCAAGGCCACATCGGACAGGGCCCTGAACAGCCAGGTCTACTGGAAGGTGTCCCTGCCCATGCCAGGGTGGATTGAAACTGGATGATCTTTGAAGTCCCTTCCAACCCAAACCATTCTGTGATTCTATAAACAGAATGAGTTTGATGGATAGTTTTCCATATTTCCCGTAACTCTTCCCACCTCCAGAAGACAGTCACAAGAAGAAGAGATACCAGGCTTGGATATATTTTAAAGTGCTGACTGCAAATGTCACACTGGCCCTGCTCCTGCCGGTCTGCATGTCCTGGAAAATGCCAGCTTCCTCCAGGGCATCTCAGCTTCCTGACACAGCCTTGCCTGGGAAGGGTTTGCACCTGTGGGGAGGGACCAGCAGAGGTGTGTGGTTTGGATGCTGCTGGCTGTGGGTGAAAGCCTGGCAGCAGTGGAGAGCCTGGGGAAAACCCATTAGTTAAGAGCTGAGGCACCCGATGCTGTTATCACTAATGCCTTCAGCACAGGACAGGGCTGCAATCAATTTCATAATAAATCAACCCCATTTTCTAATATGAACCAATTTATCTGCCAGGCTGACTTGCCAAACACTATTAGAGGCTGAGGTCAAACTGAAAAAGACATATCATGTTTTCAGCTTCTCCTCCTAACTCCGTATCTCCAAGGCACACTCTGCAGTCACTGGTTCACGGCTCTTCCCCCTCCCTGGAGACATCTCC
>NW_005054309.1:5820075-5826650 GCF_000277835.1 Geospiza fortis | reverse complement strand
TTAACCCCAGCCACTAACATGATAACTAAGGCTGAAGCTATCAGCTGTCTTTTGTCACCCCTGTACAGTATTTATGGAGATAGAATAAAAAGATTATTTGAAAGGCTTGATTTGCAGCAGAACCAAGAAAATCCTGGTTTACTACAACCAAGCCAATGTTATGATTTTTATCTGCATTCATTTAGACTACAGCTCTGGTGGAGACACCCATCTTAAAGAATTAGCTACGGTAAACAAGATAGGAGAGAGATTTGAGAATGTTATTTATAGAAGGAATCACACAGAGATGGCCATAAAATGAGTAATACATAACAAACATGGATAAGGATACACAAAAGAAACAAAGGAATCTCTGCCTTGAATGGTCATTGCAGAGCACAGGCTTGTGGAAAATTCACGTTCAGGGGAGCGAGGAGCTGGGAGCTGCTGGCAGCCAGGAGCCTTGGGCTGCACCAGATGAGAACACACAGGTATTTAACTGTTCCTCTGACATTGCAGAGTGGCCCAGCCAACCACTGCCATTGCCAGAGCAGCTGAGTATGGATTATCCCATCTGGAAGAGTGAAGGGGCTGCTGAAAGCTGGAGGAGCAATAATTGGGCATGTGAGCAGGCACAGAAACAAAGGGGGAGAGGTGCCTTGCAGGGCAGGGGCAGCTATGGATGGCAAAAATGGGCTTAGTCTAAAGAAAAACTTGTATCAGGAAAACAAAACCAGAACTGTGGGACAAAAACGTTAACTTGCAGCCAGGCAGATTCAAATCAGGTACAAGTCAGGCATGAGCAGTGAATTCTCCAATAACACAATTACCATGGCAGCAGCACAAATGCCACCAACACCCAGGCATCCCTGGTAGCAGCTTGGCTTTTTCCATACTTGTCTCCTTGCAAATCCCTACTTGCACCATCACTTCCATTAAACTAATGGAAATAAAATCCAGATTGTAGCATGTGTTTAAGGAATACTTCACAATTCATGATGCCAACAAAACAGTCAGAATAACTTTGTTTCAATTAAAAAAGAAGAAAGGATTGCAAGGGCTATTAGGGCTCAGACTTGTGAAAAAGAAAGCCAAAGCACTTCAAATGCAAACCTGGGTGAAGCATCACTGCTCAGAAAGGGCAGTCAGCAGACGTTTCAGTGACACAGGCAGTTACAGGAGATGCCAAGGAAGGTGGCTGGTTTGACTCTTCCCTGCAAAGGGAATTCCCTCCGGTTCATTTTTTGAAATCTTTGGATTTTCACTTACAGCACTTATCTACTGGAAAATAACTCAAAACTCTATTTGTTGCTGGCTAGACACTTCTAACACATATCCCTTCATATTTTTCTCCTAATGCCAATTTGAAAAAAAAATATTCCCGGCAGAAAAGAGCTGGTCAGATCTGCAGTAAACAAGATTAGTTATGAGGTGCTTTAAAATATTATGGATACAAAGGCATAAAAGGAAGGATGTACTCCCTTAATCTTTTCCTTCCAAAGAAGCTGACCCTTTTCTATCCCAGACTGTATTTAGCTGATGCCTATCTTCATATGCAAATATGATTTGATGTGAAGCCTGCTGGACTCAGTAGAAGGATTTCTTCTGGCATTCATCAGCACTGAGCCAAGTCCATACTACTAATGAAATTTCTTAGATAGTAATAACAACATTATGAGTGGTGTCACCTTAGTTATAAATCCAGGGACAATAATATTCAATTTGACACAGCCTTAGTTTTCCTGAAATTTTGGTCCAGAGGGCTCTCACTGCTCAGCCATGGAGTTGACTACAATGAGCTAAAAGCAGCAGGAAAGTGGGTAAAATGGTGAACTTCTATTCCATTTATTCTGAATGGAAACACAGTGAAAGGAGTAGGTTCCACAGAGAAACCACAAATTACTTTACCAGAGCCTCACAGATTGTAAGTGGTTTGTGCTGGGGACTTGGATATCAACAGCCAAGAAAATGCAATAATATTATTCAGAAATCTCAACCGTGTGATTTTTGCAAAATGTTAAAATTGGAAAATTGAAGGGAAAATATTTTAGGTTGTCATGAAGTTGTTCCTTCTCTCCCTCCCTGACCCCCCCAAACCCCTCATAACAAAACCCCAAAGGTCCAGAAGCAAATATTTGGTTGACTAAAGCTGGTTTCATCCCATCTTCAGCTTAAGCTTCTGAGGGAATTAAAAATAGAAACTTTTAAACTAATTAATTTAAAATACTGCAAAGAAAAGAATGAAATTTTCATGTCTGGGTGCCAAAATGAATCATTTAAACTTTAGAAGTTCATTTTCATACACAGCTTCTGTTCATTTAAATTGTGTTTGCTGAGGACTTTTTTGTCTTAACCAAACTGTAAGATGGGGAGTGGATTTACGCACTGCAACACATCTGGGTGAGGGGCTCTGTGTCAGCTGGGCTGGGCAGGAGGCAGGGAAGTGACAATGAAGGAGGTTGGGGATGAAGGTTTGCCTGGGGATGTCACCTGGCATGCTGAACTGTGTCCCTGAGCAGAGGCTGGCTCCACCACTGGAGCAAGAGAAGCCCTGCTGACCTTCAGGCTGCCCTTGCCCCATCCTAGCCTGGCAGAGGTCACAGTAACCCATTCCCCACCCACTTCCACACGATGCTCATTTGGGACATCTCCCCTTATGAATAAGCGCGGCAGGGAACTCTGCAATAACAGTAAAATACCTGCTAGGAGCAAGTTGCAATTTCTTTCCCCATATAAACCTGTCTGTAGAAAATGATGCCACAGCCACTTATATTAAACTGTCAGTGAGCACATCCCTTAAAAGCTTTTTATTCTGTTTTTAATTTATGGTGTTTGACAAGGAGGAGAATTGAGTGTGCTGGTGCCGATCCCGGCGTGGCTCAGCCCGTTTGCTCTGGCCAAGTGCTGGGCCAAGTGCCCAACAGCCCCAGCTGTATATCCTGGTTTGTCATTAACAGAGATTGTCACTCCACCACCTCTGCACTCTGTTTTTGTCTGGCTACTGAGCTCTGGAAACCATTAGGTGTCTATCTCCATTAGGCATTACAAACAGGTACGCGTGTTTGAGCAAGAAGCTTTCTCTGGTTGCATGACACTTCCTCTCCTTTTTGCCTAAATGTTCTCATTTATCCCACAATGTTTTAGACACTTTGGGGTGGATGGTGCACCAGGAGTGCTGTGGTCCTTCTGGTTGTGGCAACTGGGAAGGACACGACCCCAGCAGGGACCACTCTCACACAGAGCAGCTCACAGCTTGTGACCCCTTGGGCTCCATCAACTGCTTTGGGGGCATTTGGGAAAGACAGCTAAGACAGATTCTGCTTTCAGTTGGCTTCAATTTACTGCAACTGTAGCTGCAGCTCCACTGGAAATTGGTGTCTGCAATCAATACAGCCCAGAATCACCTTTGAGCTTAAGGAGAAAGAGACCAAACCTTGGGATACTCTGTAGCTGAGCCTGCAAGCAGCTGCTGACGAGCCCTGACTTTTGCAAGGGAAAATATCTGCACTTTTTAAAAGAGTATGGACCCTGCTCCTGCTTGGTACTGTGCCAGGGCAGCAGTGTCTCTCCCAGACCTTCAGCCCTGTGTGATCACCAGTGCATCAGATGCTTCAATGTCACAGTGTCAGCTCGTTAGTACAGGGAAAGGGCTCCCCTTGATTAGCAGTGCTGCCTGATCAGGAGGTATTTAAGGAAGCAGTCTCTGAGTGCCTTCTGCAGTATGCATTAGGACAGCCCAAGGTTTCTGCCCCAAGATACATGCCTGTGGTCAGACACAGATGGATGTGGGAAAGGGAATCTTGGTTGTGACTTCTGAACTTGGCCCAGGAGCAAACTTCAGGAGCAAACACCCAGTCAAGCAATGTGGAAGACAAGCAAGAAAATCCTCCTGCTCTGGGCAGACAGGGAAAGCAAAGGAGACCACCTTGGCCTTCCTTCCTGCCCCTGCACCCACCCCCCATGGTCTGTATGCTAAGGGAGCATTGCTAGAGATGAAAGCTCCAAACACCTCAGTGAGGCAGGATGTCAGGGCCTCTCCTTGCATCTCCTCCCTCAGTGTCAGCAGAGATTCTGTCTGGGCTGGTTTTATTTATAAAACTGCAGTGAGCAGTGTGAGTGTTGCAATCAGCTCCCAGTGCTAAATATGGCCTCGGCAGATACTCTGGAGCTTCACTAAATCCCCTTCCCGAGGGAAGGAGAGCATCTCAGACTGTCTATCACCCTGGCTCTGGCCAGCCTCAGCACGTGGCAGTGCCTGCTGTCCCCAGAGGCTTTTGGCAGGGCTTCCTCTCAGGCAGCAAGGCTGCTAGGAAGGCAGGGAGAAGGTTAGAGGATTGCAAAAAACCATGAGGTTAACCCCTGGTAAAGCCACCTGACTTTTATTCTATTTTTATGTACGCCCTGGGAGGGTCAGGCTGGTCCCTGCTCTGTTTTGGGCATTTTGTATGGCTTGGGCACCTGGGGCAGCACTTGCTGGATTCCTGGGTTAAAAGCATGGCTTTCAGAAGGTGTGGTCTCCAAAAATCAGATAGAGATGTTGGGAAATACCAAGAGGAAACCTAAGAGAAGCAATACGGCTGGGCTTAGAGACCTGGAAAACCTGAGGCCTCACAGACAGCAGTGAAACCATCGCTCCTGCAGCACATATTTGAACTCCTGCCAGGGGAAAACTTCTGAGGTTTAACTAACAAATGGAGGCATTTTTCTGCCACAAAGAAGTTCTCTTTTGAGCCTGGGAAACCTAATCCACTTGCAGTGCTGATGGCTCATGGAAATGTTCGGCAGATGGAAGCGGAGCAGGGCACGGCGGAGCGCCGGGGATGTGGTGGAGTGGAGGTGTCCCATCCAGCAGCTCGTGCCTCCACCCCTCTCCAGCTCCCTTTGAGACAGGCACAAGTGTCTGCCAGGGCAGATGTGTCTCCTGGGATCATCACAGGGACTTTTCAGGAGCCTTATGGAATTTGTTTCAGAGTGCCAACACCCAGTGCACAAGAAATTGCACCTTCTCCCAACAAGCTTTCCTTAAGAGCTGGTACTCTCTCTCTGTGACTCAGTTCCTTCTCCAGGTCATGGACAAATGTCTTATGTCTTGTATGTGTTATAAAAATAAATACATTAAAAATTGCAAGATACCCAGAAGCACTGTAAAAAGCACAGGTGAGATCAAGGGGAGTTTTCCCATCTTTGCCATCTTCCCTGCCTACACATTAAATAACAATTTATTAAACTAAATAACAATGAAAATATATTAATTAAATAACAATGAAAATATATTAATTCTGTCACCAGTAGAAAAGAGACACTTGTCCTTCCCAGTATTTGTTGGGTTCCAAACATCACCCTGACATTCCAATCTCTTTTGCTCTTCTCTCTTGAAATACAGGGTTTTTAGAACAGGTTTCTAGTGTAGGCAAAAAGCATTGAACTTCTTACAGACTAAAGTGTGTCCTCCAGGCTAAAGAGTCATCCTCCTTTGTCCTGAGCCTGAAATGAAGCCCAAGATGAAGCAGGATGCTCAGCTGGGACAGTTGGGCCAGGGCAGAGCCTCTCTGGTTGCTGAACTGACAGGCTACCAGCAGCCCCACTGGGAAATGATTGATTAGCTTTGCCTTTGCCATCTGCTAATTAGCTAAAGGAATGGATTTGCAGATCCAGAGAGCTGCCTGAGGGGAGGAAAACAGCCAGAGAGGTTGGTACCCTCGGGTCAGGGCTGACAGCATGCAGCAGCACTTGGAGCTGCCAGCGAGGAGCGGCTCATGGGTCACGTTTCTCCAGCCAGGAGCTGCCCCTGCCCTGCTGCCCCCATGGTGGGAAAGGAAGGAAGGAGGAGACCCTTCCTCCTTCAAGCTCCAGTGCTTGACTTTAAAAGTCACAGTGACTTTAAAAGGAGAGTGAATCCATAAACATGTTTGCATGGTTATTGTCAGAGCAGAGAGCTGCAGGATCACCCTGGGGCTGAAATCCAGCCCCCAGCTGTACTCAGGCCTTAATATCTGGGAGCAGCATGGGCAGGTGAAGGGCAGGGTTTGGTGCCAGGACTGGATATAATTTCATGTGTTATGTCCATTTGATTGCCTACTTAGAAATTATAAAAATGTACTGTATTTTAAAACTGCAGTCATAAGACAGCAGTTTCCATCTGAATGATAATGAAACACACTCCAAGGTTACACTGGGACTTGGTTGGTGCTATTAGAGATCAGCTCAAAGCTACAAAAGAAAAAATATATTGCACCAATAAGTGTTCCTCATGTACCAGTTCCCCTACAGGAGTAATTAAATGTGACTTTTAATTTTTTTTCTTTTAGATGGCTGATTTGTGGGATAGCTGTCATATTTTTGGCTGAGGCTCCAAAAAGAGAATTTGAAGACTGAGATATTTTAAAGACAGTGACTACTCAACCTGGGGAGAATTCCCACCTGGCTATGACAGGAGCTACTGCTCGGGAAATGTGCTGCCAGGTCCATGAGTGAGGCCACAAGGGTGAATTTCAATGCACCACAGAGAAACATTTTATTCATGGGCTTGACCCTGCTCCCTCTTTCCCATGGAAAATAGCTCAGGGCTTATGTCTGTACCTCCCATGGAAATGTGC
>NW_005054309.1:5798162-5819946 GCF_000277835.1 Geospiza fortis | reverse complement strand
GTGGATGTTTGGATTCATTGACCAGTCACGGCAGAGCTGGCTCTCTCTCTCTGTTGGAGCCAGCTGCTTTTGTTATCATTGTTTCTTTCTTTCTATTCTATTCTTAGCTTAGCCTTCTGTTGAAACCTTTCCTTCTTTTTCTTTTTAGTATAGTTATAATGTAATATATATATATATCATAAGATAATAAATCAAGCCTTCTGAACATGAAGTCAACGTTCTCGTCTCTTCCTTCACCCAAGAACCCTTGTGACCACTGTCACAGAAATGCTTCCAGAAATGGGAGGTTCAGTCTTTCAGGATCTTGGAAAGTCTCTGAACTGCTGGGAGGCATCACCCCACACTCTTCATGGCCATGCAGATGAATCCAGCTGTGCAGCCAAGGGAAGAGGCCAGGAATGGCCCTGGGGGTGCAGTGGGGATACACCTGCAGGGTGCACCCAGGAATGCATCCCTGGCTTTAGACCTGAGCTGAACACACACCTTTTGTCAAGCCCTGGAACAGGCTGCCCAAGGAAGGAGGCAGAGTCACCATCCCTAGATGGTGTTCAAAAACCCTTGGCAGGGTTAGGTAAATGGCTGGGCTTGATGATCTTAGAGGTCTTTTCCAACCTTTCTCACCTAGAATCCTACATAAACATTAATCATCACAGGGGCTGATTTTTGGAATGTGACAAATTGCAAAAGCACTGCATGAAACTCCCTATAATTACACCTCTGTGGCTCAGCAAATCACACCAGGCTTCTCCCAGTGCCCAGTATCCATTCCCCAGCCATGAATCTGTGCTAGAGAGGGAAAACTCATCAGCAACCTGGGATTGTCACCGACTGCTCTGTCCAGGTGTGGAGGTGAACAAACGCTGCTCCAGATACTGGAAATTTACCCAGTGCTGGAAACTGGGTAAGAACTGGGAGAGCAGCCCAGGACTGGCAGGGGGAACCTCTGAGGAACAGTGACAGATTTGCCTGCCTGTGTGGATAAGGGAGAGAGGGGGTGGCCAGACGGGTCTGCTGAGCATTTTATGCCACTGAGGCCAAAGGAATTAGCGTGGGGGCTGGGAGGGAAAAGCTTGACTCAAGCTTTCACAGACATATATCCACACAATTAAGGTCAGGGGCTTATGGCAGTCAGTTCTGTTTCTATTTGTTTATTTATTTGTCTTCCTAATGGCTTGGTTTCAGTGCTGGATGGCTGCATTTGAGCCCTGCAAGCTGCTGATTTTGCAATCCTTTCTCTCTGGTGAAAGTGTTTTGTTTATATTACCAGGCATGTGTTATTTCAATTTTTGTTTATATCTCCTGTATCAATCAGTGAAACAGTCTCGAGAAACAAGGCCAGGCCAAGGAGAAACACGCAGGTTTTGTTTGGACTGAGATATAGCATTCCTGAAAATTGGCTGCACCTCAGAAGAACTCTGCAAATAATGGTATTTACTGCTCCCCTCCTTGCAAACAGAGCTGAAACCCAGGTTTTTCCAAGGAGTGACTTGATAGGAAGGCAGAGCTGATTAACCCCTGGCTTCCCTCACTTTATTAAGCTCTTTGGATGGTAAAAAAACCCTTTTCTGAGCAAGCCTCAGGATGGAGTTGGCCACTCTGTTAGTCCCTTTCATCTGTGCTGAGGGCTGGTGCTGGGGAGCAGGGCAGGAGCATCCATGGATCTGTGAACAGATCTGTGAACATCCATCTCTAACCTCTCCTCCTGCCTACCAGGGGACACAACACAGCCTGCTCAGTGTCTGCTGGCAGAGCTGTGCACAGGCAGGGGGAGCAGAGCCCCTGCACCACCACGGCTCAGCCCAGCCCCAGCCCCTGAGTGATGGTGAGCACCAGCATGGCCAAGCCTGGAGGATGGCATTGTCACCCTCAGCTGGGGGGGCTGGCAGGAAACATCCAGACCCTGCAGAGGCTCTCCCTGGCTGCTGTGATCTGGTCTGTAGGCAGAGAGGGGGAGAGGAAAGGAGTGGGGTCGCTGCCACTGAGGACCCAAGCTGTATTTTCACTTTGGACTTGAGGTTTTCGCCTATTTGAATTAAAACAAGAGATCCTTCCAAAAAGCAAACATGGGGAGGGGGAAAAGACTGCCAGCCTAATAGGTCAAAGAAATGGGTTTCCTAACAGGAATGTGACAGCTCAAGGATTTACAGATGAAAGCTTAAGGACACGTGCATATATTTGTGCCTGAGATGAATGTAAAACGACATAAATACCAGTTAAAATGTATTCTAAGAAAAAACCCAACACACTCTCGTACTCCGATCATTACAATTCAAACAAAGCAATTGTCAATTCCCTAGCAATTTACATTTAAATGCACAATATAATTCTCATGCTAAATTGTCTATTTCCAGTGTAGGCCTTACCCAGAGTGTGTGTGCGAGGGGGAGAGGAAGGGCCATAGCTGGACTTGTGGATAGCCACTGGTCAGGGGAGCTGTGCTGGGCAGCTGAGCTCAGTGACCTATTTTTCTGCTTTCCCTCAAACAAACAGGGACACTCACTTTTCAGCAGAGAAACCCAGCAACATTTTCACCTCAAAAGCAGAGGAGATGGGTAGATCTGGAAAACCAGGGTCAAGATCAAAATGTTCGGGGGTAGGAGGGCCTTAAAGTGACATTTTTAGACACAAGCAGGTCCCTCCTCAGACAGAGAGGTCTTGTCCTATTCCGTGCTCAAAACCAAGCCCTCTCCCAGAATTCTTCTTATTGCAACATATTTCTGCTAACAAGATAAGACTTGCTGTAACATCAGCCTGCCTACACGTCATCCACTGCCTGCTTCCCATCTGTTAGTCTTGATATTTCCTTAATCTCTTTCTCTCACACAGCTCCATGAATAGTTCCCCTCTGTAGCACAGGGAGTGAAATTGGAGAATGCAGAGCTGCTCTCTGGGAAAGGCATATATTGGTTTGAAATGAGAAGCTTAAAGGCCCAGGCAGGTTGGCTGTTCCCCGAGACAGCAGAGAGAAAAGCAATGAGAAAATGGAGGGAGAGCTGAATTTGAAGTGTCTGTTCTTTAATTATAAATGTTCTTCCTCCAAACAGCTTTTCTTAACAGCTGGTCATCAATTACGCGGAGTTACTGAGGTTTTCAGACAGGAGATCAATAAATGGGATTTTTTTCTTGGCCAGGAGAAACCATTACATAATGGCTGTGTTTCTTCCCTGTGCTTGCCAAGCTTTCAGGAACTGGCAGGCGTTCAAGACAGCGAGGCTATTCTTAGATGAGGGGCACAGCATCCACTCAGCAGCAGCAGCAGCAGCAGCAGCCTTGTCTCCACTGCCTGGAGCTCAAGGGGACATCCAGGGAGGGTCAATATGGGACAGGACACATCATCCCCTCACCCTGGGGAGGGCACAGAGCTGGATGTGGCTTTTGGAAGGTGTATGTTAATGAATCAACAGCCTCAGTGCAGCAGCATGTCTGAGATGCTTTTAGAAATGTGCCAGATTTAAATAAAAACAGAGCAGACAGTGACAGGGGAAGATGGACAGGCTTCCAGAGCTATCTTCTGCTTCACAGAGGAACCTCAGGATGTGAGGCAGAATAAATATACACGTAGTGTGGCAGCTTGAGAACTGTACACCTTTCTTGTCGGGTTTATATGTGTTATTTGCAGTGAAATAAGGCTATCTGCACACAAAAAAAAAAAAAAAAAAAAAAAAAAAAAAAAAAAAGGAAAGCTGCTTATTCACAGCCTGCAACCTTTGCTGCATGTTCCATATAAATCAGGCTGCTGCTGTTTGCTCTAAATGGAGCATCTCATCTGTGTCTTTGCAGATGACCTGTCTCACACAGACATGACACATAAGCATTTCCAGAGACATTTCTGTGACCTGCTATCATGCCATAAACCATCTGGCTACCTCTATAGTAGCAGAGCTTAAAAACGAGGCCACTCCCTTTGCAATCTGTGGCTTACAAATAAAACAAAATTCTGTGGAGGGGTTGTGCCGCCACAACCTCGGGTTGTCACGTGCCAGCCTGGAGCTGCAGCAGCGTGTTCCACTCACAGCCAGCACTAAATAATGAATTTGTCAGCTCCTCGTGGCACAAAGCTGCTGGATGGGGTGGTGCACATCTACCAGCCCTTCCTCAGGTGACAGCAAACAGGGTAAGGCTCAGTAGGTTAGGCTTGGTAGAAACATAAACCTAAGGAAAAGCAAATTTTCCCTTGCCAGGGGCTGAGCAGGGGAAATGCACCTTTCCCACTTCTGGAGGTTGTCAGTATCAAGAAAGGAGGGCGGGAGCAGGGTGAGCTGAGAACCAGCCTGAAACCACTGGTGTGAGCGTCTCCCATGTGAGCATCACCAGTGAGATCCCCACCAGGGTGGTCCTTGGAGGTGTTCAGCAAAGCAATGCAAAATCAGGAAAAAAACCCAAACCAAATATTTTCATGGCCCGAAAACTACGTGAGAGTGTTCAAGCTGCCAGAAAGGCCTGGTGCTCTGGGGAGTAATGAAAAGATGTATTTCAAAGCACAGCAATAAAAGCACATTACAGCACCTGAGCCAAAACGTGCTCTCAGTTCACCTTCCAGTGTAAGATCCAGAACAAGGCTTGGCTGACATCCACATGTATAAAGGTTTGGTCTCAGAGAGAAGGACTTCCAAGGCTGTTGCCAGTACAACAAGCTGGGGCACAAAGGCATTTGTGGTGTTGGCTTTCCCCAAGCCCCAGGGGTCTTGCTGTGATAGTTCCAGGCATTACACAGCTGCAGATTTTCTTGTTTGACCCATGAGCAAAGCAAGTATAATTCAGTCACCTTGCATCTGACAGCTCTTCTATCTGCCTCTACAGATGATTCCCTTAAAATAACAGTATGGCATCTACTGCCAGGTAGTCAGTGAATCCTGTTTGCAAGCAAGATAACTAACAACAAAGAAGAAAACTAGCCAAATGTTAAAAATAGCCCCTCAAGCAAAGGCTTCACAAAGCAAGTGCACATCACAAGAGCAGCAGTGGCCTCTGTGATATCATTTCCAAGATTAATTCATGCTTAATAAACAGCACAATAAAGCCAGTTGATAGCAGTTCTTTTCTCCAGGCCAAGTAATGCTTATTGCCTATCTGATGCATATGCAGAAGGGAACATGTGCCAGCCTTGCTATGAAAAGGCAAATTACACTTTATAGGTGAGACTGAAGGAACAGATAGAAGTGTTTGCACAGGGAAAAACAGTAACCTGAAGGGGTCCTGAGGAAAGACCTGGTTTTCAGGGGGGTTCAGGAAAATCCATTTTCCTAGAGGGGAAGAGGTAAATCCCGCCAGGTACAGACAGCGGTGGCATCCCTCTGCTACCCACGAGAGAGAATCAGCCTGCAGCAACTAATCCTGACCTGGAGGGGTCCTGGCAGCCTCTCAGACCCCTTTAGCACCAGCCCCACCACAGACCTGCACCCCTTTAGCCCAGCAGCAGAAGCACACAACCTGCACTCATCTCACGCTTCTCAGGCTCCTTCCCAGCCTGCGAGCCGCTCACGTTTTTCAGCAAGCTCCAGGTCACCCACATTTGCTTTTTCCCTGAAGAAGGGGAAAAATAAATTAATGAAACATCACAGCATGCAAGACGGCCTCCCCCTCACCGCCTGGCTTCTCCTGTGAGCACTGCCAGTGCTTCACCTCCCATTTGATGTAAATTCAGCACAAGACAGGGAGGCGCGGTAGTTTCTGTGGGCAGCAGAAATGAAAGGGAACGACAGAGGCAGAAAAAAAAGAAAAGAGAAAAAAAAAAGGAAAAAAAAGAGATCTTACAGCTCTTTGATTGTGCTGGCTCTTTGTTTGAGGTATACAAAAAGAGAAGACCAACCTGCTGAAGGATTTATCTCCTCGAGATAATAGCCTGTTCAGGAGACTTGTCTCACCTTTCAGTGGAGTTCCTCAGAAGGGATCCCACCTCCCAGACAGTCCCTGAACAACAAGGTTATTTTTGGCCAAGGCTGAGATGCTCTTCTGAGCCCTTTTCACCCCAGTTTTGCCCCAGGACCCCTGTTCAGCCATGGGAAGGCAGCCACCCTCCCTGAGCTGTGGTGGGAGGCATCTGCAGGAGCCCCCTTGGGAGGGCAGGAGGGGCTGTCCCCACTGCCAAGCCGGGACATCAGCCTGCAGAAGGGACAGCAAGCAGATGGACATGTCACAGGCCAGGCCCTCATGGGGTGTAGATCAGGGAATTGTCCCCAGACTTGTACCCTTAGGAGCAATGGATGTGTGCTGCCTGCAGGCTGCCAAGAAAGAGTTAAATTCCATGATTCAGCAGGCATCTGCTCAGCTCCCAGGAAAGCTTCTTTGCTCAGATTTATGTCAGTCTTGAAAGAAGGGAACCAGACCAAACTAAAGCAAATCAATGGCATTTTAGGAAAATATCCTTTTTTCCCTGAACTTCTGAGAATTTCCTCATTACATCTGCTGTATTAATTTTTTTCCTTTTTGTGACACAGTACTGCAAACTTCTAGTCCTGGGAATAACTTCAAAACATTTAAATCATCCTCCATTCTTCAGCATTTGGATGTTAAAGCACTTTACAAGTGTTCGTGGGTGTTGGCCAAGATTTGCAAAAGCAACTATTTATTCTATGTGCCTGCATTTTTGGATACCTCCTTGCACTGCAAATTTCTGTGATGGGGCTTCATTTTCAGAGGTGCTGGCCTACGAGTCAGAGAAACAGAGATACTTATCTTTTTTGAAAACCTGATCTTTAATTTGGCAATACCTTTGTGAGAGAAGAATGGTCAGGAGTCGGGCCATATATCCAAGGTCACACAAGAAGCTGGGACAAGCCAGGCATGAAGTAAACTTTGCTCAAAATCTCCTTAATTGCAAGACCATTCTTCTTGTGTTAGCTCCAGCAGAAAAGAAGTACCTTCTTTGAAGGAAAAGGTTATTATTTTCATGACCAAAAGAGCTCTTAAGGAGAAACAAATGCACTCTTGGCAACCACAACCAAATCTACTATTTGATTTTTTTTTTGGTGCAATTTTAGCATTCTGGGAAAATAACAAAGATACTGCGGCAAAAGATGAAAACAAATGTGGGGATCAAACAAAATTTTGCCAGAAGGGCAAGCCCAGAGTCCTGGACAGTTTGCCAAATAAAGACAACTTGGCTGATAAGAGTGGCTCAGCAAATGAAGCATGTGAAGAACAATTGTAGTAATCAAAAGGGGCCTTTACTCTCACTTAGTTTTATTTTTTTTTTAAACATATGACAATGACACAAAGGTAGAAAGGAGATATGACATTTAGGCTTTAAAATCACCACTGCAGCCTTGGCAAGGGGCTGGCTGATGGGTTGGGTTAATTACCCATCCACTGCTGGAGTGTCCAGCACGGCACACGCGGCCAGTGCCACACGTGGGGCTGGAAGGATCCCACACAGAGCTCTGGAGCAGGGAAAGCAGCTCCTGCTTAAATAACTCCTAATGGAGGGCTGTGTTTGAACAGTGATGAGAGGCTTTTATGTGCCTTCAGCGCTGTGAAAGGGCTTAAAAGGTGAGCTCCCAGCTCTCTGCTGGCCAGAGGAGATGAATGAAGGTTGTCATTGTTCGGGGCGTCACCGCCATCAGAGGAAATTTTAGACTCCACCGGGAAGGGGAAGCAGTTTTTCATCTGAGAAGCCTTATCTGGTGTGCAGAGCTGTATTCACCAGATAGATTTTCTCCTGGACAGAGACAGTGCAGCTCATTCTTGCCCACTGGTGCTCTGTCTGGCTGCCATCGGTGTGCTCTGCAGGACACCTGAAGGACACGGTGACAATGTCTCTGTGGCGGGGGAGCAGAGCCAGCTCTGGTGGTCCTGGGCTGTGAGCTGCAGGGACAGGGCAAAGGCACAGAGCCTGTGTGTGCAGGGCAAGGGCAGCCCTGGGAAGCCTCCTGTGAGCTGCTAGAGCAGCTGCAAACACTGCGCTGACACGTATCATGTGCCACTTCAGCCTTTCCATCAGCCAGAAGCTAGAAGGAGAAAAGTTATTATTGTAAAGTTACTGTTGCTGTTCCCTTCCGTGGCTGCAATTTCTATACCATATTCCTTAGGGAATACAGCATTTAATGGGATCCAAAGGCAGGATTTAGCTCATGGCAGCGCAGTGGTCAGGAGGAACAGGTTTGGGGGCTAGGAATGCTTCTTTGGTGCTCACCTTTTAGTAAGCTGCTGATTCAAAAAGAAACGTGATTTGTACACAGCTCTTGGGGGACTTCTGCAGTCCTGGCTGCTCAAAAAACCATTTTGTTGTTCATTTATGCTCATATTAATCACACCTTATGTCCCAGAGAGTGTGGTGGCCTGACAGGGATCTCCACAACCTAACATAGTTGTCCATCTTCCCTGGTGAATTAAATTCCATGGGCAAGGGATACCAGTAAACACCAATTCCTCTTCTGAACAAATTGAGTGTAGCAAGACTTGACTACAGCTGCATTTTTAGCAGATTGAGGCCCATGATTTCAAACTGAGATACATTTGCTGGTACAGTCCAGCTGCAGACTCACACTGAGGTATTTTTGTAGCCATTTCTCAGAAAGGGATTCCATATCCCTCTGAAAAAAACCCAAACCCTAAACGGGATTAACACTGTCTATGTACAGAAAAGCAGTGGAATGAATGAAAGGGATTGCTAGGCTCTCAATTTCCCATCTGCTGGCTGCTAGGTTGTGACAGGATGGTCTGAAAATTGTTCCAAGATAGGAGTACATAGCACAGAGCGTTTCCAAGAATAAAGCTCTTTTTCCAGGAATTAATTCTAAATTTCAACCATTCAAATTAACCTGCCGTGAGGCCCCCACAGTGTGCACTCACAAACAGGAAGCTCTCCAGTCATGGAGAAAAAATACATTTCTGAATCCTGCATTTGACTTAAAGATGTGAAACCTGTAATTCTTCTACTAATTTTAGGAATGCATGGCAGTGGAGCAGGAGGCCAGCAGAAGCTGAGAAACCTTTTGCTGGCAGCAACAAACCAAAAATTAACCAAAACAGTGCACACTTCTCAGAAAACCAAGCAATTATTCATGCAATGGAAAGGCGTTTTTTTAGCGGATGAACAAATAATTTTGCATAGCTGATGAACCCAAAAATTGCAAAGGAGAAAGCAAAAGGAACTTGTTTCTGAGGGTTGTAATTTGCTCAGTCCTGGTGCAAACCCTTGCAAAGTGCCTTGCTTTGGCCCCTCAACCACAGATGCCCAAGTATCAGAAGGGAAGGACATGAGCTCTGCAGTGAAGTGTGAGATGTTCCTGGGACTGAAAGCACTGGAGTTTGTTGGTGCCCTCACTGCCATAAAGAAACCCAGCAGGGGAGGTACCACCCCAGGAGGCTGCAGGGCTCATCCCCACCCCACACCTTCCTCCCCTGAAGCTCTGAGGAGCATTTTCACACCTGTGAGATTTTCACACCTAGTGCCCCAAGCTGGTCAAAAAAGCCACAGCAAAGGTGACACGTCAGGAACACGGTGCAGGTTACGTCATCCCTGCACACAGCACTGTTCCAGGTGCATCAGACACATCAGGTGGGCAGGGAGCAGAGGAAAGGGGAACAGCTGCTTTTCCAAGCCCTACTCCATCCCCCATGGTGGTGGAGCACGAGTTTGCCTTGGTGGCACCTCAGTCCAGTTCCTGTGTCCAGCTGCACAGTCACAGCATCTCTGGAGATACACTGGATGTGGCCTCACTGTTTTTACAGAGGAGACTAAAAGTAATTGAACAAAATCTGTTTTCGATTAAAGAGATTATATCTCATAGAGCTTTTTTCTTTTTTAAATTGCACTTAAATGGCTTTTATGTAGCTTGTTATTTTGCAATAAGATTAACACCAAGGTGGATTGAATTACCTGTTAATTCAACACATAATTTGCTGGTACCTCCATGTGCCATCCAGGATATATTTAAAGACGTCTTGACAGCGGATCCATAGAGCACACAATAAGGACATCATTACTTAAGAAGATACATCCCTAAAGAGACACATGACATTAACCCCATCTGTAGATGAGTAATCAGAGCTAAATCAGGAACATTCCCATTTAATCTAAAAGAAATGGTGCCCTATAAATTCCACATACAAAAATCCTAGCAATTTACCACATGATTAAACCATAGTGATTTTTTAAAAATATACAGCAGTTTTGCTGAAATATTTTAACTTGGGATCCTAAAAAAAAAAAGATTTATAGCTCCGAGTGCAGCGCTCCTGCTTGGAATAATCAATACTGATTTTAATATACTTTTTAAAAGATTTATTTCCTTGTTTTGGAAAAGATTTAAATTGCAGGGTGCCAGCAACTGATGAATTATGATTTAGGGCCAAATCTGTTTCACTTGGAAGAATGGTGATTTTAAATTCAATGAAGTTTCTCTGATGAGCAGAACAAGGAAGTTTTGGCCCACATTTTTCTTGAAAACCCACCAATAAAGTAATTATCTTGTCACGCTGACAGCCCTGTGTATTTATGGCTGGGAAGCTTCACGCCCTGTAGACATGTGACAAACAGGCTCCTTCTCTGCAGCTCTCCCCCAAAGCTGCCTCCTGCCCTGGCACAGAGAGGGTGGGAGAAGCACCAGCAACGTGGATGTGGGGTCACAACCAGTGCACACACAGCTCCACACCCTGAGGGTGTTTACTTTACACACCTGAGGAACACTCTGCAAGGTTTTGGCTTTGAATGCTGTGCAACAGGGAGCGTGGTGGGATTTCCTCACCACTGCACACTGACATGGGGTGAGATCCCAGCCTGGGGCCACCAGCCTCTCACTCCAGTGCCCTGCTCTCACCCCAGCCATTAATGCTCCGTATCTGCAGCACGAGAGTTGGATAAAAACCTGGTATTTAATCTTGTCCATCCCCAAGCAGTTCATGATTGCTCCCCAGAGTCTATTCATGAGCGCTTTGTTCATTCCAGTTTTAAATGACTCAAGAGCTGATAGGGACTCCACCACCTCCCGTAGGAGATAAATCAGTACACTTAAATAAAAGACAAGATGGTATCTAGCATGCTGTTCCTATAAGATTCACCATTAGTTCCTACCCCAAGGCAAGCATGAAATAAACATTCCCTGCTCCCAGGTTAAGTGCCTGCCTCTCCTTTGGTACAGTGTGGTACGGGTTGTGCTATCACCAACGTAGGAAATTAACTTCTCCCCGCCGCTGACAGAGACACATTTAACATACAGGCTTTGGCACCACATCCAGCATTAATTTCCCAGCCCCAGACATGAGGAACGGAAAAGCTTTATTAGATCACTCAGTCCTGCTCACTGTTAGGCAAATGATTTGCTTCTTAGTGACAGCCCCTGGAGTTTTCTCCAGTCCAAATTGTAAAATCCCGCAGCACAAAGATCACCTCCCTGCGGACTGCACATTTGTCTTCACGTTTGTATTTACATCTGTGTTTTCTGCATCTTTCTTAAAATGGCCCTTATTTTTCTCCATGCACTTCTAGGATACCCTTTCACTAATTCCTTGCCACTCCTTTTTTGGCCCTGCTGTAGGATTTTTCACAAGTTAACCGATCCATCTCCTCATAATAACTGAGGTTTTCAGATTTTACCTCTACTAGCTAATGTCTTTCTTATGTAGAGACCTGAAGGATGGAAGTGGCATCTCCAGCAGGTTCCCCATGGCCACCTGGCAGATGTGCCCCTGTGATAATGCCTTTGCTATGTCCTTCCTCCACCAAGACCACATCCCAAAGGTATGCCAAGCTCCCCATTTCCACCAGCACCCCTGCTTCTTTCTGTGATGAGATGTATTATTTCTCTTCACATGGATTAACTGCAATTTTCCCATTTTTAACATTAATGTTATTTTACTCTAACCACATTTTCCCTCATATTTAGGCAATTACAAGACAATTCACTGCAAATTTTCATGGGGATAGTTCATTACGTACTAGAAAATGTACAATAATGAAGCATGAAAAACATGGCAGTTTGCAGTGACATTTCCTTTTCAGACTGTGAAAAAAAGTGGAGAAATAGTGTTCTGTAGAGCCTAGGAAATCTTTGAATTAGGAGAGAGTAAGATTTTTAAAAAATTAGGGCAGAAACTTCCCAATTAAATGATGGTGTGACTAATAATGTATTGATCCTATTTTTAATTCCTCCTACAGCATTTCAATTGCCTTTTCATTTTCATGATTGTGCAGGTTTAAAAAAACCCCAAAAAATAAAACAAAAAGAGATGTGAGACATGCCTACATGGTTGGAAATCCACGGCTCCATGACATATGTACTGTAAATGCTTGCTTAATGCAAAAAAAAGAGCAAAATTCAGTACCTCAAGGGTTAAACCAAACCCCTAAATATTGATTCTGCTATCTGAATAAGCACCTTTTGCCAAAATTGTCCTTCCTCAGAGTGGAAGATCAAACATGGTGGTGACAAATTGGTTTATCTCAGCCCAGGTGCTCAAGTCAAAGGATGCTTTCAAAAAGGACAAATCTCAGGCAGGAGAGAAATGGCTCTGATCACCTTGGGCTCTCCTACACGAGCAAGCTTTGCAGCACACACAGCCTGAGCAGGCACTGTTACAAGAAATTGTGCAGCAAGCTTGCCTCAAGCATTCCTCTCTCCCACAGGCTGTATAATAAATGCAAGAAATGATTCAAAAGGACCATTCTTGCTTCCCTCAGACATATTTTGCTAAACCATAGCAATAAAGATCAACTCCACCAGTTTCTTTTCCTCCTGCCTCATGTCTTTCTGCATCTGTCAACATTAGACTTCATCTAAAGAGTGAGTTTTGTATTTTACAGCTCCTTACAATGAGGCAGGCAAGAGATGGATCTTACACCAGGCACAGCCATACTGGGGACTGGGGGGGAGTGTGGGAAAAGGGTGTCCTAAAGGTTTTGGGGACTCTTGTACCTCACTGCTAGCACTTGATGCAGGCACGTGTAGGCACCAAATGTAGTATTCCATTGCATCAGGTCTGCATCTGCTCCTCCCTCCACTGGAAGGAATTCAGAATATTTTCTGGTTGTTGCCCTTTAGCTGTCAAAGCCAGCACTTGGAATAGGAACAAAATACGTAATGGTTTCAGGAAAACTTGCTTCTCACAGATCCCTAAAAATGGAAATAGTTTTAGTAGCAGTCCCTGAAGATGAGGAGGACTGGGGATTTTATGGAAGAAGGGGGCGTTTGAGGAGCCTGCAGGCAGCTCACACTGCTCACTTTTAATGCCAGAGCTCATCTCCTGAAGCCTGAGGAGAGCAAAGGACAGTTCTGGGAGCCAACATGTTAAATGCCTCGGGCTTTCCAGTAAAAAGACCAAGCGCTGCAAACGGGCAAAAGTGTTGCAGCAAGGACCTTGCTATGGCGACACAAGAGAGGTTCCTGTTGCTGTGGCATGTCTTTGCACATCCCTGGCTTTCCAGGAGACAGTGACATTATTCCCTAGCAAAAGCTGTCCCCAGGTCTTAGCATTTGCCCTCTACCAGCTGATTCTTTCAGCTCTGCAGGAAATGATCCTGCACACCCTCAGCCTCTGCTCTGCCCTTGAACAGAGGTTCCCTGAGGATCTGCCTGCAGTGCTGATCCTTGCTTTCCCTGGAAATCCTCTGGGCAGTAAAGCCATGGGAAATGCTGGATTTACCTCTGCACACCATTGCCAGCTTGGGCAGGAAGACAGCTCACTGTTCCAGTGGGCAAAGAGTTAAGTTGTCAATTATAAAACTGAGAGAAGGGCTCCTATAAAGTGAAATAAAGCAAGAAAATGCAGCTACACATCGTATTTAACCAGATTCTTTCTGAGCTGTTCCAGAGCCTCAGCTGAAGCAGTGGTTAAGCTCCAATCCAGGGCTGGCTGCTCTGGGGCTTTTCTCCCAGCCAAGGGTGCTCTGTCCCTCTGCCAGGATAATCCTTCCAGCTTAAAATAGGCTCTTGCTGCAAGGCTCTCACAAACATCACCAAATCACTGATCTCAAGCCCCTGTGTGCATTTCTTATTAAATGAACAGCATTTGCTTTGAGTTCCTCATGAAAACCAAACCTGTGTTCTTCACAGGGAATAGATATTTGCCATTTTGATGACTTCAATAACCTTGTTACCTTCTTCTTCATCCCAAGCACAGAGCTAGTGTTGATTTGGCGTGTCCTGATGAAAAAAAGGCCATTTACAAATCGTTATACTGAAATGACTGATGAAAACAAGAAGGATGTGGATTATCACAGGGAAAAGAGATTGGTAAGCACTAGAGAAGAGTCCAGCACACATTGTGTGGGTGAGGTGGGTTGAGGGGCTCCAGTAAAAGAAATAAAGAAGGGAGGACATCACATAGTGTGATTATCACAGTGTCCTGCATAGGGCCATGAGTTGGACTCAGTGATCCTGATGGGGCCCTTTTAATTTAGCACATTTCTGTGATTCTGTGACTGAAATATTTGTAAGTTGCTAATTTACAGCTTCATTTTTATTTATTCTTCATCAGCTGTAGGCAGTGCTTGCATGTAACCCTGATAATTCACCATCCTGTATGCAACATCCTGGTGTTGAACCCTAGGCCTTTCTGAGGTGAGGCTGGCACAGAATGGGTGCATGGCAGTCATGCAACTGGACCTAAATTCCAAGTCTCCTGACACAATTTTCAAAAGCACAGAGAACTAGAGCTGTGCACAGTCGAAAAGAGATGGAATGGTGAGGTGAAAGAGGAACTCGGGAGTCTCTAGCTCCATTTCCTCAGCTATCATCAGCAAATTCCCTTCTCCTGCTTTCTCATTATCAGTGTTTTGTTGTCAGAGTTAGCATCTGATGGTCACTGCCCTGCTCAGGGGCCCTGCCCTCTCAGGGCACTGCCCACCCAGCCCGTGTCCCTGGATCACAGCTCAGCAAAAAGGGCTTCTGGTGTTCTCATTTCCCCTGGAAGTGTGTGCCTGGGAATGCCCAGGGAGTCTCACTTAGCAGAACAATGAAACACAGGCCCATTACTCTGCCTGTCAAGTTACTTACAAGCTTCTCCATCACTGCAGTACCTACTGTCTCTATATTGTTGTGGATGAAAGGAATTTATCCCCCAAGGTAAGGAAATGTTAGCCCTAGCCTATGAACCTTGAGCTAGAGGCTAAGACCACACAGGGAAGTTTGTGGCTCATTGGGGAAATTCACTGTTCTCTTAAGCAACTTCCAAATCCTGCTTTCCTCATCAGCTCTTCTCCATTTCATTACAGCACATCCCTTGACATCAAATAAGGCTTTTGCATCTATTTTCCTTTTATGTTCCAAGAAGAAACTTCTGGCAGTCTTTCGTGAATTTAATATTTTCTTGAAAAACAATATTTTCACAATGATCTCTAATGAGATTCCATAGCCAGCCCCAGAAATAGATCCTGTATTTCCAATTCTTGCATGAAGCAAGGAAAGGGAGTAAGAAACCACATCATTTATTTTTTTAAGTGACAGAAAAATACAACTGAAACAATCTTCCTGAAACCTTGTGAGAGCACAGCTCCGTATGGTCATGACAAACACTCCTAGGCTGCATATTCTCCTTGAAATTTTAACTCTGCCTCCAAAACCACTGAAATGAATTATTTTCTATTTGGGTCTACAGGTAGGAAAATTCTCATGTACATCAGAGGGGCAAAACCAGGCCTGATGTGGTGCAAATACTCCTCTAACAACCTTTAATGCCCAAGTGTGTTTATGTGGCAAAGTGGCACACTTTGCCCACAGCCAGTGAGGAGCTTTCTCCTGTGGGAAAAATTGCTTATTTTCTTGTAATATTGTCCATGCCCAAAGCCAAACATTTGCTTCTCAGAGATGTTCCTACTCCCTCCAGATAAATCATCCTGGCAGGAATGACTCAGCAGGGGATATATTTCATCAGGGGCCAGGATATCACTTCATCCTTCCTTTCAGTGTAATCGGAGGTTTTTAATCAGGGACTCCTTCTGATTACTCCCAAGTGCCATAAACAACCAGGATTTGCTATCATGCCTTTGGATTATTACCAAAATCTTAGTGATATAATACACACCATGCAAAAAATTATTACCACTGCAAGTAGAGCAAATGCTGGCAATTAAAAAAGCACTAACTTCCATGCTGGTTGCTTTAAACAACTCCTGCTATTATCATCTCTGATAAGAATTAATCCTCATTGCTTACACAATCCAGAGGTCCTCTTGTAGATTTGAAGAAGCTGCATTTGGGGTTGTTTGTCTATTTATTTATTTATTTATTTATGTATTTTAAGGAGTGTTGTCATCAAGAAATCTGTGAGACCCAAGGAGTTGATTGATCACAAGGTCCTATCAAATGTCAAAGCTGGCCCTTGCTGACCTCCCATCTATTCAGAACAGCTTTGATTTAATCTACAAGCTGGCTGCCTCTCCTGCCTGTGAGTTCTGTCTGTAACCCATGTGTCAGTGTTTTGAGATATGACCTGTTTCACGCTTCATTCATCTCATCTGAAGGACGGAAATTAAACTGGAGGGTCAGCAAGGGGCACAGCTCAAAATACACACACATTAAACTGGAGTCTTTTGTTTGGGCCCATCAGAAGAGTTAGAGCAGCCATCAAAAATAATATTCAAGTGGAATTGATTTTCTTTTTCCCTATTGAAATTTGTAACACTAATAGATGTGGAAGGGTGGCAAGCCTTGACACAGAAGAAGGAAAAATAATCATGATGCCTTCCTAAAAGGCTTGTGACACTTTTAATTGTATCAGTTTATGAGTGTGTGAACACCTCCAGGCTTAGTAGTGTGCAAAAGGCAGTATTTCCATTGTACATCCAGCATCTCAAGCCTTTTTATGCTGATCATAATATTACAGCTTGAGCTGAAACACAGTGGAAAGTTCACAGCCTGGATCACAATGCTTTAAACCTCATCTGTCTTCCTTGGGTTTTGTTATAATTTGGAAAATGCTTAGCTCCAGTTCTTGCCCTGTGGAACACAGCCAGCAGCTCAGATGGATAATTCTCAGGGGTGACCACAGCTTTACAGAGCAATTTTCATTCTGACTTTTCCTTGGCCAGGAGAGTGAGCATGAAGGATGAAGCCTCAATGGCCGTGCGAGCCTTCGCGCACTCCTACAGCTCTGTCATGAGCTGGAGACTCAGAGATACAGCCCTTGGCTGAAGTGCAGGGCAAGCCAAGGCTTCTTCAGGCTGGCTGCAGGTGGACCAGGGGATCTCAGCCCCAGGGGTACCAGGAAGCACCCTGAGATGCTCATGGAACAAACCTCATGCACCGCAGACACTCAGTGGGACATGCAGCTGAGAGAGCAGGTGCTGCTCCTTGCAATCCCTTCTTTCTCACAGGCGAGTAAAAAAATCCCAGCCTGCAGACACAGTTCATAGAATCACAGAATATCCTGAGTTGGAAGGGACCCACAAAAATCATCACTCCAACCCCTGGCCCTGCACAGGACACCCCTGGAATCACACCACGTTCCTGAGAGTGTTTTCCAAGCATTTCTTGAGCTCTGTCAACACTGACCACTTCCCTGGGGAGCCTGTTCAGTGCCCAGCCACCCTCTGGATGAAGAATCTTCCCCTAATATCCAACCCAAACCTCCCCTGACACAGCTCCATGCCATCCCCTCAGGTCCTGTCACCGTCACCACGGACAGTGGTGCCCCTAATGAGGAAGTTGATATCATGGTTGATAGAAGTTCATTGCACCAACCTCTTGGGCATGTAGATTGCATTTAAGTGATGGCATTTAACTAAAGTAGCACCATCCCCACTAAAAAAAAAAAAAATCAAATAAAGGGACTCACATGCAGCACTCCCTTGAGAACACAGGTGATTGTCACCATTTTTGTAAATCATCTTGTCAGTTCACTAATATAAAAAAGCCCAAATCCCTCTGTTTCATGTCTTTCTTCAACCTAGTATCTGTAAGAAATTAATTCAATTAAAAATCCTAACAATTTAAATTAAAAAGCTCAAAGAGACATTGTTTTGGAGGGTGTGCTGCTGCTTGCAAATCTGCCTGCCAGTCAACAACAGGAAAAAAATATAGTGATTTGTAAAGATGATTCTTCATTGGAAGAAAAAAAAGCAGCATGATATTTATCAAAGGCACATTTGCCCTTGAGCCTGAAAAAAGAAAGCATGATAATGCGAATTCTTTTTAGTTCTAAGGCATGTCTTTTTGTTCATGCTTAACTGCAGAAGAAAAATTAGGAACAAGTGTGTGCATATCAGTGCATGTGTTAGCATAGGCTTTAATTGGCTAGGAGTAAATTAATGGCTGCTTGCAATATTTCTGGCAATCTGTTATAAGCTATGTAAATTTTTAAAAGAGGTTTCTTGAAAAGGCTGGCTGAAATCCTGTAATTCATATTCTGCTGGGGGAATTGATTTGAGAAATAATAATGAAATGTTTTACCTCAGTGATGAATCTCAGTTTTGTAGCACTGCAATTTTTAAAATATTCTTGTAAATAATGCTATGAGTGTTTCTAAGAATAATCTACTTGAAATAAATATATCTGTCTCTGAATTAATAGCATTTTTTCACTGCTCTTTTTTACCTCTTTTGTATGCCAGCATTCCAGGGGTTCAATGCAAAGCCAGCATTAGCTTTGATATTATTATAATAAATTAAAATGCAACATTTGTTACCACGTGACCTGCTCCAACAGATTTTATTATCAGTTCTGCTACTGAATTCAGTGGGAATTTAATCAAATCTTTAAGAGAAGTTCCAGTTTTATAGAGAGGAGTTGGAAATGGCCCAATACAGCACTGACACTTCAAGGTGAGCCTGCCTGGGTCATTTTGGTGAGAGCCACTAAACATTGATTGGGACAGTGGAAAGACATCTAACCTGGCTGCCCAGGGCACTCATTAAGGCTGCAAGGGGAGAATTAAAGTCTCACATGAGGCAGATGAAGGGCAAGGAGCTGAACCTCCCACAATCACTCAGGGAAAGGGAAAAGCTCCCATGGCAAGGAACCAACTCTTGAACAACCTCACTGCACTGATTGATCCAACAGCTACCCCTGAGCCACACAGACCCTATGGGCTCAGTGACCAACAGCTCTCAAGACCAAAAGAGAGATCTTTCAAAGGTTCACAGTGCAGTGCCCAGGGTTTCCCTCTGGTTTCCAGGGAAATCACAGCGATTGTGCTCCAGTTGAGCACACACCATGTGCCCAAGCAAGTTTTAATTGCAATTCACCTGAGGGATGCACAGGCAGGAAGAGATGACTCCACTTTTCTGGGGAACAACCCCAGCAGCAGGAAATCCAAGCCAAAGAGTCCCACTCCTGAAACAACAAAGAAAATTGGAAAGTTTTATTGCTTGTCCAAGGCAGGTAATACTGTATGTCTTTGGAGGAAAGCCCCAAGACAGGAACTGGCTAAAAAGCAAATTACTGGTATAGCTTTTATTATGGCTGTAAGTATAGCTCCTGTAATGCGCCTGACTGCCTTAGCTCCACTTTTCTCTTATCTTGTATATCTGACATTTTCCTTTTTATTGCTTAGCAGCATGTAAGAAAGTATCTTGTACTGTCAATAATGCTGTTATCCCTTAATAAAAAATTAGAAGCTACCAAAAAAAAATGAGCGAGGGAGTGAAAGAGAAGGCTATGAAAAAATATGGCTCGATGCCTAGAAAACTTCAATATGCTGTAAAGGGAAAAGACTGCTAATTAGGTCTTGCATAGCCTATTCTGGTCCCCTCTGTGCTGCAAGAAATTTAACCCAGCTCACTTGGCTGATGGTTGGAGAAGTGGGAATAGAGTGTGGGAGCTCTGGAATCAGATTATTGAGATGATCTATGAAGTAATGAGTCAGTGAAATGCAGCTGGATGCAGGGATTTCACTGTTGGGCTCAAAACACAGGGAAAAGGTTCTTAAATTAAACAGAAGGCTGGTCCACCCCATGGCTCATCATTACACTTGGCTGTACTGAAGCCTCCCACCAGACTGGCCCCACATTTGCTTGTGTGCTGAGTGATGCAAAGCAGGGGAAAAAGGCTTTGGAAAAGCTGACTCCTACTCCAGATGCTCTCAGAGATCAGCCACGCTGCTTAGGAAAAGAGGAAAATGATGCAGGGAATACCACGACAGCTCTGCAGACCACAAGAAGACCTTGTGAATGCCCTCCTTGAGCTCCTAGCTTCTAACATCTCCATCCAAGCTCCATATTTCTCTGGGATAAGACTGAGGCAAACCCGCGTAGGGTGGAGAACGTGACCTGGAGTTTGGGAAGGACAAATGGGATGGAAATGCACCTCTCAGAGCAGTCACCCTCAGAGGGCTCAGCTCTCCTCCTTGCACCTCCCGTGGCCCAGGTGGGCTTGCCCAGGAGCCCCCAGCTGGATCTGGTCCCTGCTCATCCCAGGGAAACCAGGCAGGAAGTGGTTCTCATGCAGAACTTCCAGTACAGCTTCTCACGTCCTTCCCACTGTTTTTCATGGACCTGCTGGTTTGGGAACAGCTGCTCCCAAGTAATTTTAGGTTTGATAGTGTGGGGTTTTCCTCCCTGCACTTACTAATGACCTGCCTGCAGCTTTTGCTGCTGTTGTTATAATGACCTGGGTAAATCTGTCGTCTTGCAGAGATTTTGATGACTTCAACTTGGTAAATGGTGTCCTGACAATGATTTCACTTGGGAAAGATGATATTTTGAAAGCTAACTACATGAACTTAGCTGGAGATCAGCAGCTCAGTTATAGACATTTACAGGCAAGAAAATTTACTTTGAAAAATATGAGAACTTTCAGTATTGTATCTTTGGGCAGACGTAGGTGAAATAACATGCCCACCTTCCCTGCTACCATGGAGCAATAGAGATGAGCTTATAAACAAGCACACCAGCTACCTGCTAGCCCAACCTGGCAGCTTGGAAAGATATATGTATACACAAAAACCACATGGCTTAATTTGCATACTAATTAATCTGTAACACCTTATTTGCATATATATTAATCTGAAGGTGCTATATAAAGTACTTACTTTTAGGGAGTGCTAGTGTGTACTTGACAGCCATGATAATCTTTATTTTAGCTTAAGAAAGGAATTAAGAATGACTCTGGCTAATATTAAAATGCAAGTTCAAAATGACAAATGGAAAACATCAGCAGCCTTGGGTCGTTGGGGTAAACTCCATGGTGGCTAAGGAATTTATTCAGCCTTTGCAGTTCAATGAGGTGACTCCAAGAGTCAGAGGGGTTCATTGCAGCCCTGTCTCCTCCTGGGCAGGTCCCTTGTGCCATCAGCCGCAGAAATATGGTAATTCATCCCGAATTTAATGCTGCCTCCCCTCCCAGAAACTGCAGCAAGCATCACAACAGACAAGTGCTCAGGGAGATGTCTCAGCTCAGCCAAGGCAGGGAGTGGCAATGGGAAAAGCCGAGGTGGTTCTGCTCAGCTCAAAAGCCTGCACGGGGCTGAGGTGGGCACTGGATCATTGTCCCAGTTTGGTTGTGTCTTTACACCAAAACAACACAAACCAGATATGCTGCTTCATCCAAAAATGCAGCATTTCATGCAGTGATGGCCAGCCTGAAGTCAGTTTCTTTAGGAAAACTTTGAGGACAAAAAGCTTCCAGGGCACTTTGGGCCACATGCAAAGCTGGACAATAACTCCTGCCTTTCTGACCCATATGCCTGGAGACCTGGTGTCATTGCCAGGAACGGAATTCTCAACTAGATGAGTTAAAAAATGCCTAAACCCATTAAAAATGGTTTAGTGGCACTGGTCCACTAAATCTTTGTAGACAACTTGTGCTCACATTACTGTGGGGTGCAGGTGGGCTTCTGCAGCTTGCCCCAAGCAGCTCATCTGGATGAGGATCTCCTGGCTGGAGCAGTCATTGCCCTGCCTTCTGAGAGG
>NW_005054309.1:5787638-5798152 GCF_000277835.1 Geospiza fortis | reverse complement strand
CACTGAACGGGAGCAGGATGATTTTAAGACAACTATTATTTACTGTGCAAGCTGCCATTGTAAACTGTGATTAAAGGTGCGCTTTTTGCTAAGACACAGCTCTTTTTTACTGCAAGCTCTGCCTTTTAATTCTGCTGATATTTTGAAAAGGACAGGCACAGAGGGAGAGCAGTGGGGGCTGGGAAGCATCTCCAGGCAGACCAGGCTGAAATGGCTGCAAGCACAGTATGCTTTTCTCCCTGAGGTAAAGGAGATGACTGTGGTGACCAAGGGGATTGATATGGCTGTTGGTTTTGGGAAGAAGCGGTGTTTGCTTGTCACAGAAGGGAAAGCTCATGTACTGACTGATACCTTCCCAGGGGGTGTTATAGATCCATTTAATCCAAAAAATATTTAACAAATCTATACTGAAATCAGTTCCTGGGTAGGCTCATATGTTACAGTGCCATGGCAATAAAATCAGCCCTGTGTGACTCCAGTTTTCAGTGGGGTGACTGAAGGGACTCAGGTTATGAGACCTGGCAGCTGGACATCACTTCTGGGCACCTTGGCTTGCACCATTCAGCAAGAGGAGGGAGAGGGACATGAAGATCATCCTGCTAAAGTGAAATCTTGCCCAGGGGGAAAACCTTGCAAATCCTGCAGCTTGCAGAGCCAAGGCAGCAGCTCAGGAGGAGGCAGCTGCCTTCCCCTCTGCCGTGGCCACAGCTGTGCTGGGGGTTCAGCCGGGGCCAGGGGAATCCTCCACACTCAGGGCTGCTCCCTCTCCTCTCTGCAGCTGGTCCCTCTGACTGCCATCTGGAAATACCTTTCCTCCTGCTTTGGTGCCAAGGAACAGCTTGCTCACACCTTGCTGCTCCTGCACAACCCTCCATAGCCCTCCTTCTTGCCAAATTCCTCCTGCAGTCCCCAGTGAACAGCACAACTCCCTCGTTACTGATTTGTTTTCACTGCCTGCCCACAAGCTTTCCAGAGAGTGCTTCAGCCTTAGGAAAACATCCTTATATCCTTCCCCTCAGCAATCTGGATGCTGTTTGCCTGGCAAAAGCCTTCAAGGGATAAGGACTCTGGACCGTCACAATTTTAAAGAGGGCCTAGAGAGATCATAGTGCTAATTTTAAACAGATGGCCTTGACACTAAGAGATACCTTGATTAAATTAAATCTGTGCTCAGCAAAGCTCTGGCACAGCTACAGTGCCCCTATTTATAGAAGATGCCATTGTGCTGATATCTGTAACACGGACTCTGCTTGGGTTCAGTTTCTTATCGCCTGAAGGGAATAAACAGCACTGGGAAAACGCAAAATCTTCTTTTTTTGAAGTGAGTTAAGCAGCAGGTAAGGCTTTCTCTGCAAGGAAGGAATTACACCCACGGAGCAAATGCCATGGGAACAGAGGAGCTCCCAGCACCCATCCCAGCTGCTCCATGGGGAGGTCCCCAGGGAGGCCCGGCCACACCGGCTCCCGCACTCAGAAAGCGCCGGAGAACCCGGGAGAGCCGAGAGCAAACATGCAAGATATGCATTTAAACGTTAAAAATTAATGCTGGCATTTATTTAGAAATGAGAGCTGGCAGCTCTCCAATGGTTCACCAAGTACATTAACTTAGTCAAACGCCCATTACTTCCTCCCCTTCCCACTAACAGGAGTGTTTTGAAGAGGCGAGCTCTGCAAGCTCCACAGCACAGCACAGCACAGGCCCCTTCCTTTTTTTTTTTTAATTTAAGCTGCTAAAAGCAAAGGCTATTTATAGACAGTGGATCAGAGACAGGCTTGGAGAAAATCTAGATGAGCGTGCTCTAAAATTTAGAAGCGAGGAAGGGCTGCCTCAGAGCCAAGATTCAAACCCCAGGAATGTGGGCTCAGAGCTCTCTGTGCATCCCAGCACCCAACAATCCCCCCACTGCTCCCCCCAGCCCTCCTGCAAGGCTGGGATGCCTTGGCACACTTCTGTACTCTGATCTTCACTAGCAGCTATGAGAATCACATTAACACAAATGATGTCCCAGGCAAGCTCATCCCCAGCTTTTGCCCTACATGTTTTCCTGACATGACACTGACCCTAGAATTTCCAGCCAGAGCTGTCCCTCCCTACACCAGCCACAGCTCCCAAACTGTTTTTTTTTGTCAACAAACACCAAGCCCAACACTTTTGCAGCACCATCTGTGATATTTGGGGTGCAGCAGTTCCTTGAATACAAGCGTGCAGTAACGAGCACATTCTGCAGCTGTCTGTTGGACACGGGAGATGTAACTACAGAGCTGCTTGGGGAATTTCCAGTGCATCCACTGTTATGGTATCACAGCATTCAGACATATGAGCTGACAAATTTTGTGGCTGTAAACAGCAGAGGCTTGCTGAGAATCTGGACACTGGTGTACAAAATGGGAATTCTTTCCTAACGTGAAGACAAGTGAAATCCGTATGGCCTTTCCAGGAAGTCTCTCAGCCCGCTGGAAAGCCTGCAATTGCTATATGGGAATAGTGTAATTTCAATATTGCCAGATCCCAGAAGGATTTAGCAGTGAACAGTGCATTAAATGCTAGTTTCAGAAGCCAGATTTGTAAGCCTATAGAAATAGGTTTTAGGCTATGCTGCTGGAATGAAATGAGAAAGGAATATCTTTATATAAATCTTTTATGATTATGGGTATGTCATCTATAGACCTCTGATTTTCAGACCTGCTCTAAGTAAAGAAGACAATTATTCTCCAGAAAGAAAATCCAGGGAGACAAAAATCACCACCAATGATGCATTTCCCAGCAGATAATAGGTCAGATTCTGTGCTCTTTTACAACTAAGGAAAGGTGGAATAACTGGAGCCCTTGGCTTCAGTCACACAGAGTTACCTCAGGGTCAAGCCAAAGCAACAGAGATAAGACCTTGATCCAATTAAAATTTTTAATTATTTTTCCCCTCAGCAAATGTTTTCTTCTGAAAAAGAGGATGTGTTTTTATTTTTGAGGAAAGTGTGCTGAATGGAGTCGGGACCTGAGTCCTGCTGTGCTGGTGATGAAGCTGTGGGGAACCAGGAGGGATGAGGCTCTACATGAATCCAGCTCACCCCTGCTGCACGGGCTGTGAATGCAAAATCCATCCATAATGTGCCCCTTTCCACGTTGTTACTGCTCCCATAGGTTATAGTCATATTATTAAACAATTTACACCCAAGTGGGGAAAGCCCAGCATCTTCCACACTATTCTGGGGACCAGGAGGAAATCTGGGGCTCTCCCATTGAGCAGCCACTCCTTCCCCCTGCACCAAGCACAGCAGCAGCCTCAGGGCTGGTTTGAGATGAGATTCCTGCTTTGCTGACCCTGTGCACTCCTCCTACACAAAGGACCTTTGCACTGCTTTGGAGAGAACGGGGTGGGTTTTACCCAGATGGCAGAAAAATAACATTGCAGATTACTGCCATTGAAAGCCTTGTTAGACTCTTGCTGTGCAATCTCTGCCATATATTTTAGCAAAATACTCACCCTACACTCCAAAATCTCATTAAAAATCAAATTTAAAATGGAAACATTCACCTCTTCTATCTTATAAGCTTATTGCATGTGTTACATGTGGGTGGTGAGCATGTTAGGTACAATTTAGAACATAATTTCCAGAGAATTGAAATGTCACCAAGAAAAGGATTGTAAATAATGAAAGTTTGAAAGGAATCTGAGATCTTCGTAACAGATAATCACATTTTAATTCTGACTTACGGCTCATCCAATTGCCTACAGTTAGAGAAAAACAATTCCTTTTTCTTATTATATGGAAATCAGATGAATCAGATGAAAAGCCATCAACATCACAGCTTGGAAAACATATACCAATGTTCAGTGATGTGAGCAAAGCCCATGAAACTGCTTCAGTTTGTGACCCTTTTTATTGGTTTTCCTCAAATATTTATAAGAGGTCTGTGCTCATAAAAACGTTAGCTGGAAAGTTTTCTAGAGATACAACAGATCACAGAATTGTTGAGGTTGGAAAGCAAGTTCATGGAAGGACTCCTGCTGAGTTAGGCTGCTAGGAAAAGCTGGAAATCTCTCTTCCTCTCTGTAGGCTTTTCAGAGAGTCAGCCAAGGACCAAAATTAGTATTAGATCACATGGTCTCCCAGTCACAGGGTTGGAAGGATGACTACTGAATGGCAAATAGAGTGAATAGTTTGTCCATAACCTCAACAGGCAGGAATATGCTAGCATAATGCTTCAGATCTGATTTGAATATAATAAAACAAAATGCAGAGACATCAAACACTCTTTTAGTACAATTAGTAAAAGTAAAATTGGACAAAATGCATCAAATAAATTATTGCAAATGCTTTGCCTAATGACTGTTACCACAAAGACAGGCTGCAGTGTCCAAGAAAAACAAGGGCAGAGGATTTCAGTGCCTAGACATGTTCTGGTTTTGGTCTAAGCCTGTTTCTTTCTTGTTGCTCCCCAAAATCTTGAATCTTTGTACTAAGGAATTGCCACTAACTGGGCCTTTTTGCAACTGAGAGACCGACTCAATGAGAATTTCTGACATGAGCCATCACCAACAAGCTAAAAAGGTAAGAGAAGCCATAAAGACAAGATTTTATGTGAAGGCCATCCCCACAGCAAAGCAAAGCTGTATCCCAGAGTGTCCATCAGCCCATGGGCAGGGAGGGAGAGAGGACCTCAAGATTCATTTGTCTCCCCCTCATAACTCTTGCCTTTTTTCAGAGCCCAGTGAATTTCCCAGGTCCCCTTGCCCAGGGCTGCTGAGTTCTGCACACACGGATGCTCCTGCACGTACACACACCACTCAAAGGAGGGAAAAACAGCTGCAGAGCAACTTCCAAATAACTCATTTCACTCAGTGTGTTCTCAAGGTATCTTCCTCTTGGTCCTCTGCCATCCTGCTTTTTGCTAAACAAAATCAAGATCAGTGCTTTCTCATCCTCTTCCTGAAAGGGTCTGTACCAAACTATGGCAAACACCTTCAGTTACTGGCCCAGGAGCACTCCACAAACGTGGATGGTGTTCCATGATCCCAGAGCAAGCCCTCCCTGCTCCCAAAGGCTGCATCCCAGTTTCCACTGGCCTTGCACCAGGGTCCCTTGCTCACCCTGAGCTGTGCAAACCCTGCTGGGTGGGTGTGAGTGTCCTCAGGCAGCCAGGGGACATCCAAGACTCACCACAGGCCTGCAAACAACTCTTTTTCCTGTTGAGTGTCTAACCCAAAAGTTAGGGAATAAAAATTTTAAAAAAAGTCACTTTGCATTGATGCAAAGCAGCATTTTTCCATGTTTTCTTGGCAAGAGGTAATTATGGTAACAAGCCAAAAGAAAAAAGGTATCTGTTTAAGATCTGACTAAACAGTCCGTTTGCATTTTTTAACCCTTGGCCTGATTGAAGCTGGGCTGCTCTGTACATGAGAATACCATACTGAATACCTAAAAGAGGAGTCAATTTCTTCCCCCCTTCTCTTGTTCTCCACCAAACTCCCAAATAGTTCCTAAGCACCCTTTGCATCTTCGTGACTCCCTTCCCACCCACGTTTTCCTTTTTCCAAGCCTTCCTTTCTGCTGAGAGCCTGCCTCCCTGGGGGGAGACGCTTTGCCATAAAGACACGATTGTTTGAGATCCCAGTGTTGGCCTAGTTCAGCACTTGATGTCATTCCTTCAATTACCAACACTGAATTGCCTTTGTATTAAACGGGACAAAAACAAGGAAACGAATGAAAAATCACATCGATGATGTGATACAAGACCCTGTCAGAAACCATCACACATTCCATCTTCACTCATGTCCCCCAGAAAAAAATAACCTTTCCACAAATTTAGACCTCTGATGTCAACTACAGGCTGCCCCAGGTAAACACAAGGAGACAGAGCAAAGAATGGGTTTGGGGCTCTCCTGGGATGCTTTGTGACAGCAAATGAGACCATTTTACTGCTAAAAAAAAAGGAGTTTTGTATGGATATGGAACGTTTCCAAACAAGAGACAAGGTGAATTTCTTTCACACTGCAAAACTGAATGGTAAATTTTTTTAATAACTACATATGTTTTATTATCTTGGACTTTTTAATGCCTCACATCTCTAATTGTAGTAATAATTATCAGCTCAGTTAATGAAAGCTTTTGGAAACAAGATTGTGTGGGAGTATTTCAAGTAATGAGTTAAGTCTTTTAACTCAGTAATTGCCAAGGATTAATTCATTTTTCTGTTTAAGCGCTGGAAAGCTGGAATATTATTTCCTTGAACTGTGTTTGTGCTTGGCAGTTCTGAGTTGATTACAACTCCGTGAATCCCTTTAAATCAAATTCGGAGGTTTCCAGGTGTACATACCATGAGGTCCTGGTAAATCCTTCAACATCTGCTTGGGAAAGGATTCCTGAACTTGAGTGATGATGCTGTTCCTCTGAAGGTCTGCCTGTTATGTATCTGCAGCCATTAAAGGCACTACAAGTGCAATGGCAGTAAAAAGCTCAGGCTTGTGGAAGTTCTCACATAAATAATGATTGTACTCATGAATGTCTGGTTTGGAAATGATCCCCCTTAACTCTTCTGGATGGAGACAAGGTCTTGGTCAAAGCCCTGCGAAAACACAAGTTAGTGCATAAATCACCAGTTCACCAGCCATGACTGGTGGGAGAAGCTGCACTTCCATAAGGATCTGTAACAACCACAGCTCCTCTCTGAGCTAACCTGGGCTGGGATTTGGCCCATTTCTATCATTTCTACTCCACATGTGGCTCCCTCACCTGAGCAGGGGGACTGAAAGAGAGCACAAAGAGAGGGAAATTGGGAGAGTGAGGGGCTGCAAGGGACACGCTGAACCTGAGGAGCTCTGTGTCCCTGAACAGTTTGTCCCACACAGTCCCTCCCCTCCCCTCTCCTCCCCTCCCCTCCTCTCCTCTCCTCCTGGACCTTATGGAGTCTCTTCCCTTGCAAACACAGAAGGTCTGAGAGCAGGGAAGAGACCAAAAGGGCAATTTTTTCCCCCCAGTGGCAATGAATAATTTCTTCAAAGCACGAGAGCATCTCCTGGGGATGCTGATCCCCCTGCTGCCCATCACCACGCCTCCTGACCTATCCTTGCTGGCGATTTCCTCTCCCTAAGGATGCTCCCAAGCACTGGCACAGCCCCAGGCTGCTTCCTGGCCCAGTTACCTTTGCTTTCCTGATTCAGGGCTTTGGCACCTGCTAACCCAGAGCCCTCCCTGCCCCGGGGGACAGCAGGGTTTGCCAGCCCAGCACAGCACTCCGCAGATGCCAAGGTGGAGGAGGAGCCACATCACCACAGGGAGAGGAGCAGCCGCGTCATTAAAGGCACTGACATCTGTTCTGGGCCTCCAACAACACATTTTACAATCCCTGCAATGCACTGAATCCCACTCCTGGGTCCTGATCCTTGCTTCTGGCACAATTTCTGTATTTTCTCCACTGAGACTCAAACATAAAAGACAAAATTTGGTCTAATTTCCTTTTTTTTTTTTTTTTTTTTTTTTCAGTTGCTCACAATCTAGGTGAGCAAACCGGGATGCTGATCCAGCTGGAGAGAGGTGTCTGCTTGCAGCCCTGATGCAGATGCCTGCACAGACAATATTCAAAGCACAGTCCCATACTAGGTATGTCCTGTGGCTCACTCACTCCAAGCTGGAAATGTTGCCTAGGTTTCCACTCCATGCTGTGCAGGAGAGAAGCCAACCAGCCCTGGGATGTTGATGGCACCCTGGGTCTTACCAAATGGCAGAAAGGGTGGCAGCTACCTTGAAAATGCCCCAATCACTGAGCATATCTGACCTTCTCCCTTGGGCTGAGCCTGGCAAGGAGATGAAAGACTTTCCAGGCTGAAAATTGTTGGAGCAACCTGTTCAGAGACAAACCTACTCAGCTAGAGTCTGGACTGGGGCCAAAACCAGCTCCTCAACTTTCAGCTCCCTCTCTCAACTAGAACACTGTATTCCCATATTTGTTGTGGCCTATTACTCCTTATTGTTAATTCAAGGTTTATTAAAAATTAACATCTGTTAACCAGAGACGCTAATCTCATCCAGACTTTTAAAATTCTTGAGTGCCAATTACCCTGGACTGCTAAACCAAAAAAGTGTAGCTCTACTAAATCTTGCTGGGCATTTTCTTTAGTGGCTATTAGTCTGAAAATTATTTCCTTTTCCTCATCTAGTGTGAGCACAGCTCTCTGCCGCTGAAGAGCTTAAAAACAGCACAGAAAATTTTAATCAAACTTGTTTGGTTTTTCTCTGCATCATTACACTAAATTAAATCAATAACTTTCAGGTGGGAGGGAGAAATCCATGATTTTCTTGTTAGCTCTTTGTGCAATTATCTTTCTTCATTAGACACATCTGAGACCCATGCCAGACTATATATTAATATATAGTCCAACCTTTAAACTGCTTTCTTTATTATTCATGGTTTTTTTGAGCGCTGTTGCTTACTGTCACATCACAGTTCTGGCAGGTTATAAGTGGGATCATTAAAAATAGCTCATTTTAGTAATAACACAGCACTATTCATATTTTATTTGGTATTTAACAGTCCACAGGAGATTCTCATGCTTTCTCATTTGCCAGATTGTCTCTTCTAAATGTCATTGTCAACCACTCACATCCAGTTCATCCTCCTGAGCAAAATGGCTTTCATAAAGCCTACCATAACCAAAGCAGCTAAACAGATGGCAGACTGCATCCCTGCAATTTCCTCAGGCTTGAGTTCCATCCCTTTAAAATAATAGCTCCCCTTGAAGTAAGGATGTTCCTTTGTATTAAGACATGAACTATAATAATTACAGAGGCTATGGAGCAATTCACTCCACACTGAATGAGCAAGACAAATAAATGCAGGAGCAGGTAAGGAGCCTGCAGAGAGTTCTACACCCACTGCCCCAAGGTGGTCTGGGCTGTATGCTGAGAACTAAACTGAAATTTAAGTTCCTGTCTTTAGACTCACTGGAGCAACGCTTTTCTGGGGCTAATCAACTCCCTGTGTCAATTCCTTATGACACAGAGGTGAAAAGAGTGGATATTTCAGCACGAGAAATGGAAGCAGCTGGTGCCAAGGAAGTGATGTGGCTCTGGGACAGCACTGCTGCCCTGGCTGAGGCTGGTGCAACTCACAGGAGGACTGCTGCTCTTCCAAAGGGGCAGCCAAAGGACTAAAAGAATTCTGTGCACCAGCCCCTGCCCACTGCCTCTCCAGGAGCAGCTTTCTATTGAGCTTTAACCCACCTAACGTGCTGCTCCTGTTCTTTGAGAAGCCCCAGCCTTGAAATGCTGCCTGGGAGTATTCTGCAAACCAGCTCACCTGAAGCCTGCATTACAAAGGGGAGTAAAAAATGTTTAGTCTGTGCAGCCATAGCTCCTAGTTTGGGATGTCTAGTTCTGTTTTCATCTCCCTGCCCATCTGATTTATTTAGATTATGAACTCCAGCCCTCACTACACTTTATACAGCTCCTAGTGTAAGGGGATGCTAATGTCTGTGTGTGTAACTGAGAGTAAATCAACATCACAAGAATATATCAGTTCAACTGTTTCATTCAAGGCGATTAAGAGAAGAAGATTACACTATTATTAAACTTTTTAAAGTTCAGTAAGTGCTGCCTACATGCCTGTTCCTTTTTCCAGGGATATTATTTTGTTGCAGGTTTATACAGCGTCCTTGCAATGAGCCTCAGAGCGCTTCCAAAGGATCTCCCTTCTCTGACACAGCCACCTCTGGGGCTCAAAGCTCTTCCAAAGGATCTCCCTTCTCTGACACAGCCACCTCTGGGGCTGGCCCATAACAGCTGCTCAACATCACACTGGGGCACAAGTAATAAGAGTACTCACAGTACTGACATAGCATTTTATACTTTCAAAGCACTTAAACTAATTAGTTACAGAGCTAAAGTATGGGTTGGGGCAGGATGTGAACAAGAGAAGTACATCCAGTTGAAACTACAGGGGGAATTTAGGGAAATGTGATGTAATTACCCAGTTTGGAACCTGGCCAGAGCAAGGCTGCTCCAAACACCATGGGACCTCTCTGAGCCCTCGTGGTCAGGACCTCAGCTCCATGTGTGCTCCACAAGAGGAGGACAGCCCTAGTAAAATGTGCTCAGTCATCAGGTACAGGAAAGGGATTGATATCTGAAATCCTGTTACTCCCTAGACACCTCACAGGAGCCCATATCGACTCAGACCTCAGGAACTTCCAGATAATTTCAATTAAGCAGTTCCAACTTTTGATAATATTTACAAATGATCCACCTTATAAGTCCATTAGCTGGTCTTAATTGGGTTAAAACCCCCAAGCAGCCACACCCAGTGGCTGTTGATTCTGTCAGATGGCACCAAACCAGAGATGCATCTTCTGTGGATGTTTTCATTTTTTGCAGTTTTTGTAGAAGGCTTCACTGGCTGGATCTAAAGTATTCCCAAGAGCATGGGTACATTTCACATTTGCTTGTAGGTAGAGGCTTTAAAGACAGCCTTTATGTTATGCCCAGGCAGATAGGAACTGCAAATGGAATTAGGACAGAGT
>NW_005054309.1:5696239-5787584 GCF_000277835.1 Geospiza fortis | reverse complement strand
AGCTCACCCTGCAGTGAGCAGGCTGAGAGAAATGGCTGTGTGTGCAGAGCCTGCCCTTGGGAGAGCCTGGGGCACCACCAGCCATCCCTAGTCCTGCTTCACCCCTTTCCTGGCTGCAAATGGCAGTAAATAATCACAACATTTAAATGTTACAGTTTATTCCCATGACATTCCACATTTCCTAGAGAAATGAGCCAGTTTCTGTGCTCCTCAGAGGTCAGGGGAAACCAGGGGAAGTCCAGAGGAGGTCTGACTTCCCAAAGCCGCAGACACCGGTAGAGCACCTGGCTTTGTTTCAGTGCTGGTTTGTTACGGCTCTGGTAACTCTGAAGCTCAGGCACCAAGCAGGTTGTCACCTCTTGAGCTGTCACCCCCCACCATTACCCTCAGCAGCACTGGGATTGCCCTCAGCAGCACTGGGATTACCCTCAGCACTGCATCCCTCTCTCCAGCACACATCCCCCTCCACTCTTCCACACCACTTTATTTCACATCAACCCATTTTACTCTGCTAGATAAGTTATCTTTAAGGGAAAGGGAGGGAATTAAGTTTCATCAACGAGCTTTTCAACAAGTTGTCACCACCTCAGTGATTTAGGGTAGGCAGAACACCTCATATTCCCAGCTGCCCTCGTGGCACTGCAAGCTGCCAGTCAGCGTGGAAGCATAGCCCACTATAGCATCTGGAAAGGTCAGGGTTGAAATGTTTTCACAGAAAGATAATCAAACCATAAGATAAATGCCTCATCAGGAGGAAATGTCAGCTCCTGAATGAGGACGGTTATTATATAAGACATTTCTTTACCTAAAGGAAGCAGGTTAATATACCTCCAAATTACTATTTATCACACCATATAATGTTCAATTTCCAGTGTAATTTCCACCATGCCTTCTATTGCATGTGTGGAAATCAATTCAGTGAATCCTTTCTCCTTGTGTTTACAGCAGCAAGTAAACTAATTAAGAAAAGCCACAACAAAGACCACATAACAAAGAAAAATAATAACATGAGATGGGCTTTTAAAAAAATGTCAGCCCTATGCAAGTCCTTGTATGTTCAAATTTAGCATATCACTTCAACACATCATCTTTTGCAGCTTTAATAGGGAAGACTCGAGAGGGAATGTGCTTGGGTTCCAGCAGGGAAGGCAGAGGGGCACAGTGGAGAGGAGCTCAGAGCAAAGAGCTTGCAAGGAGCACAAAAGGCATTTTAAAAAAAGTCCCGAAGGACTCATCCGTGAGGTATAAAAGCATGAGAGAGCTCACTCGGGAGCCCTGGGAGAAGAGTCAGAGGCGGCTCCTTGTGAAGGAGGGCGACAACTGTGTGAGAATTGGAGAGGGCTGGAAAAAAACCACGAAAGCACTGCGAGGAGAGAAGGCAGCGCTGCTCAGAAGAGCTGAAAAGTTAAAGCCAAGTGCCTTTAAGAGTGCCACACATTAGGAGAGTGATGGAGTGACGGTGGATTTGAGAGTCTCAGAATGAGGAGTAATTTCCTTTCAGGAAATAGGCGACCTTTAAAAAAATTCCATTGATGAACACTTTCCAACAGGCTCTTAAAAAAAAAAAAAAAAGGCAACTCTTTTCAAGCTTTTAAATGACTTGCAAAGCAGCCCAGATTATTTTTACTGCAATGTCCTTCCTTTCCTGGGCTGAAAGTCCTCATGCCAGGCCTGATGCATGCAATTGCAGGAGCCTCTTGAGACCAATGCCTCTGAAAGGTGTCTGGGTACCTGCACAGCCACTGTGGTACCTGGGAATAAACCTCAGCAGCCTAACCACTTCTTCAGCAATTAAAGAGAAAATAAATAATTCTCAGATGTGCTGCTTAGAACCCCACAGGATTAACACTGTAATATTGCCAAGCTCTGGTCTGATTTCACTCTCATTTTTACAGCCCAGCAAGTTTACATTTCCAAAAGGTATTCTGTGACCAGCTCCCAGGCATCTCACACCCGATCAGGAGATCCAAACCAGAAATATTTCCTCCTCAGCAACTCTCAAGTCATTCAAAAGATATATATTTTTTTTGCTTTGCTGACAAGATCTACTTTGGGCCATGTTGTTTCTCACCCACCACCTTGCTCTAATAACAGTTACATTCTACAATTTTGAAAAGCTGTCAACATCATCGATCTTCCAGACTGAATGCACTTGTCTTCTATTATATGTGTTGAATTGCTTGTGCCACAATTAAGTCTTTACTTGGCTTAAGGCAGTTTACCTGCATGGCAGCGTGTCATTTGCTCTCTAGCAGAGTAATAATTGTGTAGGGCTAAAAATACATATGTACATTAAGGAAAAAAAATATTCCAGCAGGGTCTTGTAAGATGGACACTCTCTGCATGGTAAACTATCACTCTGGTGAGATAATTGGTTTGGTTTGATCAAAATTGTGTGCTCTTACAGAACAGAGTGTCTGGCAGTACTTACAGCTCAGCATTAAAAGAGAAGATTGCCTTTGTCAGATCTGACATGAAAACTGGAAAAGGAGGGACTGGACTGCACTGAGCAAAAATGAAGGGATGTCCTCTAAATCCAAAAGACTGTGTGCCTTATTTATCCTGGTGCTGCACATTTAGTCTCTGCTGCAAGTTCTCTGTGATCTCTTTTGATGTCTTCTATTAAAGGGAAGGAAAGCTGCTACCAAAGACATCCCACAGAAGGTCTATCCATTTCTTCCTGCCTCTTTAGAAGGGCCACAGTGACCTGAGCACTGCTAACTCATGCAGGCCATGAAAAATGAAATAATGCTGCCTGCACTGTTAATTGGAAAATGCATATTGTTTTATTGCCACCTGGAAAAATGACTGTACAGGTCTACAGCTGACACACTCCAGGTTTGCACATAGGAAAGGTGCAGAGAACATGGCAATTAGCTGCCCTGATGGCCTCATCTCCAGCTAGAGCACTTCCAAGCACTGGGTCCTGCTTGAGCTGCTGCACCTCCTCCAGAAAAACACCCCACCTTGGTGGCAGTCCTGGAACACACAGCTGGCACTGCCCAGGGCTGCTTTTCCTGAAGCCACCTGCACTGCCCACAACCAGCATGCCCAGCAGCAAGTTACTGGTTATTCATCCTATCTCCCAGACTATCTGCACCTGGATCCTTTGTGGCGACACTCTGACACTCCTGGCATTTAATCAGATCGGCGCCCCACTTGACAGACACTTGTAAAAGATGCCATGTTTTGATTTGCAGAACAAAAGCAAATTTGGTCTAGAATCCTGCCATCTGGTGACTCCAAATAATTTTTTGCATATGGTTACAAAGCCTTGTGTCTTTTACTTGGCTTTACCACTTGTCATTTATCTGTCCTTCCACAGCCCTTTACTCTGTGTATTGCAAAACCCTTTGAACAAAAAAGGTCTTTTCAGCTGAACACAGCACTTTTGTCTTCATTTCACAAGCAAAGATATGATGACGTATAAGGGCAAGAGTCTTGGCCAAAATCACTAAGCATGTCAGAAAAAAGGATGCAGTCCAACTCCCTGAATCTTCTGCTTTCACCTTCAAACAACACTACCATCAGCTCACTAACAGGCTTGTTTTTTTAATAAGGTAAACTCCTCTGCTAAAATAAAACCAGAAAGAGAAAAAAAATCAGATGATGTCTTCATGATGTTAAGACAGGAGATGCATCATTATCTTGACAAATGTTGTTTTTGTGCCACTGCTCAGTGTAGCAAAATAGAAATGGGCTCAGAAAAGAGCTGGCATCAACCCTGTGCCAGGTGCCCTCTCATTCCAAACTCTGCTTTCTCTGTGAAGTCCAACAGCAAGAACCTGCCTGTTGTCCCAGCCCACACAAAACCAGGACACCTCCTGATTTCAGGCCTGGAAACAAGAGGAAAACCCAGCACAGGGGTTGAGTCGGTATCACTGAGGGATGCAAATAATCTTTGATTAAGATTCAGGTCACGTAATCCACGCACACGTGCTCCCCTGCAGCAGGCATGGGAGCTCTGCAGCTCCTCCACTGCCTCTAGGGCAGGCCCCAGAGCTTCACCCCCAAAGCACACATGGCAGGATGCTCTGTTTGCACAGCCCAGACACAGTGATGTCAGCAGGGGAGATGTCACACAGCCCCAGCCTTTTTCACAAGTGGGGGAAAATACAATCCCAGAGAGTGACAGATGGTTTGGAACACCCAGGAAGGAAGGAAGGAAGGAAGGAAGGAAGGAAGGAAGGAAGGAAAGGAAGGAAGGAAGGAAGGAAGGAAGGAAGGAAGGAAGGAAGGAAGGAAGGAAGGAAGGAAGGAAGGAAGGAAGGAAGGAAGGAAGGAAGGAAGGAAGGAAGGAAGGAAGGAAGGATGAAAATATGCAGTGAGGGTATCCAGCTTGATATCCTGCAAGGAAATGATTGTTCTTAGCAAAGAGGTGGTTAAACAACAAAACCATCTCTTGGAAGCCTCCTCTCACACTCAACACATTTTGCTAATATTTTCATTCCAAGCAAAGAGCTTGTGTGAACACAGGCCGATGCTGATGGAAGAGGAGGAAAACTGAGCTAAACTGCACCTTCTGCTGCTGCCAAAGAGTCTAAAACCAAAAGCTGACTACCAGGAACAGACTGGCCTCAATGTACTACCATTGAGATCCTTGGATGGACAAAGAAGTGTTCTTATCATCATTATTGCTTTTCCATGTTTCCCTTGGGGGGCTGAAGCACATGACACCTGAATGCCACCAGCTGCCATGAGGTAGTGCATTCAGTGCCCCAAACCCTGAATTTCCAACACAGCTCCACCCCAGGTCCCTCTCAGACCTTCACTGCCTTCCAGAAGCTCTGCCTGGATCCAGAGAAGAATAGGGCAGCACTCTGTGTCTCAGGCAAAGAGCCTGTGGCACCCAACCCTCCCTCCATGATCAAACCTTCCCTCCAGACCATGTGGAAACAAGGCTGGAGAATGGGTGGGAAGCCTGAGCACCAACAGACAAACACACACTTGACCATCCCAAAGGATGGAAAGTTTGAGGCTCTAAGGTTTGGTCCCAGTCCCATACTGGGTGTAACTGTGAAAGCAAAACAATGTTCCCCAAAGTCAGCATCATTAGGCTTTCTCCATAAACGTTATTTATAGAGGGCTGGGCCCTGGGAGTGAAAAGCTGGGGAGAATTTTCATTCTGCCTGAAGGACTCGCAAAGATTAGCTGACAAAGTTTAGTGACTGGGAATTCTGCCCAGATTCAGCTTCAGGGAAGGAATTAGCAAACTGGTTTAATGGATCAATCTTTTCACTCAATTTCACGATGTGATGGTGGAGATGTGAAGTTTGAAGGAGGATGTGCATGTCCCACAGAGATTTTCCACAGATTCGTGTCTGACTTGCACACCCCCATGTGAAAGTGAGCTACCCCCCTGCCTACGGCAGCCTGGCAGGATGTCAGACCAGACCAATCCAATTTGTGAAAAATAATTGATCCAGCTGCCTAAATCTCTGCCATTTTCTCACTCCAAGAAGTATATTTTTGCAATTATCACACATGTTGAGCAGCAAACACAGATGAAAGTTCAGTTTTGTCTCAGCTCACTGCTTGACAGCTGTAACAATATATATATATATTTATACATATATATATATATATACACACATAAAGCAGTGCTCCCAAATGATTTCTGCTGACGAGGAAGGCAATAGTTGCTGCATACTCTTTGCTTTATATGGATTTTTTCCCCACTATTTGCAGAAAACAATAATAAGGAGAAGAAAAAATAAAATTTAAAAAATAAGAAGTGAGATAAGCTAGTGAGAAATAGCAATTGTTCTGAAGGGGAGAGAGGGGATGAAGGGAATGAAAGCAAGTCATTGATCCAAAATGCTCTGCCATTTGATAGGCAAATAACTCACTTCTGAGTGCTCTGGGACCTCTCAGACAGCTCTGACACCCCAGTGCTCTGGGTGATTACCCAAAGCTCACTGAAGCCTGTGGGAAGGAATCTGCCAACCCAACTGACTTTGGTTCATCCTTCAGCCATGCAGATGATAAAATTTGAAAAAAAAAATCAATTGAAAGAAAGGGTGTGCAAGGCGTGAGAGGAGGGAATGTTTCCTGCATTAACATTTCTGAAAAAAACATTTCTCCTGCAGTTCCCACTAAAGCAGGGCAGCAAGAGCTCATTTAGAGAAGCCTCTCTTTGGGGCAGCACTGAAGCATGTTTGTTCACCTGTGACTGAACATGTCCTTAAACATGGCCATTAATTAGGGAGAAAATGCTTAAAGCAGTTTGGATCCTACAGTTGCCTGGGTGCTGTGTTGAAGGGGAATGAAAACTTCAGAGAAGTCCATGTGCAGCTGAGCTCAATTTTACATTGACTTTTTATCATGGAAAAACATGGGAGAAAAGGTCAATAGGAACTGAGACAACTTGCCTTTGGTGCTCTGAGAGCCACCCAGTACAGCCAGCTCTGTTACACATCTGTTGAAGCAACAAAAGGTGCTATCACCTGTGCTACTTATGGAAACCTGGAGAGAGATTTGTGGTAACAAATGAATTTGTAACAACAAAGTAAATTTGTAGTAACAAATTTATTGCGCCTGTATGCCCTCTACTTACAACACCAGCTCTGTGGCCGACATTGCATAAATAAAGGATACAAAAAGGAAGGCGCCAAGATTGTCATTATGGACCTCACTGTACCAGCAGCAAACCGTCTAGGAAATTACCTTAGAAGTCACAAATGTGACCATTGTTCACCAAAAGTCACCATTAGATGCTGCCTGATGTCTTTGCTGAACACCTTGGTCATGGTGCTCCACCCCCGGACTCTGGGGATGCTGACAGCCCCAATGGCCTTGGATCCCACAGGTGCTGCTGGACCCGCCCCAGGCTCCCAGGGCACAGAGCATCTCACTGATTTACCCATTGGAAAACATCAAACAAACAAACAAATAAAAACCCAAAAGAACAAACAAACAAAAACCCCAAAAAATCAGATTTTGAAAGTGAGCCCTGTGGTGGTGTACTTAATGCAGGAGTGATATCGAGCGATCGACCGCCTCGGAAACGCTGTGGAGGTAAAGGGAAACTTTAGCTCTTCACTGAGGCAACTTTTTCTTGCATTTGGTTAGCGTGGGGATAGGGAAAGGCTGAGAGGAGCTCCCTTGCTGTCCCCACACCCCCCCATCCCTCATGATCCTGTTCCCATGGATACCCGAGGATTCTCTGCCGCGGCTGCGGGCAGTGCGAGCGGCGGGAGTGGCTCTGCTGATGGCACAAACACGGAGCGGATTCCCCTTCCCGACCCACGGATCTCATTCCTGTGTGTGGATAAGGGGATTTCTCCCCCAAACCACCCCACCTTCACCTGGATGCTCGTGGCACCAAGCGTGCGCTGTTCACTCCTCCAGCAGCAGCCCCGATTTAAACTGGCATGCAGGCAGAGAATGGAGAAAATATTTCCCTAAAAGAAACCCCTAAACTGCCCCCTAAAAAGCAGCCAGAGGTGATGCTATAGCTACAGTACATAGTGGGGATAGAAAATCTGATGTGGGGAATACAAGCAGGGCAGGCATCCTGCTGAGCCACAAAGAGAGCTGGTCCGTTGTGGAACATGAGAAGGAATCCAGGGTGAGACCTGAGGAGGATGGTGGTGGTTCAGCTCACCTTCATCGGCAGCTGGAAGGAGGCAGGAATTTCAAGATCCAAGGGAAAGGTGGGGAGCACACAGCACTGCCCACCAGGGAACACCCAGTGAGGGAGCAAAGCAGCCCCTGCCATTCCTTACTGCTAAAGCCAGGACGTGCCCACATGGAATACACTCTGCACATTGAACTACTTAAGAAATTACTATTTCCCAATAAAAGAAGCAAGAATAACATGTCTATTTTGAAATTTTATTTTCCTGGGGATCTTTGGCAACAATAATGGTAATAATCAGATACTGGGCTGGAAAGAAGGAATTAGTACATCATTCTTCTCAAAGCAGACCCTATCCTATGTACATACTTGTCAAACATCCCCACATGTTTTTAAAGGTCTCCAGTAGTGGATAAACATGTTGGCCCACAGAAAATAGACTCCATTCTATTTTTAAATTCAAGTTCATCTCATTTGAAAGACTTCTTTCATTGGTCACCAGACCACAATTTCACACATGAGTTGTTCTCCTACTCTGGAACACCAGAACCTTCTCCAATGTCATCTGGTGGCAGGCAGCGTGGGAAACAGCTCAGGCTCTCTGCATACTAAGTCTCCTTCCTCAGCCTTTGCTCCTCCTGACAGGAATGCTCCTAAGAGCCTGCTCTGGGAATGATAATTAGTTTGCTGATTAATCACCAAAGCTCAATGATACCGTGTCATTCCTGGTGCTTTTAGGTTTGGAGGGAGCTGCGTCCCTGGGCAGGACAAAGCTTGGGATGGCAAAACATCAGCCCAGCACCTGGAGAACAGCTCAAAGTAGGGGCAGCTCTGGAGTGAGAGCATCACCCTCCCACACTGGCTCTCACCAAAACCAGGGCAGAACCTCCAGCTGTGCCTGCAGACCTCACCTGGCTCTTCCCCTCCCTCCAGCAAAGCACTTTAACATTTCCATGGCAATTCTGGCGCTTTCCGCCCCCTCGCAAAGGCTGCCTTTGTTCGTACAAGTTGGAAATTTGTTTCATTTTCCCCTGGAGCTCCCACACCATCAAGATCAAAGTTAAGGTGTTAATTAAATGGAACGTGTAACACTTTACAGTCCAACAGGCAGCAATTTGGGCTAATGGCAGTGGCTGGAGGTGGGTTACAGCTGTGGGCAGGGCAGGCTCCGATTGCCCCCTGTTGGCTTCCTGATAACCAATATTCCTGTTTTCCTGTCTATCCTCCCACTCCTTGGATTTCAATAATTATTTGACTACACCTCACTGACAGCACTTTTCAATTTAAAGGCTTTACTTGCCAGCTTATACGTGCATATCTGCAAAAATAATTGTCCGTGTTTATGGTTTTCAGCTCCTCAGCCTCCCAGGTGTCTTTAAGTTCAACTTCATTTTGCCTTCATCTTCATTCAACAGCTGCAGAAGAGCACACAGCAACTTCCAGGTTAACTGGTTGATGGGTTTTAGCCAAACATTGTAAAGAGTTCATGGTCGACCATAAACTCATTTGAGGCAGCAAGCAGCACACCAGGTCACAGTCTCTGCATAACAACAAACTCCCTGCAGCAAAATCCAGCCACAAACACCTCTTAGAAAAAACCCAGAGTGCTCCAAAAGTGCCCCTGCATTGACTTGATCTGGGCACTCTATATGCCAATATAAAAGATTATTTTAAAATAAATTTTTGCTCAGGAATTCTTTTCTAATAGGGATTAAGAGAGTTTTCCTGATAATCAGATGGCTTCTATTTTCTGCAAGTTTATATGAAAGGCTGAGCTGATTGCTCGGACAACGTAAGATCTCTTGTAGGTATGAACTGTCTAAAAACAGCATCAGATTTTCCAAACAGATTTACCATCAGTCTGAATAGTTTTTGTGACCGTTGGAGCAGTTCATCAGGAATTTGGTATTTGATACTGGAAATGCAGCCTCTTTCTTGTTCAGTTATTTGGACAAGACACACACAGATGGTTGTGTCTTATTTTGGCCACTCTCAAAGAAAAACTTTGCAGTGTATTTATATGTAAAAGTTCAAAATGTCTTTTTATGCGCATTCTTTGCCATCGACCTCTAATTCCCTGCTTATGCCAAAGTCTTTGCAAACAAGATGATCTGTTACAATCTCCTCAGAGCAAAATACAAGATGGGTACAAGCATCAGCAACACCAATCCAGGGTTTCATTTACTTACTCACAGATAACTTGGTGAGGGATTTTCCCTGCTTCAGTTAGCAGCTGCTCTGCTTTTTTTTGCAGCAAAATCATCAGCTTCAGTTTGTGTCGTGGTGGAATGGCAAACCCAGGAGTGAAATGGGGGATAAAGCCAAGTGAATGCATTAAAGTAGTGCACACTGTTTGCTGCCTAAAGCTGTGCAGTTTCTTGTTTCCTCAGTCTTAGCTCAGTTTTAAGCATAAACAGCTGCATTGCTTTACTAAAACTAAATTATAAATGTTAAAAAAAATTCATCAGAACCTTTTTATCCTGGAAGTGCTTTATAATCTGTCACCACATCACCACATTCATGTGGTGACCAGCATCTCACATGGAACAGAACAGGTTAATTTTTCCAAGGCTGAATCATCACAGAATTCATCTATAATAGGCCATGCAGAATAAAAGGCTAGAGATGCATTTAAATACCCCCAAAGTAATTTGGTTAGTCAATGAACCACAGTATCTTCTCCCCACTCTCTGGTTCACTTGGCATCCATCACTTTTATTTTGTATCAGATACTCATTGTCTGGAGGGATAACAGATATGTGATCCAAAGAAAGGAGCATCCCATTGAATTGCTGGCACAGAACATAACACTGTCATTATGCAGCACTGTGGTGCAAGCCAAAATACCCAGGTTTAATGTGCTCTCTGCAAAGAAATTATGGCACCCACATCTCTGCTACATAATCTCAGCATGTTATTAAAACCAGATTTGAGTTCATCCTGGGGGAGCTAACACGGGCTAGCTGTAGTTTTAAACTCCTATTTCCACAGATAAAGATGATTTGGACACCGCTTCGTTTTTTTCTTTCTTCTCTTCTTTTTCCCCCCCTTTTCTTGCAGAATAACATTTTTTAAGTTGACATCAAGTTTTCAGATTTTCACAGCACAGAAGCTGTGAGCACAGCGCTTACTCCTGAAAATGTATACTGTGAAGCTGACAGCTTAGCAAGAGGTGAAAATTGGATAAATGACTAGCAAAGATGGCTTGAATGTAACAGAACACCTTTCCACTCACAGCCATGGGCACCAAAAGTAGCCTGAAACTCAGTTTCCCTTGCTGCCATGGCCTCTCTCCTGCAGCTCCAAGCTCAATTCCATTCCCTTCCCATCTCCTTCCAACAGCTGCCTCACTTTTCTCTGCTCATCCTCACCCCCAGCATCTTCTACAGATGAGGTGTTTGGTGTGTTGCACAGCAGGAGCACAGCACAGCATAATGGTTAAATATCTACAAATATTTCTACAAATATTTCTCTTGGCAAAAACTCACAGCCTGGCTGATGCTTACTCCGAGGTACAGCGACCCTACCCCACCACTGTGTCCCTTCTGGCACGTGTTCCAGCAGAGGGAAATCATTTTATTCCACATACACCCCAACAACAGAGATGCTCAGAGAAATCTTCAGTGATCTTGTCTCTCAGAAATAGCATCTGGCACCAAAACTTCATTCAGAGGGAATTACCTGGCTCAGGAGAAAGGCTGAAGTCAGAGCTCGCAGCTTACTTCACTCTCTCCACCCAGAAAACCTTTAAATCCAGCATGAGTGTGCCAAGCCCATCACTGAGGGCTTAAATCCTGCTCACAGGTAGCTCTAGGCACTTCCAGCTGCTCTGCAGTCCCAGGCCTGCTCCTCATTTTAAATATATATATACAGGGTTTCTCCTTTAAATTTCTGCAGCCTATTGATCACAGTGAAATCTGTAAAAGGTAAAAACACAGAGAGATCATAGTGGATCCCCAGATAAACCACTCAGGAAGGGCAGAACAAGAGACTTCAAGGGAAAATTTGGGGTTTTGGGGATTGCACTTGGAACACAATAGGGAGGGTTTCCAGGGTGAGACCAGTCCTGGTGGTGGAGGTCCTGTGGGGTGCATGGAAAGTGGCCAAATGCCTTTGGTTCAGGACCTCTGGCACTTTCAGATGAAAGGGAAAAAATCTGCAATATCTCAGCCTAATTCCACACTCTGTAGAGAACATAAGAAAACCAGAGGTGACTTAGCAAAAACTGCCATGTAAATCATCAGTGGGGCTGCCCTGGGAGGCTGCATCATCCTGGGCTCTCAGCAGGCACCTGAGTGCTGCAAACCTCTGAGCACCAAAGCCAGCCAGGGCTCCAGGGCAACAGGAACCACAGCTGAGGCTCAGGGGTTTGACTTTTGCTCAGACACGTCCAAACTGCTTTGATTCACTGACTCCTGGCTTACCCAAAAGGTAAAGTTTAAAGGTTAAGTGAAACAGCAACAAAACCAAAGCCAGGAAGGATTCTCATTGACTTCTGAACAGGGTGAGGGAGCACTGATTTGCACCAGCTCTCCAGAAAGCGAATAATTGTAAATAAACATCCTCCACACCTTCCTCCCACACACACAGGCAGACACACTCTAAGCTGCTATCTCACTTCATTCAGCTCCAACAGCTCCCAGTTTCAAGACAATTAACCCTTTTATTATTAGTTCCAGTGCATGGCATGCTGGCATTTTGCTTTTATATCCTGAACCTTCTAGCTCAGGCCAATTAACCTTGTAGGATGAGGAGGGAAGCCTGGAAGGAGATGTCTCAGCGCAGAATTGCACTCAGGCAGTCCATCCATCACACAGGAGCTCAGCTGGGGGAGCTGTGCTGTCCCTGCTCACAGAGCCAGCACCAGCACTGTCCTGCAGCCAAGAGCCACTTGCAAGGAGCTCACCAACCTCCATGGACTTAGGCACAATCATATGTACCCCTACAGAGCACTGAACACTTCTGTGGGTGTAACCCCCCTTTGAACCCTAAATTCCCCACTCCTGACAGCCTTGTCTATTCAGGTTCCTTTAGCCCAAAATAAGCCCTGTGGCAATGAGCAGTTCTGGGGAATAAAGGAGGCAAATCTGCTTCCCACCTCAGCTCAGCAGAACCTGTCTCTGCATTTCACTTCTCTCTTCATCACTGGTATTGTTCAGAGAGGTGGGGCCATGCAGTCTGTGCAGATTTGGGAGATATTTTCCTTCCAAAAGAGGACACTGCTTCACAGCCACTCCCTGGCCATTCAAGCTGGTTCTCCTGAGCAAGGCTGACCCAGAAACAGCATCAGGGGCTGACAAGCTGCAGATTTCCCTGTGCCACAGAGCTGTCCTGCTGCAGCAAAGAATTTAAGTTTATTTCTCCTGTGGGCTTTTTTTTCCACTTTTACATCCACAGCGAGGGTGCTGGGCTTGGCTGCAGAGCTGTGGTGCCTGCATGAGCACAGCTGGGAGCTGAGATGGGGCTGGGGACCAGAAAATGCTGAGCCAGGGTTTTCCTCCCTCTGTGCCATGTGCTGCTGGGACCCAGCCTCTCCACAGGGCAGGGAAGTGCTCAGCTGCTGTTTTGAAACACATCTGAGGGTGGGTTTGCTCCACAGCCCAATTATGACAGCCTTGACCTGCTGTGGAGGCATCCCAGCTCTCTGCCAAGCTGGTGCACCAAGGGATGCTGAACTGCCAAGTCCACCAAACATCAAAGGAAATGAAGCTGTTCCCATGGAGCTCATTTTGCTCTCTGGCCACAGAAACATTTCTCCAGAGCTTCCCTTTGAAGAGGCAGGCAGTGAGGTGTAGCAGGATCCCAGGCAGCTCCTCACTTCAGCCAAGCAGGGTTTTATTCCTCTGCAGTACAACCCAAAATGTCTCAAAATTATTGTGAAAAGTCCTTTGCAAACACGATAGGAATAAATAAAAGGAGAGGCAAAAATGGCTATGAGAAGGGGAAAGGTAGTAAAAGAATTAAGGCCATTTGTGAATGGTTTGAATTTCCAAATAAATTCCTTACTGGTTGCCAGCTGTCTGGCTCCTGAAACTTGGCATAACTACAACAGACACTGAACTTGATACAGACATTTGGTTCCCCATATTAATCATGCAGAGTAGAAATAGAATACATCACTTTTGTGTTTGCCTCATTAGCTAAGGCTTTATCCCCATTAGACTTAATGGAAACCTTCCCTTCACTTTCCTTGTGGTCAGGATTTCAGGTCCAGAGCACAGCTCCAGGAAGGCACTGCTGTGAGGAAAAATCCCAGGCACCTGTATCCTGACAGAGAATTTCCAGCAGTTGAGGCTTATCTCCTGCACAGTCAGGGCTAAAGTGGGCTTTGTCCTTTACAGAGGACAGAAATCCCGAAAGAGCAAAGGAAAAGGACGCCAGAATCAATGAGCTGCTTGTGCTGGAGGGGAGAGCTGGGGAGCTGTGGGCTCACCCTGGGCAGTCAGGACAGGCCTCTCTCAGGGAGCATTTGCTGGGCTGGATTATGTCAAGTGAAGCAAAATGGTCCCACGTGACCTTAAAATGTGTTAAAAGGTCAGTGCACATCTCTGTGGTTCGGTGAGAAAAACCTCTTGGAGCACTGCCAGCCCTGCCCATGGTGCAAAGCCAGCAGGGGAAGAAGAAGTGACTCATTGCAGCCTCTCTCCTTTCTCCTTCAAACACCAAACACGCACACAATTACCCTGAAACCAGAATGTGTCAGGGGGTTAGTATAACAATACATGTCTTATGCCAGTATTGTTCTAGAAATGTCTTTTTTCTTTCTTTCAGCTACTCCCACAGGGCAGTAAGCACAATACATGTGCACGCATCTGGTGTGCCACAGACATCACAAAATGAGTCAGGTCCTCAGCTGGTTTTATTCAACTTGGCTGTCCTGATGGTTTTAATATTTATTTTTTTTATTATTTCAGTTCCTCCTTCCAAACATTCTCCCCTCTCATATTCTGTATGCAACAATAGCACCATAATATCTAATTCTATCATAAGCATCTCTGCAGTATCTCACAAAAGAAAAATAGATATGTAGATGTTGCTGACAAAGCAGCTGTGTCTGACTGGCATTTTGTTTAACAATTCCTGACATCGGATTCCAAATCCTACCTTCACTTTCCTATATAAAAAGAGTTCCTCCTTCAATTCTGCTTATCTCATACACTAATCCTGAAAGTGTGCTTTTGAATACCTTCATGCTGGGAGTGGATTCTCAGGTTTTTCATGGCTGACACATGAGAACAAGTCCCTTCCTCTGCGCTCACAAGTCTGCACATCACATCATTCCCCGGCACCTCTCATCATTTTGTCCTATTAGAGTTACCAGGGTTTATTCTCCTGCTGGACAGAAACTCTTCTGATTTCCAGAATGTGAAGCTTCTCCTGGAATTATTAATTCCGTGTGTAAAAGGGACCATTTTGCTTAAAGTTTTTGTCACTGCTGTGGGGGGGGGGGGAAGAAATTTTATTTAAAAGGTCCACTGATGTCTTTGGTTTTGGTTTCATGTTGCATTCCCATGCCTGGTGGGAGTCATCACCTCCTTTTTTTGACCTGGAGAATTGCATCTGGCCATGCTGCAGCAAAGGTCTCATGTGTGTTCCATTTAACTGAACAAAACTACTAGATTCTTGCAAAATGTTACATTTTGCTCCACTGCAGTGTATCCCCACACAACAACTGTCTTACTAACTTGGATCAAGGGTAATTCCAGCCCAAACCCAGTGCCTGCCTTACTGTGGCCCAGGAGCAAACAAAATTACAGGAAAAACTCCTTTTCCCCACTAGACTGTCCTCTCTTCCAAACATCTGCCACCCAAGGGCTTTCTGGATGTTACCTGTGAAGTCAACCAAAAAAGTCCTGAACAACGAGTGCCGCATTCCAACTGCATGGAAAGCATCAATTTCATTTGGGGCTCACCATCTTCATTCTGCTCCAGAGCTTCCCTGCAAGCAGACCCTGCAAAGAGTGCCAGAAAGAGGGACTCATGGCAAAGTTGCCATATGACTTCATGACTCAGTTTTATGGCAGCATCTCATGGCAGAGTTATGGTGACAACGTTCAGTGTGGACATTTGTCACCCTCTAGAGGTAGCTCCTGCCACCCCTTGCTCCTGAGAAGGCCCTGGCAGCTCCCAAGGACAGGAGCTGCTCATTCATAGCCAAAAAATCCAGGTTTGGTCTCCTGTTCCTGCACCCATGCCACTGCAGGCCATTTATACACAAAGATCTGCCTTCCACGCTCCACACAGCAAATACTGAGACCCTTGAAACACACTATTCTTGAACATCCTGTGAAAGAAATCTGCTTTTATGACTACTCCTTTATTTAAAGGATTATCCATAAAAAACACCAAAGTGCATGTCTACCCTTTACCCCCACAAATGAGCTCCCATGGTAATCATAAAATCATCTCATGGTTTCCTGGTAATCTGGAGTGACAGATTTCATTTCTCTATGCAAATACTGGATCTAGGGGGGAAAAAGCCAAATTATAAACTTTTCCCTGTGTATCAATCTACCAGAAGTGTGACAAATGGAAAAAGAACTGAAAAACTCTCCATGTGGCTCATCTTACATGTGAGTGTATAAAAACAGACCAAAATCCTCAGGAGAAGGAAACAAAATCCATTATCATCCTTTTCCTATTTCAGACACCATTGCAGTGGTTTCTGAAAGCGCACTCCAATGTGTTGGGACCTCTGTGAGCACAGAAGGCAAGGACAAGTGTTGGTTTCACATCACTGAGCTGGAGACTGTGACACCATTCCTGTGGACAGCCCCAGCCTCCTGCTCCCCATTTGTACAACCCCAACGTGTTTCTCCCATTTATTGCACTTAATTTAAAGGGAGAATCTAGACAAAGCCAAAGATTCTCCTGTTCTTTGGCATCTCTAAGTTCACAGTGCATCAAACCCCTCTGGCTCTGAGGAAATCCCCAGATGAAGTGCACAGACTCAGCAGAGTCCCAGCTTTTGCTCCCAGAGGATGTGGGGCGACATCCCATGGCCTGGAGCTGCAAAGCCTACACTTCCAGCATCCAACTTACCAAAGAGCAAAGCTCCTACAAAAGCTTTTTCCTCTCTCAATGCTTGTTGTGGAATGAAGTGTTTTTCCTAATAAAGCATTTCTTCCTTAATAAAACATTTCTTCCTTGCCTGTGACCATTCCCAGCCAGTGGGGGAAAGGACCAGAGGCTGACTGGCAGCAGAGCCATTCTCTCTCTGCCCCACTTGGCTTTGTCCCATGGAAAACCCTCGTGTGTGGGAGGAACACTGAAAATCAGCTCAGCAAAGGGGCACCAGGAACCACTGCAGGTGTGGCCAGAGCAGTTTGCACAAGATGACGACTGCATTATGCAAGCTGAACTGAAATACTGGTCAGAGGCAAATCTGTCAATCTCCTTGTCTTTTCCAGTGTTTCATCAGAAGCTTTCTGCTGCTGGAGAACCATCCAAAGAGACAGGGCAGCCTTTGGAGTGCAGCAGAATTGCACAACTCCAGCTATCTCACACATGTCTGTGCCTGTTGACAAGAGGGGAGTCTGGTCTTGTGGTTTCAAAAAAGCAACCAGCAACTGATTCTGAAAGATTGTTGTTTTACTCTCAGCATTCTGAGAAGTCAGGTAAAAAAACCCACAAACTCTGGAAATCGGGTGAATAAGTTCTCTGCAAAACCTGCCTTTTCTGCAAGAAAAAAAAAGTAACATGGCTCCAGATCTCACTTTCCCTGGACAAGCAAGTGATAGCACCTACATTAAATTCAGCAGCGCATTTCCACCTGGGAAGAGCATGAGCCACTATTCCCATTTAAAGGGGCAGTAAAAGAAACATGCTTTTCCAATAAATCTTGCACCTCTATTCCCCTCTACCCCATTAAAAAACATAGAGCAAAAAGAAACTCTTAAACTTTCACATGTGAGATGTGAAGGTAGAATATTAAGAAGACACAAAGCTGGGTTTTTTTCCTAATCTCCAAATTAGTGAGAGGATAACTCCTGAGCACTGACTGTATTCCAGTGCACTTTCACCTAACCCATTTAAATCCTCAGCCCTTCTGAAGTGGCAGGATCTGCATGCTCCTTTTACAGGGTTGTTTTGAAGTGCTGAAGGGTGTTTGTTCCCCTACGTGAATAAATTTAATATTTCAGTTGAATATATTCCTTCCTCCAACATTGCTGTTTGGGATTTGCTTGGGAATCCCAAAACCAAGGAACATTACTTCAGTCAAACTCCACTGGAAAGGTTTCCCCATCCAATCTCTCTGTGCAAAGCCCATTTTGGCTTCAGCAGCTCTTTCAAAGGAAGCTCTTACAAAAACTGCATCTCTGCTGGGAGCAGCAGACTGGGCTGTGCTGTGGAGTTAAATAGCTCCATCATTATGCTGTCTAATGCCTTCTTTAGACCAGGCTTGTCAAATATTTTTGACATTATGCATTTGTCTCATACTGACAATGCTTTGGATCTCTTGAAGCTTGTCAAACAGCTGAGCTCAGCTTCAAAAGTGAGCTGTGAATGGAGGTACTTATCCAGAGAGCCCTGCTGCTCTCTCAGGCCAGCTCTCACCTTTCTGCACCTTTCTGTTCCCTCCAGCTTTTCCTACCAGAGGTAACATGTCTGTGTGTTTTATACACTTGCAAATATAAAAGCCACAATAAGAATCTCAGTTATTAACACGGAAAAAGTCAGAAAGAGAAGATACAGCAAAAATGGCACCTCTCCCAGACAGCTGTAGGACAAACACTCTCTGTTGAGCTGCAGTCCAAGATTTGTTTGGGATGATGAATAATACCTAATGACAGATTATTAGTATCTTAAGAGCAACTCCATTCCTCCTACTTACTCCATGAGTCTAACAGAGCTGACCTTTTCATAATTCCTGGTAATTTTCACATTACATCCTCAAAACACAGCTAAAGTGAGTGTGCTGAAGTGCAGTGTGGGACCAGAAGGGACACACCAAGCAGGGAAAAAGTGTGAGCAAAACGTGACAAATTACTAATCCACACCTCCAGAGAGCGCGGTTCAAGTCCAATTGGAGATTTGAGTGATGTGTGTTTGATGGATTCAGCTGAGCTGTGTCAGACACAATGGGCTATAATCCACTTTATAACTGTCACACATTAGTTGATAATGCTTAGGAGAGGACTGGTGGGACAGAATGACACGATAACAGAATTACCTCCATCACCCACCTTGCACGAACTGTATATTGAACTCAGATCAGAACTGTGTTCAGGACTGTCCAGGACCTCATCACAACCTACTTTGCTCAGAAATCACATCTCAGTTGCACAAATAACTTTTTTTTTTCCCTGGTCTCCCTGGCATTTAGAAAAGTTTGAAAATAAAAATTGTTTAGGGGTGAAAAAACATATGATTCATTTCAAGATTTCTGGTAAAAGGAGGTAAGGCCTGAATTTTGAACCCACAAATGTTCACTTCAAATAAAAATCTCAAGACTTATAGTTTGACGAATATTTAAATGAAACATCTCAGTCATTCTGCCTTTTTTGTGGTGGCAGGTTGCTTGGAGCTTTTATTTCTTACTGAAGTATTATCTGAGGCTTATATTAACGTTCAAAATATGTTGGTTAAAGAAATGTTTCATTTTTCATCCAAAATTATCTTGAAATTACAACTGCATTTCATGGTTTTTTACTCCATTGGCATCCTATCTTTCCAGGAGGCACATGGGATTAACAAAGTTGAATGTAGGCTGGCAGGGATAAGCCAGAGACACAAATAACTTTCTATCAACTCCTGCAGCCCTCAGGTTTATGAGAAGGTGCTGCAGGTCCTTTCCTCACATACTCAGAGATTTCCTTACATGGGCAACTTCAGCTTGCAAATAGCATTGCCCAAATCCAACAAGGACAACATGTCCTGCTTGAAAAGACACAAAGCTGTAGCTAAATTGCTGTGGCAAGAGCAACCAATTGATCAGGTCTGTTTCTTTTAGCTTTGGGTTGCTGGGTCTTTTCCTTCCCATCTGCCTTTGTGAGCATCTCCTGCTTCTGTCTCACTCCCTCCACTTTCCTTGGGTTACCCTTCACCCATTGCTGGTGGAAACTGGACACAGGAAGAAGGATTGCTGGCAAAACACAAAATATCACAGGACAGGGGTCTGCAAGAAGCAAAAAAAAGACTTCTCTGTAACTACTGTGATGCTCCTCAACCACAGCATTAACCCCAACCATGCAGCTTATTTCTTCCCCCACTGCTCTCTTGAACTGTTCCCATTTAGAGTGAGAGTTTGTCAAAGGATGGACTCTGTTCCTGATTTGGGAAATGTTAATGCAGAGTGGCCTTAACAAAATAGTGGCAAAGCAGTTCACCTCGCATCCTCCATGCACATCTGTGAAGTGCCAAGAACATTTTTTGGTGTTGTACAAAAATAATAAAGATAGATGTAGTTAATAAATAGGTAAGTTCGTTTTCAGCCCTCTGAGCTCCTCATTTTCTTTCAGCATAAGCCCATTTTTTACAGCTGACTGCTGTGATCTTCCAAGGGATGTGCTGATGTGGCTTGAACCAAGTTAATTTGCTTCCTTTTTCTTTTTTTTTCCCCAGGATTTGCAGATGTCATCAAAAATAAACAGTACAAAGAGGGGGGAGAAAGAATAGGCAGCGCAGAAACTGATTCAGAAACTAATTAAAATAAAGCATAGTTCTCAAAACCTCTTTAAATTATTCAGATGTCACAATCCAAGGAAAAACTACTCTTTTCTAAGCATTCTGCTGTTTTACCTTCCTCCTCCCTGCTGAAATAACTAATCTAATTAAATGATGAAGCTATCTCCAAGTGAATTCAGGTTAACACAGACATGATTTGGGAGGTATCCAGAGATCTCCAAGTTATAGTAGTTTTGGACGGTTAAGTGCATTTTTTTCTTTTTTGCTAAAAGTGATGAAACACATCACTAAGGGGTGGGGGACCTGGTACAGCTGCCAATAATCCTTGGCCTTGGTCAAAGTTCCAACAGCGCTGTACAATGAAGGGAGCAGGTCCAGCACATCTGGAGACTTGGGCATGGGTTACAGCTCAGGGATTTACTGTCTCTTTCTCTCCCCTTGCCGTGGGCACAGAGGAGAGAGAGGGAATGAACAGCTTCTGCTGCCCCTCTTGGTCCATTTGTTTACTCCAAAGAGGATCAGATAAACACCCAACCACCGCTGCCATCACCCTACAGTGGAGGCACCAAGCACAGGTTCCAGCCATGGCGCTCAAACTGCTCTCCTGCCTCGTTTGCAGCAAGCAACACAAATTCCAAATAGATAAAACTGTCGTGGATTAGTGAGCTCTTCAGCGTGAATTCTTAATCCAAAGAGTGTTTCCACCAAGATGGCAACTTTCCAAAGCCTTCTCTTCAATTCACACCTCCCCAGCAGGGAATGCAGCACCCCTAAGAGCAGCAGGACAGGTCAGCATTTACCCACCATGGCAGGACCTTTTCTCCTGCCAGAACATGGGTATAGCTGAGCTCTGAGCCTTTTAGATCCCCAAAAGGCCTCCAGGTTTGGGTGCTGAGAAGACAAAAAAATATCCTCTACCTGACCTTTTGTATCTATGTGAATATTTCAGGGAAACACCCAAGGAAATTGCTGTTTCAGGCTGGTTGTGGGGATATTTGTGCTGGCTGAACCTGCTGGCAATGCATTAAAAGACTGCAGCAGACCATAATTCTCACTTAACCTACTTTATATCTCCAGCAATTATCACTGCTGCTGGTGCACTCCTTCCCTAACTTACAGAAAATACCCAAATTCAGTTACTTTGATGCTGCACCTCATTTCCAGCCATCCCAAGACACAACCTCCAGGAACCACTTCTCACATCCCTGAGTGCTTTTCTCAGTATTCTTCTTTGTTTTACCAACAAAGGTGTAAATCCTCCGCCCATTTTTGCCCCCAAACCCAGCCCCTGCCCACAGGTCTTGAGCTTCCCCTGCCCCAGAGCAGAGCTGGGAGCAGTGGTGTCTCCTGCAGCTGTTAATCTGTCATTAGTGTGCCATCAGTCACCCAGATATACTGCAACCATTACAGAACCTCAACAGCGTGGAAAAAAATCATTTGCTTTACTGTCAACATAAAAACTTTTTTATCTTCATTGACAGTTTTATTTAGAAAAATCTCAGCTATATTTTAATTTGGCTCTAATGATGTCTCTCAGAAAGCAGTGTCTGTATGTTAAAGTTTGTTGCAATAGCAGCTGCTAATTTTCCTTTTTCCACTTTTTGGTTTTGTTTCACAGATTTTTATAAAGAAAGGGTGCTTCTGGGGTATTTTTGTGAAAAAGCACATATTCCTGACAAGCTTGCAAACTGGCTAATTATCAATGGTTGCTAAAGATTCATCCATGTTACCACCAGCACTGGAATTTAAAGGGACATATTTAAATCTTTATCTAGGGGAACACCTACAAATTTACTTCAGCGAGAGAATGTTACACATTTTAACGGAATACCATCCTGCCTTTGCTCTGTGAATATTTATCTCTCAATAATAACAAAACCAATGACTTGAAGTCAAAATGCAGGGGCCTAGGGAAGTACTTCTGCATCTGTAATTTCAGTGAGCAGTCTGGATGCTGAGAAAGGAGGCATCACTAATGGTATGAAATCCTCTTTTCTGAAAATAAGGAAAAGAAATGAAGGCATCCATGCCTTTGAGCTCATTCTGTCTTTTCTTGTGGTGGGTTAGCCAGATTTTCCTGGTTCATGACCACAATGAATTCTTTCATGCATGGGGAGAGTACATAAAACAGCAGCCAAGGCTCTCTGTTTAGCCAAAACATTTCTGCCTTCCATAAAGCATTTCCTTTGGAAATATCAAATCTTCTGCAGGGCTCAGCTTTGGGATTTTGTAAATCAAACTTAATAAAAGCCTGTAGGCTGGTAGAAATCCTTGCTCATAGAAAATGCCTTGCAACAGGCCAGAGCTCTGCTTGTCCCTCCCTCCAGCCACACCAAACAGCTGCAGCAGTTCCCTGGAAAAGCAGGCTGGAGATGGGGGCATGGAGAGAGTCAGCAGTTTTGGGGGCAGTTCCCACCACACCAAAGTCCATGTAAAACCCTAAAGTGCATGCAATTAACCCACCGCCTTAAAAAGTTATATGTGGCACAGCATTCTAGGTAAAAAAATTGACCAAAAAAAACCCCCAAAACCAAAAAAGACACCACAGGCTGTCACGTAAATAAGGTTTGTAAAAGAAGTTCCAGAGGGATTGTGCTGTCTTTGACTAGACACGGACAGCAAGAATGGCAGATGGATTGAACTTCTTCAGAATCTGGTTTTGTTTGTTTTATTTTAAATTGTAACAATATGAAACTGATCTTCCAAAACACTTTCTTTTTTCTTTCTGAAAGATGAAACCCCAGAGCAAGAATATTTGTGCTGGAAAAGAAGTTTCTCAGATGAATAGCTTTGTAGAGATGAGGATAGAATTGCCTGAAATAGCTTTGTTTTGAAACAATACATTGTCTCACAGGAATTTTAGACATTCTTTACGAAGGCAGCACTTGGCATTATATTTCATGCCTTTCAAAGTATCTATTTTCATAGGAAATGAAGGAAGGGGATGGGAAATATGTTTTTCACCAAACTGACTTCATGGCTGTAAAGATCTCGAGCAGGAAGATGCTTAAGAATGGAGAGAAGAAAAAATATTATCTCCTATTCATCCCAAATGGCACGAGGAAAAATAAAGAAACACTCTCTCCAGATTATATGCATGAAAAAAGATTTTCTTTGAAGAAATTCTCCTCTTTATTGCTGAAAATATGTTTCAGCTTGACTGATGAATGCTGGAGAACTGCATAGGTGAATTCAGGAGAACACAGCTGAAAAATATCACACAAGGGTATAACATTCCATCAGCTCAAATATAGTCTCTAGGTTTTCCTAGCAGCCTATTTTCTGTGTCAGGCGTGCTTGTTAAGCCTTTTTATTTTGGAGAAAATGTCATAGAGTATTGTTTGGATATGAGCCCTATTTACAATGCTTCCAAAATCTGAAGGGTCTGATCTGGTGGTCTGGTTCAGATCCATGTGTCTCTAAGGTCCGAGGCACAAGCTCCAATAGCTTTCCCATAGCCCTGTGGATCCACTGTTGTGGTCTGGATTCATCTTAGGATTCCTCCAGGACTCAGATTTCACCTCTGGAGCATCAAGTCAGTCAATCTCCTCGTGGTTCCATCAACTGTTGGAAAGCACCACAAAGAAAATTTGAGAAGCCTATCAGGTACACAGAAAATTTCTCTTTCTGAGCTGGAAGCCACACAACCCCATCCTCACACAACACAGTGTTTTTTCACTTTGTAGTTTATTCCTGTTCACTACCATCTTGCCAGAGGGCTGGCTCACACCTCAGCCTCCCAGCTTCATATTCAGCTGGTAGTTAAATCCATCATTCAAATGATTTTTCATTTGCATATTTCTTCTGAAGAAAGGTCCATTGTGGGCACATTATTACTCACTCTCTATTTCCAGTATAAATTTGAAGTCACCTCTTTGTCCCTTGTGCAGCCCACACACTGACGCAGCATCTTCTCACACTTCTCTCCCACACAGGCAGCTCATGAAATTACACTCCTGAGCCATGGAGGGGATGATGGATGGCTGGCATTTCTCTGCTTTATGCAGGACTGGCTTACTCAGAGGCTGGTAAGAGAAGTTTTAGCTGGCCCAAGCACCATGCAAGATGCACTGGCTGCCTACATATAGATCCTTAATTGCTTCAAGAGTTGACTTCACAAAAAATATTTCCTTGACAGACAGCTCTACAGGGAGCCTTGGGCAAGAAAGAGGTCAAGGAAGAGAGGCAGCTGATTGCCATCTGGAGCTCAACACTACCAATTCCTCATCTGGGTGCTGGAGCTGCCCCAGAGGAGCCCTGCCTGGGGGCTGTGTGCCAAATGCTCAGTAGAAGGTTTCTAGAGGATACAGCTGCTGGAAGAATTCACATAGAGGTGGAGGAGAGATTTCACCAGGGAATGGGAAAAGTAGAGCTGAACGTGGTATTTGTGCCCTTGTCAGATAACACTAACACACAGGAGTGAAAAAATAGCTGTAGAAATCTGGTTTTCCACTTGTCCCTACACATCAGTAATTATTTGCAGGAAATCATCCTACTCCAGACACGCTGGTAAAATACAGTCTCAGCCCATCTCGCTTTCATGTTGGGTTTTTTCTTTTCCTTGCCAAGGTGTGGAACACGAGGCCAATAAATCTGCCTTGGAAAGGAAAAAAAAATATCTCAGAGAAGCTGCTTCATCATCTTCCTTCTGCTTTTCTCCAACAGTCAGTGTGGCAATATCCGCTGAAGTTTAGAAAGCATTATTGTTACAGGATGTGTGGGAACCACAAATACCATTTGAGGCCAAGTTACAGTAAATCCTATTCTTAGTGTCATTAGTGGAAGTGCTTCCTTCTCGTCACAAAAGCAAACCAGAGGAGCTCCATTAATGTTCCACTGGTGGAGCAGTAAGAAGGCACTTTAGGAAGGGGGAGGAAGGACTCTAGTCAGGTACCCAAGTGATTACAGACCTTGGCATGATGGTGAGACCAGAGGCTGGACACCAGTTCTGTCTGTGAGTGGTCCACACCAGAGTTCTGCTTGTTACTGTAAAATATCTTAAATATAAGCTCAATTTGAATCTGTAATTGTGTTTGTGTGAGCATGATAGTAGTTATTAAGGCCAAGTGCTGCAATAAGGCAAATCATTACTTCTGCTGTTCCTGGCCACTGTCTGCATTACAGAAGAAACACATTTTTCTAATATTTTGAATATAATAAGACATAAGACAGTAAATATTTAACTTGGTCTTAACGTTTACAACCCCTGGACCTGGTATTCCCCTGATTTATGCCAAAGTGAAGTAGGTTCAAATCCATCAAAATCAATGGAGTTAAGCTAGGGTAAATCAAGCCCTCTATTACAAAAAAATCAATTTTCCATTTGTTTTAATACCATTAATTTAAATGAACTCACTTGATATTCTCATACCTCTGATATGTGCATGCAATTTATGCCAGGAGTAATCCCAGGCAAGCCTGGGTGCTTAGGGCTGCTCAACCCACTCAGATTTGAATGACTATTTCTAATAAAAGCAGTAACAGGATTTATTTTCTGATCTTTTATACTGAAACCAAGAGCAGGACATCCAGTTAACTTAAAAACAACCTAGCAGACCTCAGCCAATCAAGCCTGTTGGTGTTGCCCATCTCCTTTAGCTTGGGGTCCACTTGCATTTCCATTTTTAACTGCACAGGCATTTGTAGCAGGGCTGTGAAGGCTGGAGGAATTGTCACTCAGAAGTCAGGGGCACAGACCTCTCTTCTGAGCCTGCCTCCCTGCTTTGGGGGTTAAGCTCTGACTGCTCCCTTGGTCTTCCTTGCCAGGGTTCTTGCCTCAAGAAGTCATCAGAGCATCAGTTAACTGGATCCCATATGAGATAAAAGAGGGAAAAGGGCTAGATTTCATTTTCTAAAGTTCTTGCAAAATCCCACATCCACTGACAGTGTCTGAGCTTGATAATACACCTTGCTAATGCCACTGCAGAAAGGAGACAAGAAAGCATTACAGGAAGAGACAGGGCTAAATAAAAAGGGGGAAGAACCCTCCAGAGAAAAAGGTAATGTTCCAAGGAGAAGAAGTTTTTATTCTTTGGGTTTTTTTCCTTTTAAACCAAGGGGTGCATGTGGGAAAAAAGAGTGATCAGCACGGCTGGCTGGCCACTGGGGGCAGGGAGAGAAGGGCAGTAGGAAAGGGAATGTTTGCCTCGAGGTCCTGGGCTCAGCTGGGATGTGGGGTTTGATTGTCATGAAGCCAAAAGACCTCAGTCACCCTGCTTTTGACCTCTCTGGAAAAGTGGAAATTTAGTCCCTAGGCTCACCTCTGATACGTGCTCCCTTGAGCATCAGACCTGAGGAAAGGTTTGTGCGGGGAATGTTTCTCCTCCAGTGGCCCCAGGCAGTTCGTCCAGATATGCTTGGTCCTGTGGCTCCCATGAGGGCAACAGGATGTCTCATTCCAGGACGTGTGTGTGTGTGAAAAGGGACAAAATCTTACACCTAAATCCACATGGCTCAAATGGGCTTCTTCAAAAAAGGTCACCCAGTGCTGCATACAGGGCACTGACAGATAACAAGAAGCATTGTCTTTAATAAATAGGAGATCTAGTCCCCAGAAAAGTCCATTCCTTGTTGCTTCACAATATTGTTGTGAAGATTGATAGTCACAGTAAAACAAATCTTAGTGTGTCTGCATTTTCTTACACACATTAGGCAGATTAGCAGGATACTTCCAGCAGAAGTGCCATAAACAGAAATAAATTATGGTTTATGTATCTTGTGAGCCGCTGGTATTAGAAGTTTAAATATTTGATCAGACACATATATCTTCACATTTCTTCTCCTTGGCTGAAAAGGCAAACAGACAGTAGCCAACAAGAACCGAAATTAAAACAAAGACCCCTTTTGAGACATAGCTACAAAGGGTGAGGCTCTGAAAGGCCATGCCAAGACTGAAAAGTCCCTCTTAATGAACCACTATGAATTAAAATTCACATTGACTTTGTCAGGCACCATAAACAAGGGAGCATGTTTTGGGGGATGGACCCAGTTCTTTTGGCTGTGAGGGGAAACACTCAGCCTGCCTTGGAACATGTCTTGGCTTTCTGCAGGAAATGTACCCTGACAAAGTTTTGCCAGTGTTAGGACATGTCAGTGCATCACTGCAAGGACAAAGACATGAGAACAGCAAAGGCAACAAGGAGAGGAGAGGACAGGGAAATGAGTTGTGAGAGATGAGGGGAAAGGGAACAATAAGGAAAGAAGAGCAAATTAAGGAGGAGGGGAATGAAAGCAAATACAGGAAAGCTGCTGAAAGGGGGCCAAGGAAATCATCCCCACACGACTGTGTGTTCATTTCCATCATTGTTCTGCTCTGAAGTCTTGGTTTCCAGATTGTGCATCACTTCTGGCTGCCCAGAAACCCAGCCCCAGGAGAAACAATGCAGCTGCCTGGGCCAGTGGCCAGGATGCTGTCTGCCTAAGAACATTTTTATTGAACTTGAAGTTACAATTCTTTGTTTCTGAAAATGTAGCATTTGATATAAATCCAGTGTGCTGACCTATTCCTTTTGAAAATGTAGAAGTCATTTGAGTTTTAGATCCAGCTTTTGATTAAAAAGCTTTTAAGGGAAAACCTCAAAAAGCTTCCCATGAAAATTCCAGGCCAAACCCATTTTCTGGCCTTTAATTTCCAATAACCAGGGAGGAAACAACAATAAAAGCAGGGAACAGAGACACTATAAGTAACTTCCACAAGATTATTCATTTTCCTTAGTAAGGGTGTTTAACAACATGACAATTCATGCAATAGATAAGCAGAAACAAATCAAGACATTCAATAGAAATAGGAAACAAATCGAAAACTAAGAAGAAAAATAATTTTATAAAGAACTTGGTGAAGGGGGAGGGAATGAACTGGTTCGTCATGTAACACTACTGTTGGGGGTTTTTCTGCCCTTTATAGGCCATTTCTTTTGCCTATGACTTTTTCTAGGGCTGAAAAGGTCTTTGGGAGTTGGTAGAGCTCCCTCTTTTCCTCTGGGGATGGAGCTGGTACAATAAGGAGCCCAGACTCTTCCTGTGTCTCCTGCAAAGACATAACTAGAGACCCCTCCATCACTCATCTGTCTGTTCTCTTTGAAGCAGAGATCCTGGAAGGAACTGGCAAAGGGATGCTGTGGGGAATCAGAGTAGGGAACATCTTCTGCTAAAAATACGCTACAGACATGGAAGAGATCATAGCAAAAAAATGTCTGTGTCTGGGGTTGGTTCTGTTGCACTTTTAAATTTGGATTTCAACTCTCATTTGTGAAAGACCCCCCCAATATGGAGAAGAATCTGTTTGGTTTTTTTGTTTATTTTATGGTTCTCCAATCTTGGCAGGTCTGCACAGCAGTAATTCCAGACCTGTGGCAAGGGATGGTGTGATCTGCACTCTTAGATCAAGTGCAAACAAATTACTGTATTTCTACATGTTATCTTCCTTGTATTCAACACAATTATTTTGGAATTTTAAAAAATATCAGAGCTAGGTGATACACTCAAAATTAACAATGACTTAATTAAAGCACCACCTTTATGCTGTGTTTCAATCTGAGAAAATGCTCCCACTCTTTCATGCCCATCATTCCAGCAATTGCTGGGGTTTTGTTTTAATGATGATAATCTGTTGCAGCTCAGACACAGAACTAACATTTTCCCCCAGACACCCAGTCATTTCTTTCCTTGTGTGTGTGCTTTATTTTTTATGGGGCCAGCTGCTTTGTGATCAGTGAAATGTCAGAAAAATCATCTTACCATAACAAAGCTGAAAATAAAATATTCAAGGAAGCAAACTCCCATGGAAATCTTTAAAGGCCTAACAAGGGAGAATTCTCATCTCTGTGCACACGGGTGACTCACTGAAGTAAATGGGAATTACGTGTCTGCATCAAAGATTTCAGTATGAAGAGCACAGATTTTCTCTCAGCTTTGGCCTTTTGGAATGAACTCACAAACAAGTTTTGATGAAGATTCTAGATAGAGATAGATTTGCTCAGTGATATCAGCCCTGAACCAGAAGGATTTGAGGGAGGTGCAGTATCGTCCTGTCAGGATCAAGCGCATGCTTAACATATTACCTCCTTAAATGCTTTTTATAAATCGAGTGCTCACATTCAACTGTCCAATTTAAAAATGGAATGAATGACACTTAAGGGTCAATACAGGTGTGTCTTTGCAAATATAGAGGTTAATTGGCATAAAGCTTGTTACAGCATGGAATATGGAAAAAAGATCTGTTTCTGTAAATATTGCAATTAAACAGAATGTTGTTTTTCTAATTGTTGGAGAAGAAAGCCCCAAATTACCAGGAGGAAAGAAATTAGAGCAAACAGATCTGCAGGAAAATAACCCAATGAAAAATTTACAAAGATGTACTCATGATGCACCAAATTATCCTCTCGGGTTTCATAATTCTGCGAGCGAGTGCAATTAGTTAACGGTGGTGCTGTTCTAAAGCTGCACACTGTGGCTGCCTGGCTTTGAAACTGCTCCAGAAACCAAAGCCTGACGCTGAACAACCATTGTGTGTGGGTATTAGGCAACAGGAAATCTGCCTGATGATAACTGAGTTCTACCAAGCCCTGCAGCAGCCACTCAGACACTGTGTCCATTTAATCTGCAGATGGCAAAGCAGATACGCCATTCACAGCTGCATGCATGAGGATATGACATCTTTGTCTATATTAATCTCATGGCTGGCTTCACATGACTCATTCAACCTTTTCTTCTGTTACATGAAAGGGAAGTTAACTAGCAAGACCTCTGGTGATTTTTAAATAGGTCCAGCCCTGCTGTGATCTACATTTCAAGCAAGAGCTCTTCTCCCTGCTCCTCAAGCTCCCATTCCAAGCAGTTGTGCAACTCCACAGATCCCCAGTTTGTGCCATTAGCTCATTCCCAAAACAACCTCTGTAAAACACACAGGCTGTGATGCTGAGAATATGACAAGTGGGTCAAATGTACTAAAGCCTGCACTTGAGGGAGACAACCATGGGCAGGCTTTGTTTTCCCAGTTGTCAGTAGGGAGATAGAAGATTTCAATATAGGAACAACCTTAATTTGAAAAAAAGAAAAATCTGCAGTATCTCTGTTCCACAAAGATAAGCTGACAGCTAAGGCAAAACATGGTTATGCCCAGAGGCAGCAGGAGCAGTGTAACAGGCTTCCCTGCTCTCCTCATCCTCTGTGGCAAGATTAGGAAAAACACCATGGGTTTAGCTCCAAGTGGTTCACAGGGGAGCTCTGCTGCTCAGAGTAGCTTGATTTTGAGATCTTGTGCTCTGCTTTTCAATCAATATTCAGAAAAATACATCTTCAAAGTGGAATATCACTGGGGGGAAAATATCAAGCTTTTCATCATCTTTTCCTGCAAAAATGCAAAGAACACTTTCAAGGTTTGAGGACGTCCACACAATAGAACTATTTTCAGTTATAGGAGCTCCTTCCAGCCTCAGAGGAGATTTTGTTTTGAAGAGCAAGAGACATTCCCCTCAGGACTCTTTCCTCAGAGAAATATCTCCTAGAATTAGGCAAGATACTGAAAATGAGGTACAGAAGAGAAGCAGAGAAACTGTCATGGTTGGCAATGGACATTCAGACCCCTCAGGGCAGGGGTTAGCTGAGGATACAAAATGATATGGGGAAAAACGAAAGAAAAAATCTTTCTTAAAGCATTTTCATGAGGAAAAATAAACATTTTCATGCTAATTTCCTATTTTGAAGTTCAGAGACCACATTTTTCCATAATAACCTCATTCGGCCTTATGCAAACAAAAATAATTAAAGAAGAGTGAAATATTTTCCCCATAAATGCTTGTCTCATGTGGGCAGAAAGCTCCAGTTGCTTACAGAAAAGCAGAGAATCCAGGGTCCAGCCATAATGGATAAGTTTCCAAGATGTTCTTGTTTGCATCTCTCTGCTCCATTAACAGTGTGCTGCCTGCTGAAAGCTGAGCCAAGTAAACTCAGGGAACAAGTTATCTGTAAAAAATAATTTGTGGAGAGAACATCTGCTCCACAGAAGTGGAACCAGACTCTAATGAAATGTTTTAAACCTCCCAGATTAGTACAAAGGGCTGCAGGCTTCTGTAAAATATATATCATCTCCACTTTTTCTGCATGTAAAAAACAAATAAATACTCAATAAACTTTAAAGTATTTGAAGATGTCCAGATCCTTTAGGAAGGTTAAATTAAGCTTTTCAGGGGCTTTTGATGATCAATAGCTAGATCAGCTCTGTGATTGAAGCAGGCTCACTAGCTATGCTTGAGAAGCCTTTTAACTTCAAAGACTGATATGCTTAAGGGATAGTGAAAGAAAAGATTTGTTAAAAAAAATAATCTAAACACAATTAGTAAAACTTTGATGGACACCTGTGTTGATCTGGGAACTGAATGGCAGCAGCCACATTTGTATGTTATCAGGTGTTCAAAACACAAGGGAGTAACTAACCTCTTGCAGAACTGGGAAACAGGAAACCAGTGGATCTCCTTGGACTTTGCCAAGTGCATCTAAAGCTGTGCCACATTTTGGTGGTCAAAAATGCAGAGCTTCCCAGCAGAGACCCCTTGTATAGAGGGCATATGCATGTGTATATATGTTAATGTTTTTCTATTTTCTTACAAAACAAGAGCAGAGATGCTGTTGAGTATTCCTAAAACTCTCCAGTGACAAGAGCCACAGTGCTGTCCCCTGGCAACCTGTGCTCACAAACATCTTTACCTCTCCCAACCCCCCAGAGCACTGAGTTAAGAGAGCAATTCCCTTTCCTCTAACAGATCAATGCTTGTGGCACACAGATGAGTATTCCTGAAGCCAACTGTGCCGTTACATTTTTATGCGCATCAGATGCAAAGTAGGGTGCTGATACCAGATTTGTAAATCATGAAAAGGCAAGGGGCTTGAAGGATGGCAACAGAGACCACAGCAAGAAGAAATGACCTTGTTTGTGCTGCTGTGTGTTCCTCACAGGAAAGACCACAATGTGAGTACCACAGAGATGGGCACTCACATCTCTGCTAAGCAATCTGCAGGGGCAAAGGTATTTCAGTCAAACCTAGAACTTAATGTCCAGCATGGGGGTAACCTTGGATGGAATTCACTGCTTGCAGCTCTGGCTAATATTATTTGTCATCTTACCAGGAGATAAAGCAGCAGAATTCCATGAGATAAGCAGGTGGTTACTGTTGTTTGCAAGGAGCTGCTGCGATTTTACCATCCATCCATTCAAATTTACTGTGCAGTGTTTCTGGAGATTTACCACAGTAAATAACCTGTGAAACCTGCAGCAGGACCCTCACCACACAAGTCACTATCCCTGCAGGGATACCCATCAAACAGGAGCTGATCCCTCCTTTGGAAACAGACTATCACTGAAATCTTGTAATGTTGCACTAAGAAAAGCAGAAATGCATTTGAGATTGCTTTTCATCCTTCTACGGTGCTGCTCTTACCTCTTCACTCCATTGGTAGGAAATGGACATTGGCAGCCACTGTCAAACCTGACAACAGAATTAACAGCTCTGGTAATTAGCAGGAAAAGCCCCTTGCCAGGCCCAAAGCTCAGACTGAAAGGTGATCTAAAGAAGTTCTTTCTCCCCCAGGGCCAGAGTAAGGGTAAAATCATAAAAATGGTGAACTGCTGAGGATATGAAAAGAGACAGCTGAGCTACAAATTTTAGCTCGGCAGATTGTAGTCAGATGTGCTATAAAGACATGGCTTAACCTGTACCTCAAAGCTTGTTAAAAACAAAGCAAGCATCTCAGAAACCCAGCAAATTAGATATACTGCAGACAGTTAACAGGAATAAAGGAGGGTAAATGGCCACTAGCCACTCTTTCAAAACCAGAGGAGAATTTAGTACTCATCTGAGCCACGTGTTTAAATTGGAAAGCATTCCCCTGCAGATAAACAACACTTTTTTGGAGCACAGCAACTGAAAACTTTTCCAGATAACCTGATGCTGATGATTTTTTTAAATTTTATTTTTGCTGCAAGGAGGAAATATGGCCTCCCAATCAGCTGCTCTCACTATTAAGCATGCATAAATATCAAAGCAAAACAGGAATATGGAAACAGTATGGGAGTAATCTTGAGGAATGACAGATCACCTATTGGCCTAGTCTGCAGCTATAACTGAAAGTTACAGTGAAACCCTCTTTCTGAATAGCTATTAAAAAAAAAATTAAAAAATTTGCTGGCAAACCAGAAAGGTCTTGTCCATTTGCAGGCTTGAGGGCTACACCATATCAGGAGCAGCCTAGAAAAAGCCCTTGGAGAATATGCATGGAAAACACCAGGATTAAGATGACATAGCAAAGCAGCACAATGATACAAACATTGTGAAGGAAGAAGTCCCCTCATTTGTAACTAATTAGACTTTGGATAATACTGCAAATCAGTATTTGTTCAAATTTTAAACTATTTTCTCTTTGTATTTGAAAGCATTATTTTTCTGTATGTTAATACTAAGCAAGAGAAGCAATTCTGTGTGTCAGCAGCTACTGTAGAAAATAATCAAGGAGCCGTTGTCCCTTTTGTGCTTCTAATCTAAATATACAGAGAAAGCACTGGGGAAAGGAAATGTTGTTATTCCCACCTTAGAGCTGGAGAATTGAGACAGATAAGAACTGAGCAATTTTCCATCCTTAGAAGGGAAGTCTGTGTCAGAAACTGGGACAGAATGCAAATTTCTACAGCTATTCTCAAAACAGGTTTGTTGGCATAATTGTTTTTCATCTGCACATGTTGCCAAATTCTGAGAAACATTTATGGAAAGCAAACCTTAAATATATGTATTCAGCAAAGAGCCCTTTCTTTCTGTTAAGGTGGTGGATGGAGAGAGAGATTCTGTGCAGCTGATTTCAGAAAATGATAAATAGTGACAAAAGGAAATGGAAGAGAACACATGATCCAAGCAAAGTGAAGCACGGTTGTGTCAGATCACATAAGCCCAAACTGCTGTGCCTGTGTGGAAGGTGATACCCAAACACAGCTGGGTGGTCTCTGGGCAAAATATCAACTCAAGTCACTGAACTCAGCAATGTTACTGCAGCGAGCTAAAAGCATTGTAATACACTGATTAACAAGGTGAGATCTAGATAGAGGGGGAAAAATTACTTACAAATGCATGGGGGTTTTGCTGAGAAAGAAATCCTGTAAATTCTGAGCATCATAAGCTGATAGAAGACAAATATAACAAAGCCACACATATGTCATTGGTACCCCACTAAAATCAATGGGTTTCCACCCTCTGGTAGAGATAAAATGTCAAGACTGGGTGTGACTAAATTCAAATGCTTTGGGATTTCATTGAGAAAGACAAAATTACAGGGTGATTGTGCTGCAGACCACAGCCACAATATTGAAGTAGTTTGACCTTTTATTGAAACCCTCTCCAGAAAAAAAAAAAAACACTGTGTTTGATTCCAAAGTCCAGATTTGGTACAAATACAGCTATTTTGTTAGGAGCAATTGGGTTAAGTGTAGCACTTAAAGATATGTCTTGAAGGATTGCCTACTCACAGTTCTTTTCTGTTCATGGGATAATAATAGTGGGTGGATTTGCAATTAAGGTTCCATTTTCCTAAGATTTTAGATAAAATACTAATATTTATGTGCAACTGCTTCACTGCTCTTTAGAATCAGAATGGTTTGGTTTGGAAGGGACCTTAAAGATCAGCCAGTTCCAACTCCTCTGCTGTGGGCAGGGACACCTTCCACCAGACCAGGTTGCTCAGAGCCCTATCCAACCTGGCCTTGAACAATTCCAAGGACACGACAATCACAGCAAATGGGTCCAGTGCCTCACCACCCTTGGAGCAAACAATTTCTTCTCATATCTAATCTAATTCTACCATCCTTCAAGCTAAAGATGTTCCCCCTTGTCCTATCACTTCATGCCCTTATGAAAACCCCCTTTGCAGTGTCCTTGCAAGCCCCCTTCAGGTGCTGGAAGGCTGCTGGAACATGTCCCCAGAGCCTTTTTAGCTGTGCTATTCCCTGAATGCTTATGATTTTTCATCCCATTAAACAAAAGGATGGAGACCAAGTGGAGCATTTGTGTGTCTGTTCCTGGCATAGTCTGACTCAGACCCGAGGGTGATGGGTGGCTCTGCCCGCCCGCTGTGCCCTATCAGATCTTCCTTGTGATGACTTTGCCTGATAGACTCAGCAGAGTTCCTCCCAGGATTTATCAGCAAAAGCAATGTCAGAATGAGACCCTGTGCACTTCTGCTGCAGCCTGTGGCGAAAACATGATTTCCTATTTGGGAGTTCCTAATCTATCAGACATTAATTAATGGTACAGACTGTAGATAGAGCACAGTTGAACAAACTCGGCAGAGAGGAATCTGAAGCCACTCCAATATCCCGAGGGCTTTTCATAGCTCTGGCCTCCTTACTCAGAAATGTCATTCTCTAAAGTAGGTCTTACATCTTTAGAAGATGAGCGTGGGGAAGAGCTCTCATCTGGGATACAGAGACAGTTTCAGGCAAAATAGCAGGAGTGGCTGCTCTAGTTTGATGAGGGTTTCCTCATTATATTCAGTGCATTTCAAATGTGAGAGTTTGGTTTTATAATGATATTTCACATCATCTTTGAGCCTCCGGGGGCTGGATGTAGGATTTCAGAAATAAATATATTAGCAGGAACAATTGCATCTTAGAATAAAAAAAAAAAAGAAGTTACAGCTTTCCTGATTGATAACTTCAATGTGCCACCTACAAAGGCTTGTGTGTCTCTGCTCTGGAGTTTCCCAGGCTCTGGGGTACTTCAATTAATTGTCATTTATATAACCAGTGCATCTCTTTCTCAGGGGCAATGAAAGCTCTGACTCAGGAGAAAGTCATGAGATCCCTTTCATCACTTGGGAGCAGGACCTGTGACTAAAAAGCATAATATTTCACTGGGGTTTAGTCTCATCTCTGAAGCACATTGTAACAGGCAGCACACTTTCTGCCTAGTTTTTGCTTGCTGACTTTAGGACTGTACTTCAAAAGCTCCCTGTCCTCCTAATAAAAGTGCTATGCCTATCTTTTATCATGTCCTTTGTTGTAAGGTTTATCCCATATTCCCAAATGGAGGATGAAGAGTAGGAAAACTTATTCAGCATGACAAAACAGTCATTGTGTTATAAAAAAGTGTAGTGTGTATATAAGTGAAAATGTTAGAGGGAAAAACTCCTAATAGAGACCAAACCTACTGAGATGTGTTTTTCTTCTAACAGTGCCCCTGCCCTAAAACAGAGAAAAGAGAAACAGAAGGGACAGGCAGAAAGGAAAGGCCCATGCACATCCAGCTTTAAGGAATCCTGTTGAACAGGGTTGGAAGTATGTGACAGGACATGTGCCTCAGCTGCTTCTCATGAATCCTCTACCCTCAGCTCTATAAACCTCATGTACCAAATTTATTGGGGTCAAAGGAAGATGGCCACTAAAATAATCTTTAAAGAAAAAAAAATTTGGACAAAAAAAAATTCTGTATTTTTAAGGTGCTTTATTAGAAGCGCTTTTCCTTGGCTGATTCTTGCTCATCCAACTAGTTTTTTGAGGTGCAATAGTGATTTATCTTCAGGATACATTTTTGATTGAGTTTGAAAAGGTAAGATTTTAAAAGAAAGGCTGTAATCTCAGGATTATTTATGTCTCACTATGATTAAAATATTTAGTATTTGTATGTAGCAAGCTCAGTCTAGTCTTAGTGCTCTTCCTGGTGTGAGTTACACAATACTCATATCTACCTCCTAGCTCTGATTTCCTTAACAGCACTTTGGACTGGATTTGCACCAGCTAATTAGTCATTCCAGAACAGCACAGCAAGTACCTTTCAATCCTAATCTCTTTTTGTGCAATTTATAGTGGCATTTAATTAGAGCAGAGCACGAATATCTTCCTGTGCTACTCTGAAGAGCTACTCATGCTTCACATAGTTTTTGTCCCTTAGCAGCCTGGTTTACCTGGGCTCTGATCTGCAGAGCCCTGGCAGGAGGGCACACAGCACCCTGAGCTTCTTGAGAAAGAACAGTTATTGACTCACAGCTGTGTGTCAGATATGGGGAAAAAGATAAAAAATTGATAATTTCAGGACCATCGGTGGCATTGTTTGTCATAGCTCTCTATGAATCTGCTTTTTCCTTTTTTCCCTTCCTTCACAGCTGGCAATTTAAACTGGCCTCTAGTCCCAAAAAATCCTCTTATTTATAATCTGGTTGGCCTTAATCTACTAACTCAAGCTCATGCTGAATGGTTTGTAAAATGTACAAAGCAATTTTTAGGCTCCCACGAGGAATCTAAGCCATTTTGTTCTAGGTTGTTAATTTGTCTGTATCAGGAGCACAGATCTCTGTGGGTCTGAGCAGGTTACAGATCCCTGGTACTCACACACCTTTGTTAACCTGAAGTGTCTCCAGCTTAAAGAAATTTATCTCTCTCACTTGCTCATTTTACTACTTGACTTCAATCAAAACTATCTCCACTGAAGTCATTCTAGAGATTTCATTTCTCTACTTAAACACACCATCTATCCTCACTTGTACCACCTCCCTCCTCCTACTCATTTAAATGGGCTGTTATAGCAGGGCAGATTAATGTCACCATCATCTGCCCTGATTTAAATGGTGTTTGATTAGATCTGTCAGAGTATACTTCTCTCTAAGTATGTGCTCTTGCCCGATGTGTTAATCTGATGGAGTAAATGGGCCTGGAGACATGGCCTAATCATTGCACAACATTAAATAGTTAAGGCAAGGTTCAGGCCTCCAGGTACAGACTTGCAGTACTGGCAGTGCCTGCAGGCAGAGGAAAAAGTGCCAAGGTTTGATGATATAATGGCCAAAGCACAAAGGAAAAGTAGCATTCTCCAAGCATGAGGTAGTCAGCAAATACCACATTTTCTACATTTTTAAATCCATCTCTTTTTTTTCTTTCTTTTTTTTTTTAGTCAGTCTTAGAAAAAGCTGCTTTGTCTCCAGCACAGTTTTGAAGCTGGTACATCAGCCTTGAAAGCAGCTTTCCCTGGACCTAAGAAGGAAAATTAAATATTCGCCCTAGAGCCGGTCTCTCAACACCCTCCTGGGTGAGGAGAGACTGTGTCACCTCCTTCAGCAGAGAGGTGCAAGGTGAGGAGAAAGAACGAGGCCCTGGCACTGGGGAAAGCCCAGGGAAGCAAAGCAAGGTCTCCTGATTTAGGCCAGACCTAACTGAGGAGATCTGGACTCTCCTTCAGAGCAGCAGTGGTTTTTGTTGGACACACTGTAGGTGGTGCAGTGCAGACTCCTTAAGGCCTTACCAGCCTTCAATAATTAGGCACCTTTTTTATACCAACTTCATCAGCAAGGTTGCTCAGTCTAAGAATACATTTCCTATGGGAGAATGTCTGAAAAGGTGGCAGAATTCCATCATTTCCTGAAAACTCCATGAACCTGGGAGTTCATTTTAATTCCAAAATAGAAAGCAAAACTTCAATCAGCAGAGGAATAGAACTTCAATGTTTTTTAACTTTCTACATTAGTTTTTGCTTAAATAACAGTTGAAATGAGCTTTTGAGAGAAATGCTTTCAGATGAGAAAACTCATTAATAAAATATTGAAATAGACTAATGACATTATTGAGGGGCTTTTTGACATTTTTATTCTATCTACCATTTTAATCAAAGTTAAACCAAAGGCATTCTGGTCTAGATAAAAAATAATTTAAATAGCGAAAGTTTAGAAAATTCATGCAGAATTTTTTCTGGGAACTTGAGTAGGAATTCAATGCCATTAAAAGATGCAAGTTTAAAAGAAAGCCCCAACATAAAATGACAACCCCCACAGAACTTCTTTTGGATTGCATCTTTTGGGACAAGAGCATTATATTTTGTATCTCTTCCCCATGACATTCTCAGCCTCAAAGACACATCCCCTAGCACAGCTCTGCTTCCATGGCTGTGCTGACCTTCAGGTTACTGCAGTCCTCACCTAAACAAGAATTCATGGCATTACTTCATTTTCCACATCTCAGCCCAGGGCCAAATCCACTGAAAAGCCCCCTACTCAAAACTGCTGCATCCCTGACATATTCATGCTGTAAATAGGCAAAGAAGGGAATAACATGGAAAATAGGCTTCTTCCTTTAAATGAATACTTCACATAAGGATGAAAATCTTCTCTGCCAGAAAAATCTTTCCTCACATTTGTGATAGGTCACAAATGAGGAATCAAAGAAACACTGAGCAGAGATGATGACATGAAGACTTCCTAACAACAGCAGATGCGCTAATTTTTTCCTTAGCTGCAATTTTATGACTAAGCATAATTTATGAGTGATAGCAGAAAGGAAACATAAAGCTATCAGCCTAATGTATGACTGTGGTCCAAAATGCTAAGAGATAAATGCACAGGGAGTGAAGAAAGTCTAGTCTGGGCAGGAATTGTTCTAGAGCTCTCTGGCCAGGGACTTGTTAATCAGTTTTTCCCAGCTGACCCAGTACCAGGTGTACATACTACAGAAGCAACCACCATAACTTCATGTTTCTCTAGCCCGTCCTTTCTAGATAGATCATTATTTATATACATTTGGCTGTGGGCTAGATGTCCCCTACAGGAATTTACAGTCTCATTTTATTCATGACATTCTGTTACTGCAGTGAAAAGAGCCATTTATATCTAGAGACAGGCAAGCAGTAAGACTAGCAAACAATGGGGGAAGCAATGCAAGAAAAAAGCAAAAAAACCCAAGATCCCAGAGGTTTTATGCACTGAGAAGTTTGGGATGACATTCTCTAGCTACAAACTGTTACTTTAGGGTGGTGGTTTATCATCATGTACTTTATATCAATACAAATCCTTCCTGTGCATATTCCCTATGTTAATATTCATTTTTAATATTCATTCTTCATATTCATAAACATTGGATTCAGCCTGATCCAGCTTTCCCCCCAATGTGGGGCTATGGCTCTCTATAGGCCCAATACCAAAGGACACCCACAACAAGGCACTGCAGGACACTCCATCCCCTGCCCAGCTCTGGCAGACAAGACAGTCCTGCAGCTGTGGGACAAAGGATGGGCTTGTGTGGCCCACCCTGCAGCTGAGGAAATGCCACCAAGGAGTGCTGAGCACAGCCAAGGAGGCAGCTCCATGCACAGCCAGCTCTGCCTGTGACCCCCTAACTGAGCGTGGCCCTCAGCAGCCCACCTGGGAGAAAGGTGCACAGACCCCACAACAAGCTCCCTTCTCCACAATCCTTCGTGAGTTATACAGGGAAAGAGGAAGAATTGATATTGCAAATATCACAGAGCATCGAAATTCCCAGCCCCTGACCTCTTGTTTTATGTTTCATTACCCACAATAGCAAGGCTTCCCAAAGCCGCCTGCAACAGAGCAAGAATAAAGTGCTTTCTTTGTCTCCTGCAATGAGTTTGTTTGATTTTTCTATTTTTTAACCAAGAAGGTTAAAAGGGGAAAAGAGGAAGGGAAAGTGCTACTCCTAATTACACCCTCATAAACAAAGGGGGTTTGGGGAAAGCAGGAAAAACACATGGGATTAGAGGGGCTAGAAAGAAGGCTTGAAAGGATCCTCCTTTCTACAAAGAGAAGCTTAATGGCAACAGGAAAAAAATTGAGAGAGAAAATCCTGTAGCAATAGGAGCATCAGTGATTCACCACTTCCAGAATTAGATCTGGCAGTGTTATGCACAAGCCCACCCATCCATTTACTCTTTTTCATTATCATCATCAGCTCATCCTGGTAAGGGGATAGTGGTATTTGCAAGGCTGATACACAGCAATGATTTCTGGTTAACCAATCAGGCTTAGCATCATTCACATTGCTGCTCTCACAAATACAAAGGTATTTTGTCATCCTGTATTATTTTGTGTATGTCTTGTGTCTACCCTTTAAACCTTAAGTCCTTTCACACACTGGCTGCACAGTTAACCATGCAGGCCCCTGGGTAGCCAGTAATAATCTTTAATGCACACATGTAGTTGTGAGCTACTGAGAGCCATAATATTCCCCATGAACGTGGCCCTTAGCTATTTTGACTAAATCCACAAAGAAAAAAAAAAGATACTGTAGTTGTCACATAGAAGAAAGAAAAAGTTTTTCAACTACAATGAGACTGTGCCTTCAATCACAAGCCAAAATATTTTTTCCTGAACTATGTTCTAATGCTGTTCTTTACACAATCATTGATTGTGTACACAAGATAATAAATGTTGGGAGAAAGTTTTTAGAATTGTTCATCTAGAATGAAAGGTGGATGTTTCCTAATCAAAATAGCTGTGCATAGAGAAAGGAATGAAAGGAAAACAAACCCAGCCATTATCCACACTTGGCCTCACGAACAAAGTGTTGGGCTGAGCCAAGCACTGGTATCAATTTTCTTTGCCTAATGAAAAGGTTTTCCGAGATGTAGTCCTTTCTGCTTCACTGTGGATTGACAATGCATTCTGACCTAATGGAGGCTGATTACTGTTTCCATTATGCAAGGCTGACAGAAGCAATATTTCTTCAGACCACAACCTGTTGTTGAGCACAGAGTTATTGTAGTGTGACTCTGGGCTACAAAGGCCTTTTCATATCACATGTTCCTCATCTTCTTTGAAGCACCACACGTCCTCCCACGTGATGATGGGCAGACCTGTGGGGCTGTCCTGCTGTCACTGCTGGGATATCATTGCTCAGGATTAAAAATAGAACCATGTGGAAATTCTGGTTCAACATGAAAACCACATGTGACCCACACTTCCATTCTCTAAAGACAAAAAAGCACTAAGCACCACAATTGAGAGATTAACTGGGTGGGAAGTCCTCAGCTCCTCCTGATGGCCCCAGAGGCTTCACTGAGCACTACCAGAACTGGCACAAGAAACCACATCCTTCTTGCAAAGCAGCGAAGAAAAATTTAAATTGTGTTACTGTGTACGTCTTGTCCCTGTCCAAGAGCTGTTTCTATTTGGAGGATTTGGGAATTTACCAAAGCAGGGGCAGAGCCTGGGCTGCTCAAGCCAGGCCTGTGCTCAGAGTAATTTCAGAACCCTGCCACTGCCTCCTCTCAAAGCCACTTGTGCCCTCGGTGTTTTGTTTGTATTTGTGGGTCACATGCATCGATGATATTTTCAGCATTCCCATTTCACAGCCTCACAGCTAAGGCCAATTCTGCCAGGCTCTGATGGCACACTGGACACTCATTTTGCTGGGTGCACCATGGGCTGCACATCCCAAGGGGAGCTTCACATGTCCCTTCCCTGCACAACAAGTCAGCCTGGCCAAGTGAAACTCACAGGACTGTGTGAGCACGAAGCCAGCAGGCTGGTGTGCTGTTACACAGCTGTTACACAGCAATGTGTGCTGGGCACCAGGGAAAGTGGCAACTGAGGAAGTGAACAGCCAGTGTTAAAGTGACAAGCTTGTGGAAAAGCTTTGAAGAAAAATTCAAGGTGGAAAGCTTGGTACCAGAGGCAGAAGAAAGTGTATTCAAGGGGAGAGCAAAGAATCCAGCATGCCCTAGGTCTGAGCTGTCACTCAGAGCTGCTCTGAGGCTGCTCAGTGTTTTACATCACTCTTTCAGCATCAGTGTGCTGGACAGGCATTTCAGGAGAGACCCTCCACAGTGCTTTGCTCTTTCCCAGTGATCAGTGTCACTGCAGCTTGTGGGAACCCTCAGTGTCCTCTAAATTAGATGCATCCTTGCTAAACCAGCTGTGAGACACGCTTGTGCCTGCAGAGCCTCAGGATAAAAAGGAAAAAAAAAACCAACAAAAACTGCCACCAACATGAATAGAAGCCTTTTCCAAAGAATATTAAAGGAGAGCTAACATGGTTTTCACATGCTGGGTGGGGAGGCCTGAGTCAGCCTGAGGAAGTGGTTGTGTCTACACCGCCTCAAACCACTCAGCCTCTGAGCAAGTCTTCTCTCAGAGAGAACAAACTAATGCTGGAATATATTCCTGAGGTTTTGGTGCATGCATTGACTCCCTGTTTGGATTATATTCCCCCCAGTTATCTGCTATCAGAAAGACATCCCAGCCAGTGCTGGAGGGCATTGCCTGGACCCTGTTCCTGTGTGCTGGGCACCAGAACCCGTCAGTCACAGCTCCCTCCAGCCTCTGCTGAGCCTAAGAAAAAAATATCTGTGGTTGCTTGGAGGATTTCTCCCTGCACTTATGCTGTGGCCAGGGCTTCACCTGCCAAATGGTGTGTTGCTGGGTGCTGGGATTTTGTTAAGCTGCTTCCAGAGCTAAACCATTAGTTGCTTTTGAAATAACAACTAGAAGAGTGGGTGGTGGGGAAAAAAAAACACAAACCAACCAACCAACCAACAAAAAAATCACAAAACAAAACAAAAAACCCCAAAACCTCCAACCAATAAAAAGAACCAAACAAAACAAAAGAAAACACATTGCTGCATGTGGTTATTCTGCAGTAACACAACTGCTGGCATCGTGCCACCAAAGGCACAGCAGCTGAAGGGCAGAGCCACATGAAAAGCCAGACACCAATCAGTTGCCAGACAAGAGTCATTACTTGTGCACTCATGGCTTTATTTTTCTGGGGACCAAAGGGGACATAAGGCTCTATAGCTGCATGAACTACAAGGTTGACATTGCAGGTAATCCCCCTCTGTTAATTAAAATACACTGCTGTCCTTAACTTGCCCAACACAAGAAACTCCCATTCTTTTACAGCTCTGCACAGCAAACAGCCACAGAGAGGGCAGTACTTGGCTTCACAGGCCACTTGTCACCTCCCCTGGATGTGTGCAGCCAGGCCCAGCACCCAGGGTCCAGCTTTGCTTTAAGTCCAGCCTGATTTTAGGGGTTTCCCTAAACAGTGCCATACCCATCCCCTGAGGAGTCACCTAATGGCACCCATAAGCAGCAGCACAATGTCCTGTCTGTGCAGGTTTCTTGCTTAAACTACAAAAAGTAGAGGAGGAAACAGATGAAGTGACCTCTTTAAAATCAAGTAGAACCACGAGTAAAAACCACAGCTCTCCCTAGCTCTGTGCCACAGATTTATTCCTGGAGCCACAGACCACAGCATGAAGTTAAAAGCCTGTGTGGGTGAATAAGAACAGCAACTCTTTCTGGTTCCCTTTTGCCATGTAAGATAATCCTGGTATATCTCACACATCCTTGAAGCTTCCTGTCATTTGGCTGACTTTCCTGTATGGGACACTCCTGCTTATCTGTTTACCACCTTTCCTGGTGCTCAGTTCAGATAGTTTGGGTTGTGAATTATTCAGAGTGCTGTGAATATGAATTTTGTTTGCCATTCTTGAGCTACTGAGATCCCACATCAACGTGGTGTAGGAATCAGCTGTGGGCACATATGGATAACTGTGCCTTGCCATCACTCTGCAAAAATGTGCACTCTCCTAAAACTGACTGAGTGTGGCCCTTGTAATGCTTTTGCCAAGGAGAAATGTGCTCACAAAACAATTCCATAAGACACGCAGCCACACTGGCATTTGCATGTTTGTCTGCTTCATTTAAAAGGGTCTGCTATGTGTTGTGGCTTATTTTCCAGGCAAGGCTAAGTCATATTTTCCTAACTCTTCAATTTGTAGCAATTTCACTCTCCTTCAATTCCCTCCAGTTTGAGCACTGCTGCTGCAATACGCTTCCATTTAGAGGAACAAATAAGTGGCACGGCCCCTTGGAAACTGTTAGCACAGGTATTCAGGAAAGAGCTGGCAAAAGCACTGCTGCAGCTCACAGCCCCCCTGGGGCAAGCACAAGATTGGCACAGTGCAAAGCCAAGCCAAAAAAAAAAAATTCATAAATGCAGATGAAAAGAAAATTCAGCATAATCCTTTTCCAAAGCTGATCCTTTGTGGGGATGACAGGCTGAGCACTCTCTTGGCTTTCTGCTGACATTCTAATGGCTGATAAGGCTTTGGCACACCAGCAGCAGGAAACTTCACTGCCTGAAAGCAGCACTGGAGCACCTCAGAAACAGCCCTGCTGTACCAGGGCAGAGCTTTGTGTCATGGAAATAAAAAAATCCTGCAGAAACATCCTGATTATAGTAACAAGGCAAATCAGGAACGGCTATAGCAGAAACACTCAGTACCCACAACCCCTCTGCCAGGCCTGAGGGTCCCACCTGCTAAAATCCCACTTTCTTTCATCTCTTTGCAGATTAGGCTGTGGCTCCCAGGTGTTGGACGCTGCCTGGTCTCTGGTTATGCAGAGGAGTTTCCTCAGCATTTTACAGCAAACAGGTTTTGATTTTTTCCCCCACATTCTGGTTTCAAATAGGAGTTTCAGCTCCTAGCCAGGTTTATTTCTAACAACAACAGCCAGGTCCTTATTTGTTGTAGATGATTATCTCCATAGAAAATAAGGATAAAACCTGATTGAAGGTTGTGTTACAAGGAGCAGTATGATCTGATGCCCAACTCAGGTCTAATCAGGGTAGGATTTGGAGATCTTGGGGTAGAAATTATGCATTCAAATTTCTGTCAATATGGTTCTTGACTTTTAAACATAGACTGCATGATCTTTAATCACATATTATTTTAAATATCTATCACTTGTCATTTCCTCTTTTGGATCTGTGTAGAAACAATCCTAAAGAAGCTACCCAAAATCAAGTTAGCACAAACCTATGCAAGCCTGTTAGCTTCTAAGTGGCCACACTGACTTAAATGCAAAGACTCCAGCTGACTTCATGGGAAGCTGAATCAGGTCAGTAATGAAGGCTGTGAATTCAGGGTTGGTTCAGGCACACAGAAGTTCAAAGACTTGTCTAGATCTGTTGAATAAATGAAATCACCAAGACTTCTGCACTTTGCAAGAGCAAATGCTACCATAAGAGTCTTGAAAATGAGGATTCTGCGAGATTAACCCTTCTCACAGCACTGCTACTACACTGAGAATTGAAACAAGAAAGGCAAAAAGGAAGCATTTGGTACAGAGGTGAACACAATCTCAAAAAGAGGATTTTTTTCCCCTTCCTGGATGCTCATCTTTATTTTTCTTCCTTTCTGGCATTGACTCTTTTCATCAGGAGAAACAGTATGCTCCTCTCTACTTTCTGCTGTGCTAGCCTTGCTCCAAATTACAGTCTTAACCACATATATTATTAGTTACATGTCCATGGCAATCAGCTCCTGTCCTCAACAAAAGGCTTCTGCTCCCCTATTAACAATACTTCATCGCTGCATAGATAGATACAGAATGACAAAGGCATATGAAATAATGAACAATTCAATGAAAGCCCCTTGGATTTTCCTATTCTGTCCATAGTACAGGACGAGAATGAGGAGACATTTCATGAAATTAGAAAGGCTGCAAAGGCTGATACAGATTAAAGGGAAGACTTTTCCTCTTTAAACATGGTTTATAACCAATCTGTGAAATTAACTGCAGCCTACTCAGAGCAGGGGAAGAACAAGATCATATTTTCCACATCCTTTTTTTTAGTGTGGAATCTAGTGACATTCATATCATCAAAGCTCGTTTTGAAATAAAGTAGCAAGGAAATATTTTAGTTAAAAGAAAATATGAAACAGGAGGAATTGGTCTGCACAAGGCCATTGTGGGAACTTTCAGTTTTCTGGCTGGATTAACAATGTGTTTGAGAGAAGGAGGCTCAGAATAAGATGCTTGAAAGACATTCCCCGGGAGGGAAGGGAGAGATGCAGATCCAACAAGCCAAAGCCCTTTTCAGATGTCTAGGTAGGCTCTGGAGTAGGAGGGGCAGCTCTGTGTGTCCCACAGTGGGAAGGGTGGCTGGGGCAAGGCAGAATTGCCCTGCTGAGCTGAGGCACAGGGTGAGGGTCAGGAACAGGCACAAGGGACACTGAGCTGAGGCACAGGGTGAGGGTCAGGAACAGGGGACACTGAGCTGGCACTGCCTGCCAAGAGAGGCAGAGAAGGCAGAGTGCTGAGCCTATTAGCCAGGCAGCCCTGGCCAGAAGGAGCCCAAGCCCTGCTCTGCTCTTTGGGCTGCAATTTGCCAGACAAACCCATCAGTGCCACCTTTATCACTCAGGAATCTGCGCTGTGCTACACAAAGCCCAGCACGTCTAATTAAGAAAATTAAAGGTTTCTTCCACCACTGGGACAAGCAGCTGTCCTGGCTGGTCTCTTTGGGCAGAGGGACAATACAAACATTATGCTGGACTTCCCCACCAGCTCCTTTTTGTAAGATGGAAATCTCATGATGTATTACTCAAAGATTCAAAAGCTCATTGCAGTGGCTTAATATCCACTGGCAAAATTAAAAGTGATAAGGGATGTTAATCTTCATGCTCCAGGGTATAAACTAATTACCATCTGGAGTCACAGGAGGAAGCTTTCCTCTATATACTGATACAGCCTTTTACTGTTGCCTGGGAAAATGATGAGTTTGGAAGAGGTTGGTCCTCTCTCCGATGCATTGACCTTTGTCAAAGCCTGGATTCTCAGCTAGTGGATCAATGGCCTATTTTGGGATGACATTCCTGTGTTGATATATCACCTTCCATTGAAATTCATCCATTTGATTTAACATCCATTAGCAAGGTAATGCCCCAGAGCCTTGTATTTGTCAAATTGTTTGTTTACCCTTTTTATTCCGGAGATTAGTGCAATCTTACATGCAAAGTGCAAGTGAACACATTCATGGCTCTGTAACTCTGGTCTGAAAGGTTCTCCCGGTGCCTTTTGGAGGCAGCAGCAGTGGTGACACTGGTACAGACCTAAGCCTTTTATCAATGAGCACTGTGGCAGGTCTATTTGTTTGAGCCCTTGCTGACACCCACACTCTCTGTAATTCAGTCTGACAGATTGAGGCCATGTTCCAAATCTCACAAAAGAAGCAGAGGCGGGTATTGATTTTTCTGTTATTGTTGGCGATTTGCTGCCTCATTCCTTTAACAAATCTTAAAAAAAAATTTAAAAAAATACATCTGCATATAGTAAACAGGAAGGTCACAGCTGCTGGTTGCAGAGCACACAGTGCTGTTTCCCCTGGTCCTTCTCTTCTTTTTCTCTGATTCAATGGGCATGTTCCACAGCCCTTGAGCAACAACAGTGGATAAATATGAAAAAATGGCCGTGGTGCTTCTTACAACCCAGAGGGACTCAGGCGAAGCATCTTTCACACTGTGACTTTGAGTAACCCCAAATCAGAGTAACCTCTGCTGCTGCAGTTTTTCCTGCACTGACCCTGGTGTGGAGAGAGCCTTCAGGTTCAGATGGGAACCAGGCCCCTCAGCACACTGGGCTCAGGCTTAACTCTAACTCACCCCAGGTATCATTTGTGATGCCCACACCCAGTGCAGATCCTACACAGATGTGCTGAGCACTGCTGGCCACATCCCCTCACTGCTCCAGGCACCAAGAGGACAGCTCTGGGCAGCTGCTGTGTTTGCTTGGCAAGCTGCACATCTTGTAGCACCTTAGACCTGATGTACAAAGATGCTGAGGTACCAATCTCCCACCAAAACCAACAGAACTCAAACACCCCAAGCCCTTCCCTAATCTATTCTATTGGTTCCCGTGCTTCTGGGAGCTTTCTAATCTCCAAGCATACTAAAGTAAACAAAAAGATAAATCTTTCTGGGTCTGTTGCTTCTATTATACATCATCCTGAAACGTTCAGGATTTCCCTTTTTACAGCTAATTTAGGACAGAAGTTGTGCAGATTCAGGTTTGAACTCCTGGACAGAGTGTGCTTCCAGGTGTGGAAATCAGCCACTTGTAGTAATTCTCAGTAATTTATTATCAGTGTCTCCAGATTTCTCTTAGAAGATGCTGAACGCTGCTTTGTGTTTAGCACTGTGTTTAAAAACCCAAACAAATAAAACAACAGACAGTTTTAGTTGCTCAAGTTTAAGTGGTTTGGTTTCTTGGGGAAGTGGGATGACGTGGAAAGGCTGGACTGCTCCCACATATCCTCAGTGGAGCAATGGATACCAAACACTGAACACTTTAATGGTATGTTGATGCCTCTAACATAATTACAAAATATATCAGAGATTTTTTTAGCAGCCTTTCAGACTTTAGGAGAGAGCAGTAATATCTTGGTGCTGTGAGCAGAGCCATTTTCACTATCACAGGGCTTTGACAACCAGCTTCCTACGCAGTTTGTCATGCTGAATGTCACTAATTCCATCTGAATACTGATACTGCTCACGACTTTTTGTTATGCTGCATGTAAAGATTTTATGTATGCAATTCAGAAAAGGCATTGATAAATGGACATAAATCTTTGGAGAGGCTACTGAAAAAACTCATTTAATATCACACTGATGTCTGTGCTGTGTTAGGCTTCAAAAATATTTTCTACCCTTTTTATGAGCTCAGTGAGATTGCAGTGATTGTTCTTAAAGACGATGGAAAAACACAGTAAACTCCTGGGAACACTGACATAAATCTGGAGTAACTCTGTTGCTTCTGATGGAGCTACCTGTGCATTACTGGGAGTGTTATTCAGCCTGGGGATTGTGTCATACCCGCACTTACCAGTAAGAAGAAATATAGCTACTTAGTTTATTGCATGTGTTTGCACTTTTCTCTTTGAAATCCTTGGCTTACTTGCCAAAACAAGTATTTTCCCTTCTCCATGGGAAGAGCTGTGCATGCTTTCTTCTGGCACTGCCTCTCAAGGAGCATTTCAGAGGATGAGAAAGGAGCCAGCAAAGGGGAACTTGCTCCTTCATGGCTCATTGGTCAGACAGAGGGAAGCTGGACTACCAAAATCAGCAGAAATCCTTATTTCTCTCGCTCCTATTAATGCTGGCTTGCACTTCTTGCAGGGCAGCCTTGCTCCCATCAGCTGGCTCTGTGGAGAGCAGGAGGGCAGGTCCCTCAATGGCCATTCTGCCCCTCAGGGCAGCCACAGGCTGGGCAAACATCTGCTCCAGCCAGCAAACACTGGTTTGCTTTCACCACTTACACCCATACCTCTCCTACTGCCTTTTTAAAGCTTTACGTTATTATTTTTTACATTTAAAAATAAATGTGATGCTTTCAAGGAGATAAATCTCTGCTCCCAGGCAGGACTGACTCCTCTTTGAAAGGAATGAGGTTTGCTTGCTGCAGAGCCGCTGCATCTCTGTTTAGGGCACCCTGGCCTGGAGGGGTAACAGTGGTGAGGGCACTGCACTTTGCACCTAAAGGATGCTGGCACATGGATAAATGCAGCTTATTAACACTCCTGCAGGCCCAGGAAAGGGAGGGTGGCACTCTGCACTGCCTCCATTAGGGCTGTGCCAAGAGGTCACTGCAGAGGCTGGAGGGAGCAGGATCACACCAGGCTGGAGGAACAAGCAGATGGTGCCAGCACCAATGCCTTCAGCAAATATCAAAGCAGAGAGAGATGGGAGTGAAAATGAAGGCACAGAGAGGTGAAGTGATTGACCCAAGGTCAAAGCAAAGCTGTTTGCCAGAGCTGGAAGAACAGCTCTCCTGAGTCCCCCCATGGAGCTCTGCTGATACCCTGAGCAACTTTGCCATAAGTGAAAGAAATGCCTAATTTGACAGTATTATATGGTGTACAACTGTAATGGTGAACTTGTCATGGCAAATTTCTTGGTCTTATATGGGATATTACTTCTTCACAATGCTCACATTATCCAGTAGGAATGCCTTACAAATGTTATTCATGATACACCTCAGGAGCATGATAAATAAAACATAAATGGAATAAACCCCTAGGAACATTAATGGAGAAGGCTGTGGGACTTCAGCTACCCTAGGAACTTTTCCATTTTTCTCACAGAAATTGTTTCCACAAGTATTTTGATTTAAATTGGGCTGAAAGGGAGGAAGGAAGAAAGTTTAATCAGAGGGTTGTCAACAAATTACTCAAGAGTGGTGGGCAGCATCACTACTCACAGTTTCATACAATATGAGTCTTTCCTACAGATAAATTGTTCCAGGGCTATCTGGAGAAGGGGGAAGGGAGATTTAAAAAAAGACTGTTAACAGGTACAATATTAAATTTTTAACTTTGTATTGAAAAAAAAGAAGTTGCTAAGAATTTTTTCTTCGCTGGCATAAAAACCTTAAATTGGTACAAACCGGGATCCAATGTAACATTTACACCTAATTATCACACAATTTTCCTCATTGTTGGGAGCTTATTAGAAAAATGTTAGAAAAAGTTGTGCTAACTGGAAGAAGGAAAACCATGGAAACACTTTCTGCTGTAATAGATACAATTGCTGATAAAATAGACACAATCACCTATCAATTAAGCAGTTGAAGAGCTGTCAGCTTTGCCTTTTGACTTCTCTATCCAAGATCTCATATTTCAGCAAGAAGACCCATCCAGGGATGAAAAAATAACAGTGTTCAGCTTGGTGCAGTGCAAATTTTTCAATCTAAAGAGAGTTTTCTTCCCCAGATTAATTCTTGTGAAGACACAGGAAGAGGTGCAGGATGTCAGAGAGAGGTAACATAAATCCAGAAAGTTCTTTCTGCACACCTTTGCTTTCTCCCTCCCACACTGCCCTGACAACAGCATAATTTACAAAGGGAGATGAGCCAGGTGATGGCAGGGGCTTGGCAGCTCGGTGAAAGGGATTTTAGGGTAAGTTTTGGTAAACAAGTGATTTTCAACAGCATTTCTGCACTCAGGGTTGCATTGCTGACAAGCAGATGCCCCCAGGAACCTGGAGGAGTTTGGAAGCAGAAGGTGGCAGAAAGATTCATGCTTTAAACAGGCATGGACTTCTTTATACTATGATATAACTATGATTGCACAGGTTCTCTTAATCAAAATAAGGTTTGTTTGTTCTTTTAAATAAAACACTAATTCAAGTTCGATTGTAAATACCTGCAATTCCACAAGTGGCAGAAGAGATGGAGAAAGTTGGCCCAGAATACAAAAAACATTGTAACTAGAAGCAAATTAAGAAGTGCTTATAAATTGATAGTGTTAAAGTCTGGGGAGCAGTAAATGAGGAACACTCCATTCAGTTATAGAAAGACTTAGATCATTTAGAAGCTAATAGCAAAGACAGTTCAAAGCTGACAAACACAGAATAATGAGGACTTTTAAATATCTAATACTCTCTGTGAATCTTAAAATGCACAGATTAAAAAGGTAGGGAGCTCCAAAGAGACAATCTAAGGGTTGTTTTGTGGTTTCTTTCTGTTCTGGAAATGAAGAACAAAATGGAAGGTATTTCTTGGGAACAAGTACGTTAAGTAAGTGCCCTTACACTGGGGAGAAGTTTAGCCCAAACAGTTAAATTGTTTAGCAGGTAGCATAAAATCTAAGGAGAACAGCAAGGATAATTTAGAATAAAATTACTTGAAATCATCAGAAGCAGGCATCCTGGTTAGTTAGGTATTCTTTAAAATTGTAATAAACATCTGAATTCCTTTGCAGATATGGCCCTCAAGCAATTAGAAGTCACACTTAATACAGAAGTCAACATATTAAGGAGTTCATTTTCTTAAATCATCCTCTACAGTGAGACCAAGGCTTCTGAGTTGCTTTAGTGTTTGGAAAACACCACTTTGTGCCCCAAACCCAGTCCACAAAAATCACACCCTCCAGTTCATTCTGCCAGACCACATTTCAAATTTAAACACACTCCATGTGAATGTTCAGAGAGTAACTTTCAAAGCCTACAAGATCCTATTGCTCATAACAGAAACAAGCAGATCTTGCATAACTTGGCAGGTGTTTAATTAGGTGTTCTCATGTTTTCCTTTTTTCCTAAAATCGTGTTTCTTCCCAAATGAGACAGCTGACACGTAGCTCCCAGCAGATCCTGGCTCTTACATGGCTTTTCCAAAAACATAAAGACCAGAGTCTCTTTCTCCACAGTGGAGCTATTTCACAAAAGTAAAAAGTACCATTTTCACAGGGTCTTCTGCTCTGTGAAATCATACTCTGGAGCTGACTCACCCCTCTCCAAGCTGACCAGCCTACCCCTACAGCACAGAGAGGAGTTCAGTGACATCTCTGAACAGCTCCAGTGCTTCACTAAAGCACCAAACTGGTTCCACTCTCACAGCCCTCCCTGGCCCCTGAGCTGCAGAAAACACAGCAGCTCCACGCAAACAAAATAGTGGCTGGTTACCATGTATTAAATAACGTTGATGAAAACTTTACTGAGCTCCTGCAGCACAGCATACAAACTTGGCCAACAAACATCATTAAGCTTTGCTTAATAATCTTGTAGCATTTGGCAAATATACTGTTCAATAAGTGCCTTATGAATTTAATAATTTAATTTTAAGCCTTCCTTTGAGATATGCAGTTCTAAGGGTGAGCATGTGTTTTATTATACGAAATGAAAAAACCCAATCAAACAGAGTAAGTGATTAAAAGACACCAGAAGCTTTAAATAAAAAGGAGGAAAAAAAACAAAAGAAAAAAAGTCAAGCAGACCTAATGGTGCTGAAATTTGCCTGGATATGAAGTTTTCAGCCATTGTGTGAGATAGATGGTGTCAGGATGTTATCTGCAGGTATTTAATGGCTAGTATGTCTGTGTTGCTATGTCATACATGCATGAGATGCATCAATATCAATGCAATCAATCAATCCATAAGATATAGGGCAATTTTTGAAGGACTTCGCACTCCTAGAAATTGTCTTGCAGATACTGAAAGGAAAATAATAAAAAACTGCACTGAAGTTGTGAAGGGAACTATCTCCCATCAGCTGGTCAGCTTGTTTTCATTGTGTAGATGAGAAAACGTGAACTGGAAGAAGGGTAATTAAGTAAAGCCTCTTGTATTCAGGACAAATTGATGAAAAATAGATGCAGTAATAGATGCAAATAATGGCTGACCAAGTTGTAGTATGGTAGATTAAAAAGAAGAGGAAACTAACCTGTAATTATCAGAAGCACAAAATGTAATTCCTATAAAGTTTCAAAATTCACAAAAGGAATGAAATAAAGGCACAGAGTAACATTCAATTCACAAGTGAGTCATTGGAGAACAGATTAAAAGTTAAAGCTAAGTATTGAAACTGAGAGAAAGAATAAGTAGATTTTTATAGTTGTGTTCAAGAAGGGAGAGTTAAATGAAAAATGCAAGATTAAATAGGCCAAGTATGTAACTGCTGCTGTAACATCACATTCAGAAACCCCAGTGAATTAAATAGCTACAAACTGAGATCCCAGGCTGCAGGTGTGTTGTATCATGTTCTCAGTTTCTACACCTGGCCCTGACACCACTCATTAATCTCTAATGAGCCATCTTCTCTCGCCAAACACAAGGACATGGACAGCTCAGAGCACCCTAAATGCTTTGTCCATCTTTTTGCCATTGAAATGCAGCCCCTTCCCAGAAATTATGACAATGCAATGCAAGGATCATGCTAAGATGGAGGAGCTTGCCAGGAAATCAACATATTTTCCATAAGGAAAACTCAAGGATAAAAGTCTCATTTATATTTTTAAATGGGAAAAGCTGATTTTTTTTCTTTTTTTTTTTTCACCAGGATACTGAAGCTGTTTTGAATCTTTTCAACATTTAGGTATAATCCAAAATCTTTTAAACCAGTTTTGCTCTAACACAGACAGAAATGAAAATTGAGGCAAAGATATCAACTGATGGCCCAGACTGCCCCAGTCAGCAGACCCCCTAAGCCAGGATCTGCACCTCACCACATGAAAAATATTATTTGTTAAGAAACATCCACACAAAGGACTTTCACTTGCAATATCTTGTCCAGGTAACCCACCCCTGGCAGCCTTACAATACTTCAATTTATAAGGCTCAGAAAGCTGAAGGAATGCCTTTTGAATATCCCTGAACTGGTGTTGGTCTGTGTGAAATCAATAGGCAGCATTCATTTAGCTGGAGGTTGAATCCACGCCAATTGCGACTGAACTAGAAGGTCAAATAAACACAGATATTTCAAGATTAAGGTTTGGGAAAATTAATTGACCTTTCATACTCTTGTCTAAAATTACATCTTTAGTTCTGGGGCCAAATAAGGGGAGCTGGTTCTGCACAGTGACTAAATCACGTTGCTGGCACGAGAAGTCACTGCCCATAGCTTTAATTTAAAGAATGATGCCATCAATGACTGAGCACAGACACAAACAGCCTCTGTGGTTCCCCCACAGTCATTCATGTTTTCCAGCCAGTCCAATGGGTTTTGGAAGAGAGAGAGGGGCAGGTGTCATGTCCTGTGTTGGACAAATAACTAAATAAGTGACTGTCATTGGCAAAGCTCTGACTGCTGCTGCATTTTCATTTGGCATTGGTACATGCATATGACAGAGGCAGTCCTTGCCCACAAGGAATAACAAGGAATGGGGATGAAAATGCAAAAATATCTTGGCCCTCATCCTTGGCCTTGGTCAAACATACCCATGGAAACCACATCTGGTCTTCTGGTCTCACATGTGCACCTCCCTCTCGTCACAGACAAGAAAAAGATGAGCTCTCTCTTCAAAGAGAAATCAGCCCCGATTACAATAACTCAAAATTCCTCAGTGAAGAGGAGCTTTCTGAAGCTGGGCCAGGCATGGAGGACAAAAGAAAAACAGCATACACAGTAACTGTTTCACAACATTTCTTCAAAGTTTCTCCAAATGATCCAATTTTTCTGCTATTTATCTGTGCAAGAAGGAAAATACAGCTCACCGAAGCAGATTATAGTGTTGCTGCAGGATTAAGACTTTAAGCAAGTCTTGTCATCTTTTATTAGGCATAACCTAAGAACACACTGGTAAGGCATAAACTGCATCATTGCTAGGTAACGTGAGATTTTTCAATTATTATTATTCCAGTCATCATCGTGCTAGAACATGTAGAGATTTAAAAGGCAAATACCATAATTATACCCACAGGAGAAGCATGTGTAGGGGTGTCCTTACTGGATTCATAAGTAGGCATTCTTGGCAGGTCTGGTTTCTATATGAAATATTTTTTTAAAGAAAATGCAGCAATAATTCAGACTTCCATTACCACTTCCTTCTTGTAAATATGCAAACCAATACATTAAGTATAGGTGGTCTTATCCCATCTCATTTATTTTAGAAATCCTAACAAGGCTACAGTTTGATAGTAATCATACTGACATTCAGAGTCTGAGTGGTGAAGGAAGAAAGTAATTTTTCCTACAATTAATCAAGTATCACTTGTTGCAATTCAATGGCTCTATTTGAATGAAATTCAGGTCAAGAAGCTGTGGGAAATCAATGAAACTTTGTTTCAATGAATTCCTGAGATTTTGGATAAGGTTGCATTTGTGCAGAGTTTAGCCCAACGCTGCCAAAGGGACAGGTTGTGTCCAAGACACAAAAGCAGGTAAATAATTTCTCCTCATCTTCCATGACCAGCAATTCTGCCCAAAGCCTGATCCCAACACTTGGATACTTCTAAAAAAGAGAACTATACCTCTTCCAGTTTGTGGTGATGCCAGTCAAACAAATGCCAGTAGTTCTGGCCAAACCTAATGCTGCCCCTGCTTTTCCCTGCTATTTGTAGATAGTTTCAGTCAATATAACACATTTTCCCCCCCTTTAATCCATCTCTCGGTTGACCTCTGAGTGACCCCAAATTTAACCATTTAACATTTCAAGCAGCACAACTGCCCAGACCAACTTCTGCTGAAGTACCAAGTGGAAAGGTTTAAAACACTCCAGCACTCAAAAAGATCCCTACAGTAGAAATCCTGCTCCTTGTCTGTGAACATTACATATATGATATGTCAATGAGAACCCTAAAAATAAATTAACTTGAATTTTGAAGGCCTTTGAAGTGGCCCTGCAGGCCAGCTCAGCACCCCCAGTACAGTTTGTTATCTGAGAGTTAACAAACAGCAGGAGCTGCACAGCCTGGAATGGTCACAGAGTCTGGAGCTGTTCTGCTACAACAGGAGGGGAATCAGGAATAATTACAGGCTGAATGAGTTGCATAGTACAGTGTGCATCCTCAGCAGTACATTGTGTCCTGATTACCAGCACAGAAGCTAGAGCTGCACTGATATTATGGTTTTAAATTCAGCTGTCTTTTTTTTTTTTTCCCTAAGAGACTGAATGCAAGAGGCAGGAACAACCAATTCCAGAGATGGAACAGAACAAAAACTGGTCAGGGGCTCAGAAAGAATAGTATTGTCTTCTGGCTGGCAGTCTGACAACCACAGATTTCTGTGTAGTTCTGTGTCTAATAAATAGGTGGAAAGGCCTTTGAACAGGCTGGATGCCTCTCCTAAGCTCTTCATTAAAAGCTTTAAATTTCAGGACACCACACTCCTCTCCTTTCCAAGGGGTCAGGAAACCTATTTTCAGTGACTGCTGCCCATGGGATAAATAATGCCAGGTCCTGGCAAAAAGAGAAAGGACAAAAAGAAAGAAACAGCTGCTCAGTCTGATGCTCAGAGGCTGCAAGGGGATGGATTTTAAAATGAATGTATAACCTGCCATGTGCTAAAATGTCTAAATAGGTTTTGGGTTCAGTTCCAGACCTTCAAAAGGAATGTTTTCAATCATGTCTTCACAGGGGTTTGAAACTTCCTATTAGCCTACTTCCAAAATGATTTTTCTATTCTCACCTTCTAGAGAGGCTTGTCTCTTGCTGAACATCCTCTCTTCTGGAGCTATCCCCACCATCTGGACAGTTTGTCACAGCCATTTTTATTTGGTTTTCATGCAGTTTCTCACTGTATTGCACTGCAAATGGATTAAAGTAATTTACCTCCTTCTTATGTTAACAAACAATTTTTAGTAAAGTCATGGCTTCCTTCAAAGACAATTTTCCTTTTCATATCTTGCTGTATGTCAGATGCCCAAAGAGCCTTTTCCAGATTTCATTATTTAATCACTTCTGATGGGAAAATCAAAGGCATACAGGACTGATAAAGCTGAATTTTCCTCAGAAGCAACATCAAAATATCCCACCATAGGTTTGGCACAGACATGCAGGTATATCTGAGTATTCAGATCCAGGTGTGTGCATATATACAGATGTACACACACTTGTGATCACCTTGAATTTATGCTCCCCAGAGTAATTCTTCTGAATGTATGTGTTGTGTATGGTATTCAGATTGATGTATACAGCACAGAATTTTAATTTTCATTCTGAATTAATTAAGAATTAATGACTACTTAGAGTGCTAGTCATGTCTTAAAATGCTATTTTTCTCAAAGGAAGGCAGTGGCAGAATAAGTCAACTCTGAATAGTACAATTAGATGCAGCTTCATGAAAAGCATGAAGAGTTCAGCATATTAAAGCATATTATTTTACTGAGCATGTTATATGCAGCGAATGAACCTTTTGTACGTCTGCAAACCATTTAAAATTAATTTATTTTTCATTCTGTCGTACATATTGTATTAGAACTTCAGCTAACCAAGTACCCTTCATGTCTTCAGTCATTAAAATTAATATATTACCATAGTCTGAAGTAGGGCTGGAGCTAGAGTTAAAACAGTTTCCAGTATTGCGCAGCAGAAATGTTCTGAAGGGATGCAGAACCCTGTGGTCATCATTTCTCCAATGTACTACCAAGTGTTACACCATTCCCCCCTCTCCACGGGAGGCTAATCAGCAATGAGGAGGCAGTAAGGAATTTTAAAAGAAGCCTGGTTCAGCAACATTTCTGCTGTACAGGACTCCCTGTGGGTGTGTTTCTTGGGCTGGCAGTTGGAGAGTGTGAAAAGAAACTTTCAGCTACAAGAGATATTTGCACCTGGGAACGAGCCCCTGAGGCAATCCATCTTCCTTGGCTGGAGGTGAGGATAAACTCAAGTGGGATCCCAGAACCACGTTACTCCCCCTGCAATCTCCACCGAGGATTATTAAGCACTGACAGTGTGCTTGTCACCCAGGGTTAAGCGCATCCCACGGAGAGGAATTACACAGGCCCATATGCCAGGTTGCCAGAGCCAAGAAAATACTTTTCAGGCAAATATTTTATTCACAAAAAAAGGACTTATTTCTCAGCTGAAATGATTTGCAAATGCAGATCAAATTCACTGAATTGCCTCAGTGGTTTAGTAAAAGAAAGGAAAACAAGATTCTAAAAAAAAAAAAGTATATTTTAGCCAGGTAGTGTGAAACAACAAATCTCATCTTTCTGTTTTGTGCCAGCATTATTTCTTTTGTATAAGATATTCCAAGATCTCCATAAGCAGAAGCCTTTCCTCCCTACATTTTGGGTCAAAGCTTAATTTCACACAAAATTATTTTCCAAGGTTTGTGGGTAAAGAAGTCATCTTTATTGGAAAAGGCAGTTGCTGCTATAGTTAGAATACCCCAATGTTTTGGGACCTGATCGTAATTTAGGTAAGTGTAAAAAAATATTTGTTCAAGTGAAAACTGCAAGGCTAGGCCAGTTTTTACGAACTGTGAAACCAAGGTGCTAAAACATGAGCTGTGTGTCTTAGGCAGACAAGAACATGAGGAGAGAAGCAGAAAATGAAAGAACATCCACTGAGATCCTGCAAGAAACAATATCACTGCTTTGCAAAAAGCCTCCAAAATTCCCAAGCCAGCAAGACAATTCCCATCTTAAAAATTAGGAATGTTCTTACCCATATTGAGGCTTAAATTTGCTAAGGCTAGGGATGGGATTTGGGCTAATTTAATCTAAGACAATGGGAATACAGAAACTGTGCATAGAAAACAAGGGCAGCAAGAGACAATCATAATAACAGAGTTCAAAACCCTCCAGGAGATGAACAGATGATGCCAGTCATCAGTGGAACAAAGGAAAAAAAGGAGATGAAATTTGAGGGAAAGAAGCATTTTTACAGCTCCAGCTAAATAAAATCTCTAACTCTCCTACAGCGTGTTAATGTTTATTGAGCAACAGAAATACAAAGAAAAATGAGACAGCGAGGTTACAGCCACCCACAGCTGTCCTCGGGTTGTGCTTGTAGGGATAAAAGATGAAGTGGTTTAATACCTTCTAATAAGATTGAGTCATTCCACCTCCTCTCATCTGTGGCCTTTGCATCAGCACAGTGGCAATGTCCTCACCTCAAGGATACCCACGCTGCCACAACTTTCCATTGTGGGAGCAGAACACTCGGGAGGGAGGGAAATCGAATATTCCTGCATCAGACAGGCAGTGTGTCTGCACTTCTGAAAAGGATTGTGTGAGGTGGGAGCCTGGAGAGCATAGGACCAAGTCTGCAAAGGAGAAGAGCCCTCCCCACCCTTACAAACCCACTCACACCCAGGACTGGGGCCCTGGTTGGAGACACAGTCTGGAACACAGGCTTGGACATGAGTGGGGATGCAGCCACAAGCAGGAGACAAAGGAGAATCTGCTACAAAAGCAGAATTTATGATAGTCACTTCCTCTATCAATCAGATCCCCAGAACCACTTTTTTTACCACACCACTTCTTCCATGTCAATCCTGGGGCTTGAAGACAGCAAGAAAGGTACCTGCAGGTCCCATTTTAATTCATGCTCAGAAAGCCCAGAAACACCAAAGATATCACTTTGTTTTCATTTATTTCATGTATGATGTTTTCATTCCATCCTGCTGTGCATGGGAACACAAATTTTGTCCTTCTCTGATACATCCCCATTCCTCAAGTTATTCCCCCCCAGTTATTAAGTGAAAAGGGGGGAAATCATTTGCAGGAAGAGCAATTAGTCAGTGCTTTTCTTAGGTATCCTCACTTGGAAAAACCTCTCAGCCTTTTCCCTCCCACCTCTCCTGAGGCTGAGCTCTGACAATAGCACTGCTTGTTTCCTTGTACTCTTAACCAGAATATGGGACATCACACAGCACTTGCATGATTCATGAGGAATACAACACACATCTTCACTTTTATGAGCAGCAGTATATTGTTGTCATTTTACACATGCAAAACTGAGATGCAAGGGGATTAAAAGGGAAAAAAAATTCCCTTTGTTCCTTGCATTTTTAGGATAATTACTTTGCACACAAACAAAATTATGACAGGGCCTTAGTGATGGAGCTTTTTGGTGCCTGGTGGCAGAAGGTTCAGCAGCTGGATGGCATCCCATCCCTCAGTGGGGCTGTTCCTGCAGCAGGGAGGGCAGGCTCAACACCAGAGTCATGAGGGACCAACCTCCATGGGGCCTGAGTGCACACAGGAGCACATTCTCTGGCACATTCTCTGGTTGGACACTGGGAAAGCATCTCCAGATGTTCCCCATGGCCTACACTCAGCATGAAGGATGCGTGTGAATGAGGGGTTTGGTGCTCCCAAAGCAGGCAGCCCCTCCTTCCATGGGGAAGACAGGTCAAGCTGTGGGGTCTTTGCATTCTGTCACTTTATTACTATCAGGAGATGTTATCAGCTACCAAGGCAGCAAACCCTGTCCCTCCCTTACAGGTGATAGCATTGGAGTGAATGGCTCCTAAATCTCTGCTGTTTGAAATCTTGAGTGAAAGTCCTGCTTTCAGCCCAAATGATTAAAACCCGGTGTGATTAAAAAGAATAAAAGCCATAAGCAGCTACAGCCAGCCTCTCTGATGGAAAGCCAGTAAATTTTGAAAGATGCATGCTCCAGTTTGGGTCCTAAAACAAAGAACAGCACAAAGTTTGTGATTTAAAAGGATCTATGTTTGCCTCTAAGCAGGCACCTTATTCAAATTCTCGCTCCCCAGCCCTACTCTCTGATAAGTGGCATTGGCAGCTCCTCTGAAAACACACCCAGAAAAAGAGCTAGAAGCAGCAATGTAAGCATGAAGATTTATTACCAGATTTTGACTTGAACTGAACTTGTCATTTTTGTCCATGACAGACAGGATAATCTTCTGAGAACGGTAGAAGGAAGCACAGATCTGAAGTAGGGAGGGATGCTTGGTAACATGTTTGCTTTTCCTTCCTCTCCTTTCTCCCTCCTCTCACCCATGATGACATGCACCCAGAGAAGACCACAGCTCTCCAGACACACAAACCCTGGCATCAGAAGAACTCCCTTGTCTTCAGCACAGAGAGAGTTAGCTGAAGTGTCTGAACTGAATGAACATGAATACAATCTTTTATAGCACATAAAGAAACATCTTAGCAATACCAGCAACTGTCTGATGAAAATTCACTCTAAGCATCAGCATTCATCAGCATAAAATAAATTTTTAAAAGGAAGAAGAGAAGAAAATGAGACCAAATATTTATGAATTTAAGTGTATCTGCATTCAATTCAATTGGTTTCAGAAACATGATTATTAATAGACCAACAAAAGCCCCAAGTGAAAAAAATCTCACTACATATGTCCAGAAAAAGGTATAGTCCCTCTAGATTCACTTAACCTGGAATGTAATACAATTCTTACTGGGACAGATGGCCAAGTGATGTCAATTTTGGATTACTTTCTTTCCTGAAATAGAATCTTATCTATATATGCAAGTGTGTTTTCCCTTCACTTGGCCACTCTCCCCACTTCACAACAGGTTTTACAGGATTAATGATTGAAAATTCTTTTGGAATCCTATTACTCTGCAAAAACCTTGGCCTCCATAGTTTCAGAAAGTAAATTTTAGTCATGAGGTGGGACACAAAAGCATGAGACCTCTAAGGGACTGAAACCAACTGAGTCCAACTTCACTGAGGGCTTTCAATTTACATAGCCCACAAGCCAGCTCTTTGTTTTGTATTTTTCTCCCAGTCTTGATTTCCTGTGCACTGCCTTCATGTTTTCCATCAGGGAAAATAAAATGCATCCCCAGACTTCAGTTTTGATAGTTTTGATCTAAAAAACCCAAGGTCAATGTCAATAATACCTCTATGTTTTAAGTGCAGTGGAAACAATTGTGGCAAAACATTCTCCAGCCAGGGCTGTGATCCAAACATGAACTGGGGCTAGGCTAACTCCAAACAGATGACAGGAAATAGTGACATGTAAATAACAATAATGGAACAGTGGTTTGTGCTGTCTGTGTTGAAAGAAATGTAAGCAACCAGTCCATTGTATTTTCGGAATTTTCCAAGTTTCAACCTAATGTTTTACTATCAAAGAATATTAACCATCTGTGATGTGAAAATTTTAATCAACTAATGTCCCATTATAAACTGTGTTTTTGAATATGATGTTTTTGATAATTTTAGCTGATCAATATATAGATTAACACAACAATCCTTTATTGCTAAATATATTTATATCGATATCGATAGTATGGGACTTTGAGTTTCCCTTTTATTTATCTATATTGCTTGATTGTCTAATTCTGTAAAACAACAAACATGAAGGAAAACTGTCATTAATTTGGAAAGTAATCTGGAATCCAATTCTTTCAGACAAATTTATTCCCCAAAATAACTCCCACAGCTTCAAATATTTAAGAACTTCAGTGCTATTTCATTCCCTGAGTGAGTTCATTTGAAGTCTTTCTTTTAAAGCAATGTATATTGGCATTGACTGCTCTGAAATTAGTTTAAGTAAGATCAGAAATAGACCTATTGCCTATAAAAGTCTTATCTGCTATAGATCAGTGGTTAGCTCATGGTTACTGGAAAATATTTCTCCCTCTCTCTTTAATCCTGCTCTAATTGGTTTTCTTACTCCTTCTTTAGAAAACAAACACAACACAGAAAAGCAAAAACAAGAAACAATTAAACTTCCCCACCCCTATAATTCTGCATCAGTGCAGATTTCAGATGCTGTGACCCAATTCCCTCAGGCCTTAGATCCAGGAGTAAGACAAGTCCTTCAACACAGGTCAAAGATCTATAAAACAGTGTTCTGGAAGGAGCTATAGCAATGGACTGTTCAAAGCCACCCAAGCTCCAGTGAAAATTTGAGGTAGATGAGAATCTGGCCCAGAATGAACAACAAATTATCTGTTAATTTCTTTTCAAATAAGAATTGCAACATCTCACAGGTTAAATCTGTTTAAATATGATTCATTCTACTTTTGCTAAAAAGCTATTTTCCATCACCTTGCTCCACGTGTTTCCAGTTCTGTGTGGGTCTCAGCAGTTAATGAAAAATACAAAATGCCTTTTTCTTTCCTTGGACTCAAGAAGCTGAAGATGTCCTTGGCTCAGAGCAGCCAGCCCTAGATTACCTGTTACCAGCATGTGGCTGGGACTCAAGTTTCATCTCTCTGCCTGAGCAGAGATGATGTGGATACGTGCATTACTTTAACTGTCTTCTTAGTCATCTTGGTGATTATTTTTTCAGATACACAATACCTGGAAATATGCTGTGTTTTCCTGATAATACATTAAAATAAATTTGCCTGTTAAAGTAGTGCTGAAGTTTCCATTCCAAGCTGATAGCGATCACACAATCTAGGCCAGAGTTTACATCTGGGGTAGACCAGCCGAGTGCTATTTAAATCTAAAAATATATGACAATTTATATCAGTTGAGAATCAGACCAGCTGTTTTTAATGGGGTTTCATTTAAAGCAATTAGAAAATGTAAAGTTGGAAATCCTATCATCTCGTTAGTTTTCCAAGGGCTATTATCTAGTCTGTATCACTTCTAGAGGAGTGGAGCTCTTCTCCAATTACTCATTCCTAATTCATATGCCAGGCTCTCCAAGCTTCTCCCTCCACGACTCCCCAGGACACAAAGAGAAGCTGCTGCATCACCTAGTGGCTAAAGCAAAGCCTTCAGAGGAGCAAGGACACTCCTGAGAAAAGGTTTCTTCCCCCAGTGCTTCTGCCTCTCTCTCATTCACTTTTATAATGCACAGAATTAAGTAAGTGTATGCAATATGTAGCTTTTTTTTTCCTTTTGGAGGGGGGTGCATTTTTTATTCAGAGTACTAATATTAATGAATATCTAAATATATGAAAATAGCTCCTCAGTGGGAACTACATTCCCTTACAAGGCAGAAAGCAGAAGTTACCACACAGAAAAGGAGTCAGGCAGGTCCTTCCCAGTTAAAGGTTTCACCTCCTGACCCCAGGCATGGCTTAAGCCACCAGAGCAGATGACAAATATTTCTCCTCTCAAGCCCAACACAAGTGCTACTTGTGTCTCACAGGCTATTCACCTAGTCCACAAAACTGGGGTGATTTCACTGCACATGAATTACCCTCAAATAAATCTCAGTCTCTGAATAAGAGGCTCTACAGAAAGGGTGTTCAGCATTATTCTGAATGCAGCTGAAGGACAGACTTTTTCCACTATCACAGTGGATTTGAGCAGATTGTTACAACATAGGTAGAAGGACAACTTGCCATACCATAACTCTGAGTACAATTATTAAAAAAGAAGCTGAATTACATGCTATTGTTGCTAGAGGAGTTGAATTCCATATCATCATTATTATTATTATTAGATATGGCTGAGAGTTTTTTCCTCAAAGTGATTTGCAATGAGAAAGGAAAACCAATTAAGCAAACCAAAAACCCAACAAAATCTGATTTTCTCAGACTGGAATTTGCCTTGGGAGGTACTTGCTGGTCACTTCTCCCTGTTTAGTACTTTGTGGAAGCTGTTAGAGTGGAGCATGCATTAGACCACATTGCAAAACCACCTAATCCTGCACTTGGATAGAGGCAAGAGACACCTGAACTACATTTTCCATAACATTTTCCCATAACACTGCACTGGATCTAAACAAAAGGTTGAGTATTTCTGTACTACAGCACTCTTCAGAACTCCCTGTTCATAAATTTCTTCAGTATTTATTTCCGTTCAAGACAGAAACATGGCAGAACATCAGAATTTGCTATGGGTAATGATTTCCAGTGTTGGCATAGCTCAAATAATATTTATATTTTACAGCACGGGTTTGCTCCCAGAATATTTTATGTTTCAGTACTCTCAGAAGGACAGGACAAGCATTAGAAATTTGCAGACAATTATGCTCTTTTGATATCTTAATTTTGATAGCAACCCAGAGCATTGTTACCAAATACAAAGTGAGGAACACTCCACCCATATAAAAAGTTACAAATTACCCAACACAGGTGGTTGGCTTGGTTTCTTGTCACTATTTTTCTCCCTCTAAGTGATAGGGAAAAGCAAAGAAAACTTCTAGGAATTTTGCATCCTAGAGGAAAATTAAATCCTTCCATAGACAGGCCACAGCATAAAATCTTTGGAGTACCAAGAACACTGCCAAGGAAAGTTTTATATCCTCACATGCAGGTTTTTAATACCTGTGGTATTTTCAAGCCTGACACCTGGGGCTCCATGACACACATCAGACTTTCACAGCATCCCAGGAAAGCTGCCTGCACAGTGAAGTCTTTGTCAGACACTTCCTCTGATTCATGCTCTCCACGACATGTGCTTATATCACTGTTACTCTGGTTAATAACCTGACCCTGAAAACTGGAAATATACCACAAATCACCTCCATGGAAGAGCTTATGTCTCAACTTCCTGACTGGATTCAAAGTTCAAATGATAAACTCATCAGTGGGTGTGCTGCTTTCTGTTACCAGTGGAGAGCCATTAATCTTCTAAAAAGAACTGCAATGACTTACTCCAGATGATAACTTTGTGATGGGGAAAGCAAGAAAAATTGTATGGCAATCATTGCTGACCCCTGCCATTAAAATGCCATTTAGCAACTCTGCAAACCAGGGCTTCAAACCCAGTGGGCAGCTGGCCAACAAGATCAAAGTCAGTGGGAGCTCTGCCCCAGTGAGTTAAGTATTACTAAGTGCCCAAATAAGGCGCTTATCCAGAATGCAAATATTTCTTCCTTATTCAGCATGTGGAATTCCCATTGATGTAAATGAAAGTACCATGTGTGCAGACAATGCAAACAAAATCTACAGCGTGGATCAAGGGAAGGAATTTTGCCTGCAGTGTTACGAAATCTTAATCATTCATCCAGCTCGAGAACCCCAGGCTGCAGCAAAAAAAAAAAAAAAAAGTTGCACATAGTCTGTGTGAGAATCACACATCCACCATCCCCAAACCTTCTGAACTGGAATAGGGCTGGTTTTCAATTGCCAAGCTGAAGAAGTGAAGAAACTTGATGGGTTTTTCATGGTGACAGAGAATGAGGTTTATCAAACAAAATAAGCTATTCCTTATTTGTGAATAAAAGTGTCAGGGTATTTTTAAATGACCCTAGCTTAGTTCTGTACCTCAGAAATGCAGGGTTTCTAATGCTAATGTGCAGGCACACTGACTTTAGCACCACATTTATAACTCTTTGAACAAGAATACAGTACCCGCCTCTGTGGCAGTCCTAGAGGACAAAAATGCATAATTTTGGTTCAGTTCCCTGATATGGAAATAGAAAACTTGCTCCCCCATGGCCGACTTTCAGAATTAGGCTTTATTTACAAGTAAATCAAAGCTTGGGTGGACTGAAAGACACATCATTCATAGACAATGATTTTGCTAGCAGACCTAATGGATCTGGACAAATGACAAACTGACTGAAATACATCTGTAACTAAATGGCTGAGATGTGAATCATTATCATTCATGGAGGTCAGACTACCCAGGCTTCTGCAGTGTTCTTCTGACTGTTAATAGTCTTGAAAATGTTTGCAAATGCCCCAAGTTGCATGTTGCTTTCTAGTTGTCATTCACCATTTGCTACTCCCTGTCAAAATGTTTCAGTCATTAAACCAGAGAGCAGAAAATATACCACATGCCCAATCACACATTGTGAATAATAAGAGTAGGCAATTTGTGAACAAACCCAGAATCAGAATAGAATTCATGAAAACAATTTAGCAGACATCTGAAAAACAGATCTCTTTCCAGACAACAGCAGTGATTTGCAGGTTTCTTCTTAATTAAAAAGGGAACAGTTAAATCCATCAAGCTTTGTGTTTTGAAAAGTGCTCTTATTATAATCCTAATATTTCATCTATAGTTCTGCTTTCAAAGTGGCTTTCAGGAGACTACTTCAATTTACCTGTTCTGTTTTGACAAAAATAACATTTATTAGGACTTCAAGTTGAAAATGCTTACCAAGAACATATGACAAAATACATTACAGGGGAATATTGACTAGCTCAGAAATAAGAATTCCATATCCAGGAAATGCAAAGAAAAAAGTTAAATATTACAAGAAATCCAAGTATGTAAAGATAACAAAGAGTTTGATGGGATCATCTTTAATTCTGCCCATCATAATTTTTAAAACACATCCTGAGAACTGACTGAAAACCTCACTGTTCAGTATGCACTATGCAAAGAGGCTTGGAAGTTTGATCTCTCTCAGAGCCTCTGCTCTTCTCTTACTGAACCAGCATGCAACCATTTTGTACCAAAGGTAGATGTGACAGTCCAGTCTGATTGCTCCTGAAGTCACACAACAGAGCTAAAAAGAACTATTTTTGGAAGCATTCCTTACACCAAGTCTGACTGTTTGCAAAAAGCCCATCCAAAAGCAAAGTAAATGCCTCTGAAGCACTGGTAAGTGGGATTGCTTTTGGGGTTATCAGCCACACAGCTCCTACACAAATGGAGTAAACCACCACAACTCTTGGGCTCTGCTCATTGCTCTGTTTTCCTGTTTGTTTAAGGATTGATATTCTCATGGCTTCTCTTTGGACTAACAGCAGCACATCCTATGGCAAAACACAGCATTAGACCTTGATAATGTGCAAGCTACAGCACAAATCTGCCTTGCCCACATCTGTCCTCAGTCCAGGCCACCCCTTCCCTGGCACAGGAGTTTTACAGATGATCAGATTCCACTTTCTGTGTCCGTGGTGCTCACCCTAGACAGAATTTGTTTCTGCACAGAAGACGAGCACAAGGCTATTTAAGCCACAATTAAGCCCTCAGAAATAGGCCTTAAGTGATGCATAGGCTGCTGTCAGCTCCCTAAATTCCACCCTATGTAATTTCTGCCATCACCCACTCACATTATGTTATTGTCTATGGCTTCAGAAAATTGCTACTAGTGCATGCATAACTCCCATTCAACAAAGAGCCTCAATGATTGTTTTCTTAAACGCCCTCTGAGCTTCCCATATTGCCTCTTGTGCTTTTACAAAGACATTTCCCCAGTATGAAATCTCTCTCCCATCTTGTTTGGGAAGGAGAATGATTCAGAGTTCACCCCGGAACATCTCATCAGGGAGAGGGAATTGGCTATGCATCATTTCCATTCCTAACACTATACTGACCTCTAGAGTAAGAAGCGCTGCACACCTGACAAATCGGCTGGGCAGAGGGAGAGAAGAAGAAGAAGAAAGCAAGATGAGGCCTCTCAGAAGCTGTCTGCCCTCAGGACAGGTCCCAGGAGCCACTAGGACAGCACAGAGGCTGAAGCAGATCTGGTTCAGCTGGCAAAGTGGATTAAGGGTCTGGCCGTGCCTTATCCTTCATGAGCAGGACCAGGAGTCTCACAACTCCCCATGCAGCATTTTACACTTTGATTCACATCCTGAGGATTAGAAAACTCCAGGCTCATGTAGACTGGCAATGGTTCACACAGCTTCAGCTTTTTACTCTCATTTTCACTTTTCAAACAATGGTATTTTAAGATCTGAACGTGTTCTGAGCTATAGCTCCTCTAGGGAAAGCAGTAAAAAATATGTTCACAGTTTTCTCTAATGATATCAATTTCCTTTGCCTTCTCTTTTCCTTTTTCTAAGCACTGAACTGAAATATTGATTGCAATATTTTTCAAGTATGAGTGAGCTCTCTTCAGGAAAACTTTTCAAGGCTTCAAAAGCATATTCCAAACAGACTCAGCTTGAAAGTAGGCTTTACTTGTCTTCACCTGGATTTCTCCAGGAAATCCCTATGGACTCTTACTGGTAAAGCATTGAAATGTGAGCAGAAAACAGCTGCTTTACACCATATTGACTGGACTGTCTCTTAGGGATAGTCAAGAAATAGAAATGCCTTAGAGCACATTACTAAGGTTGAGAGAATCCATTAAGAGACACATGGCTCCCATTCAGGCTCTGGACAGCCCACAGAGCAACATGGACAACCCCTGCCAGTTTCCAGAGCTGCCCACAGAATTAGCTGGCTGAGTTACACAGTCAGCCAAACGCCTAAAAATTTCATTTTATATCCTGAGTACAAAGCTCTCTGGACTTTGAAGCTGTCTCACAATCAATTAGAGATATTTTGGTGAGATGGATTTCCACAGTGATCACCTTCAACAATTTACAGCAATTTCTCATATTCAGCAACAATTTTTTTTTTTCTTTTTTCTTCCAGTTTAAGTCAGTTATTTCTGCTCTCTTGCTCCCTCAGGTGAAGTCAGACCAATCTGTTATAAACACATATAGTCACAGGCAAGACCTCTGAACCTCTGCTGACTGGAAGGCAGAAAGCCACTTCCTTTGATCTTCTGCATTACTGCAGCAAAGCTCAGAGTAAATTTAAAAACAGCACTAGTGAAAGTTTTTCTATTAAAAAAAAGATTCTCTAAGAATTACATTGATGCTTTAAAACCCCTCCCAAGACGTATGTGGCACTACAAAAAGCTTTTTTTTTATGATTTTTAAAAATAGCAACTTCCAATGAAATGTTAAATGAAAGGAAAGCCTCGTGCTTAAGATTTCAAAAGGTACACAACTTGTGCTGATTTTCTGCATTAATTCCCTTCAGGATCAAAAGCAGTGTGTACCTTCTCACAGAACCATGAAAAGCTCAATTGTCAGTAAATACAGGTCAGCATTAAAGTATTTCAAGCAGCCAGGAGCTCAGCATGAGCAGCAGGTGAAATGGCAGGGCCACAACCAGCTTGGTGTTAAAGCACAGGGAGCAGAGCTAGGCTATAAAGGGTAAAACAGGTTTCTGCAAAAAGGTTTGGTTTGGTTTTTTTTCCAGACTACATCAAGTAGTGGATGGAAGCACCTGGCAGCCTCCAGCAGAAGGGGCTCAGTGGCTCATGCTGAGACATTCTGCTCTGTGGGAACAGGCAAGCACAGCACCCCAGAGCACAGGCTGCAGTCACTGCAAAGGCAAGCACAGCACACCAGAGCACAGGCTGCAGTCACTGCAAAGGCAAACACACAGGTGCAGCACAGCTGGCACCTCAGCTGTCCCCAGGGGCAGAAGAAGAAGGCAACAAAGGGAATCAGATCCCTCAGGGACAATCCCCTTGACTAATATATCCTTTGCACCCACCAAAGCCTCTGAAGACCCTTTTAGACCTGTAAAACATCCCCTTGAAGATCTTATTGGGCAGCTGAAGATGACCCTGTCCTTGTGCTGCAGGGAGAAACTGCAGAGAGAAAATGCAAAACCCACTGCAATGGGGCTGCAAGTGCTTTGGGTTAAAGACTGGCAGGGAAGTCATTATCAGCCCTCCAGCTGATGGACCTTAAACTGCATTTTGTTTTATGAAGGGGACCCATATCTGAAGCAATACACAGAGCTCTGCTCTGAGCCCATTTTTGGTCTTGCTCCCAGCACTGTGAGAGCCTCCAGCAGTCCCAGGGTGTCTCTGTACCCAGGTGCTGACATTTCCCAGTCCCAAGCCTTGGCACACACTCAGGCTGATGGAGACCATGGGCAACTGGCTGATTATGGCAGATGGGGAGCAGGAGTCACCCTCAGCACCTGGGTTCAAAGAAAAGAAGCAGCTTTGGGGGCTGGAGGTGTGTCCCTGCGCCACTTTGGAGTTACACACACACACACACACACAAGGATGTGGTGCAAATTACACCTTCAGAGAAAGTTCACAGCAGGCTCAGTGTGGGGACCTGGCTTGCACAGGCTGCTGAGCATTGCTGTGATGAGGTATCAGTGATGGAGCAGCTGCAACCTGACCTAGGAGGGAGCCACCAAAGCCTGCATTTTATTTATGTTTTACATGCTATCTCCTAAAATAAAAATCAATATGTGTCAGACTAGTGATGTTTAAATGGATAATTCCCTTTCTAGTGAACTGATGCTTCCATTTGCCTGCATGATAAACAGTTCTGGGAACACAAAATAAGAAAAGGCCTCAGAGAGAGAATGAGAGGTGCTCAAGAGACTTGAGGTTACAGGAGGAGGAAGCAGAAAACCAAACTCACTGGCAAACTGCTCAAGGTCAAAAACCAATGTGCCTTGTCAAGATGTGCTGCTTTGTTTTTAATCCCAGAGTTAAGAGAAATAGAAGATCCCACCCATTGTGTGCATTCTCCAGGGCAGCACTAGAGGGGAGACAAGTAGATAAGTGACCAAAAGTCAGCAATCCAGAAGACAATGAGAAAAGCAACAGGGAGAGTGAGAGGACAAGAGGGGGAGCCCAGATCTTCCAGCAGTTTCATCAGGAGCTGGAGGAAACACTCTGCATGGGGCAAATACACAGGTCAAGGGTGGATCTTCATTCCTGCTGCCATGTGAAATGCTGTTCTCTGTCTCAAAAGCACCTTGGCTGATCAGCAGCCAAGAGGAAGCCTAAAGGCTGTTTAGTAATTGGCATTATTCTGGGCTTTCTTGGTTTTCCTTCTAATCCCCATGCTGTTTTTATCTTTTTTTTTATTTTACATCTCTAAATGTGTTTCAGTCTACTGCTGACCCAGAAAGGAGAAGAATTAACCCTGTTGCTGTTATTCATTATTGACTCTCTGACTGAGTAAGTGCTTGGCTCTTGAGTGAGGAGCAGAGGGCAGTGACTGAAGTCCTGTGGGCCAAGCTGGGTGAAACTGCCAGAAAGTTTTTATAAATATAGGTAGAAAATACAAATATAGATGATGAGGCATTGGATGCTGTGTTGTGCATTTGTTTTTAAGACCCTCAGAGTGTGCTGGGTGTGTATCTGTGCTCTGCTGTGCTGCTCCTTATTGAACACCTTGCATGTTAAAAAGCAGTGGTGTTCCCCTCTCTGCAGTGGCACACACTTGGCTGCCAAGCTGTGTGATTAGATCAGGTTATGAATGTACAAGAAAATGCATCAAGTGACAGCACTGGGGACATAGGAGTGGGACAGGACAAAGCCATTTTGTGGACAGGAATATCCCAACTTGTTCCTTATTGAACACCTTGCATGTTAAAAAGCAGTGGTGTTCCCCTCTCTGCAGTGGCACACACTTGGCTGCCAAGCTGTGTGATTAGATCAGGTTATGAATGTACAAGAAAATGCATCAAGTGACAGCACTGGGGACATAGGAGTGGGACAGGACAAAGCCATTTTGTGGACAGGAATATCCCAACTTGTACTGGACAATTTGACTGATTTTTTTTTTCCTATTGATAAAATTAGGACAACATTTCTCCTGGGGACAGAGAACCACTGGCCAGTGTATTTATATGATACTACACTGCCCGTCCCCCCTGAAAATATACAGAATATGGTGCCATGGTGGGGACTGCTGGTGCCACAGACCTACCAAGGGCACTCAGGAGATCCCTTTGCCCCTTCAAGAGAAAGCACCCAAATCTCAGAGAAGTTCAAACATGTTTGACATCCGGGGCAGTCACAAACTTGTTGTTTTGGCTCCACAGCAGTTCCTCCTCAGGAATGGATAACAGCCATTTTACAATGTCATTTCTCAATCAGATGAAATCAGTTTGCACAGGCTGCCAGAAGAAAAAGTCAAATTCTCTTCCAAAAGCTCCCTGTGCTGCCAGCTCCTTTCTGTACCTAAACAAGCATCTGTCTGGCCAAGATTTCCCTTTGTAGTGTCAGCTTTAACCTAGATCACTTTCTTGGCCTCCTTCTCTGAAAAAGCAAGAAGGGACTGTGTAGGATGAGGGACAAGAATGGGCAGGCAGCAGCACCAGCCCCAGGAATAGTGACAGCTTTTCTTACTTTGTATGATTGCACAGTTATGGCACAAGCTGCATGATACCATTCTTGGATGAATAGCTACAACTTCCTAAATAAGGATTACAAGTGATAAATAATTAATGAAATAACAGATAACACATGACAGGCAGTTAATACCTTTTCTGGGAACAAATGTCAAATAATTCAATTCCACTGAAAGGCAGCAATTTGTTAAACATGTATGTGAGCAAGAGAAGCCTGGCGTGAACATCTGAGATGAATCATTAATGATCATGACTGTGGTCAAGATGCACAGTCATTGAGGCCTGAACTAATGTCATTTGGACATGAGCAATGCCTTTGTGGCATTCAAATAGTTCTCTGAAGGTTTTATGAAGTTCTAAAGCTTTGTAGTGTCAGGCTCCTTTCCAACTTTTGGAAGCCAAGTACCTTGGAAAGTTCAGGGGGAGTAGGGGGAGGCAAAGAAAGGAAGCAGTGAAGAGGGGAAAACACAAAACATCATGGAAGGGCCACTTCTTTTCAGCTCAAAAGGATCTGTTGGGTTAAAAATGGCAATTTTCTCATTGTACCTTGAGGCCTTGCTGCCAGAGGTGTGAGCTCTGAATCCAAGAGTAATCCTCTTTAAAACCACACAGAGGACTGTGTGTGCTCACAGTGACAGCCATGGGAAGAAATTTCCAGGAATACTTTGAAACATCACTGTTTACCCTCACTGTGTGAACAGAGAGCCTGTGAACTAAACTTGCAGAGAGACATGCTTTGAAACAGATTTGAAACTCACGCTTTTTGTCCTCACCTAACTTCTACTAGAAGCTAAACTTTATTAGTAAGTGAAACTACTTTGGGCCAGCTTCGAGGCCCACCAGATGAAAATTAATAAAATCTCTCTCCTTCACTACATCAGCTCAGGGTTCAGCCTTGAGGGCAGATTTTCAAAAGGTTCCAGGGAAAATTTCAAGTGTTCACTATCCCTGGCTGTTACCAGAAATGCTCAACACCTGACCAGGGGATGCCTGGACCCAGGCTCAGACTAACCCTGAAAGCTGAGTTTGAATTTGGCCACTTACTTGGGTGCTTATATGGAAATGATCTTTGCAAATCTTGCCTAGGGCAAGCGGTGCTCTGTACAGCCTCAGAGAACAGGATTTGCCAGCTTCCAGATTTGTCTGGGTTCCAAAGGCATTACTCATGAAAAATTCAAAGAAATGAAAAATAAACAGAAGGTAAAATAAAATGAACACACAACATTATCCCAACTATATTAAAACCTGACTCAAACTGTTAACAGCCCCACCATATTTACTGATTGTCAAACAGCATCAAGTGAGTATACAGGCAGAATTGTTTGTGATGGAAATATAAAAGGGTATCCCAGACAACTGTAGCATTCCCTATGGCAACATCCTGTGAACTCTTCAGAAAATGTAAATAAAAGCATGAAATCATGTCACTGTGCACAAAAACCCTGCAGAGTGAATGCCCTACAGATATGAACTCTGTAATAATCTCTCCTCCTGGAAGCCTTGATGATTTTTTTCCCACAGCTTTTTGTGTGTGTGTCTGAAAGGAGTTCCCTTCATTTTAAGGGCTCACATTCTGTTCTGGAGCTTGTTAGTGCAAAGGAGACAAGTCTAATTTTGCTAATCCATGCTGTGAAGAGAGTCAAACAGCATTTCCTACACTGCTGCCAGTATGAAACAAAATCACACTTCTATCAGGTTCCTGATACTATCTCACAAGATAAACTTCTGTTGCTAATAATATCTGACACTTCTATGTATGAACACACCAAAAATGCTTCAGAACAAATTGATCTCTGGTGTGACTGTATTGAATTCACTGGAATTAAACTAGAACTAGGCTGGCATGTTAGGGGGTCAAAGCAATAAGTCAGAGAGCCTCTTTTCCCCTCAGGCTCACCTGACAGCCAAGGTTAATGGTGCCAAGCAGAGCTCCCAACGCTTCCCTACAGCCACCAAAGGCTTGAATCAGGATTGCACAACATTGAGAGGGAGCAGTTTTCCTTTTCCTTCCTTCTCTTCCTACTGCAGAAACCTGGGCAAGGAAGAAGAGCTCAAGTCAGTGTGGTTCTCTGATTCCTCATTGCAGGCTGGGGCATCTGAGTGAGAAAAACACATTTTCATGGCAGGTGTGTATCCTTTTTCTGCTTTGATAATTAATGCACAGCTCCTCCTGCCTCCAGTGGAGAAGATGAGAGAGAGAAAACTGTCAGAAATGCTCTGAGGTTAAGAGGAATGTTCTGCAGATATAAAGATTGCTCATCTGACTACTGACCAAAGACATTAAAAAAAAAATAAATTCTCCCAGGCCTCATCTCCATGTCCTGGAACCTCTCTTGCCTGGCAGTAACAGCTCTTCGTGTGCCAACAAGAACAGAAAGCTCACATCAATCTCCTGAGGGGTGCATCTGGCTGAGGCATCCCTGGGTATTGGGGAAATACTCTTGGTTTGCAATTGATGCATCACCTCACAAGGGTTCACGCAGCATTTCATCCTAAATGGCTGCTCAAAGTAGACAAACCCTGGAACTGCTTCCTTCCTGGCAAGGTGTTTTACAGTACAATGGGAGTTCAGCAGATTAGAAATTACAATAGCCTATAACCATGTTCAAGGCTGCTCTGACACACAAACAAAGGATGTATTTTATACATCTCCTAAGTGCCAGGACAGCAATTTACAGACAGCAATTTACAGAACGTTCCTGCAGCTCCTGCAGACAGCACCATGACTTCAAGAAAATCTATTTACAGCACCTAAGGGAGAGGGACAGCCCCAGTGGTATGGAAATCATTGTTTTGGAACTCATAACACAGCAAAATTGTGAGATAGGTCCAGCAGACCCAACCAGAGATCCCAAGGGGTTTGGATACCTGGCAAGCAGCAGCAAGCAGCTGAGCCTGGCCTTCAGTGACCACAGTGGGAAACTGCCTCTTTGGAGGAACCCCAGCCTCAAAAAAAGTGGTTTATGTGATTTTATCCAAGAACAAAAGCATCAGGCCTACACACTACAGATAAGTATATATAAAAAAAAGTAGGTGAGCCAAGTTTTTTCCTGGGGTGTTTCCCATGAAAATATTAACAAATTGACATCAGCATAAGAGAACCCCAAGGTGCTACAGGAATGGGTCATACACACCCCTGAAAGAAGAGAAAGGCACAGAGGAGGCTGCAGATGCCTGGTTGTTTCAGTCTGTCTGCACTGACAACCTTCAGTGACTGTAGGTGCTCAGACAGGCACATTTGAGGCAATATTTGCTCATTTTTTGTTATATTTATTTGGCAATAAATGGCAGGAATATGACCATTACCAATGAATTATACTTCTATAAAATGGCTCTCTACCAAAGCAATGACTCTGGAAGCAGATATCGTACTGTGTATAATAATTAGAAAATATCTGTTGTTGAAATAATCTTTTTAGAAGAACTTTGCAGGCCCAGGTGTCCTCTGTTGATGTTAAAGGAAATCATTGTCACCCCAAAGAGAAAAGTGCAGTGAGAGAATGAGTGTTTGGATAAGTGCCCATGCCTTGGACATACCATATGGTAGCTGTGTCTTCTTGATTCTTTGGTTGTATTAAAATGTTTGTGGCATTTGCATGAGCCACATGGAACCTCTCAGCGCCATTTTCAGCCCCACAAAAGGACAATTTGGAAGTTATCCAACATAAACCATGATGGCAGTTTGGGGCTGCCATTCCCCAGTGTCCAAGGCTGTAGAAACTTGGAGCAGAACTGGATTAACCTGTCCCACCCCCATTACCCTGGGGCTGCCCTCCATGCCCCCCTCTCACATGTGCACTGCTCAGATATTTCAGTCCACAGATGGAGACTTTACAGGGAAAGCACCTCCTTGGAGCAAACAGGAAAAATCAGTGGAGCAAGACTTAGAGGCCTTGTTAGAAGCCTCCTGGTTCACAAGAAATTATACCTGAAGACTAAATATCAGAGATGGAAGATGCACTGGGACAGCAAAGTGAAGTTGAAAGCAGAACCACAAAGCTTTAAACATTTAGAACAGCAATACTGCAAGGGGGAAAAGCACAAAAGTAGTGTCAGATTCAAGATGAGGTCAGAAAAAATCAGGTTTAGGATAATAAGAAAATAGGAGACAGATAGCACAGGGAAAAAAAAAAAACCAACAGGAAGAGACTACAAAGAAAAATCCACTGCAGAAGATCTGACCAGCCCTTGGCGTGCTGCAGATCTCAGTTCCCAAGAGAGGGAGCCAAGAGAAGGCACATGCAATGGAAGTGCTTTAGTAGGAATGCCAAAGGCTGACAGCAGAGCCCAGCAGAGAAATTAACTCCTGGCAAGGGGGCCAAGGACAAGAACATTTCCATGTGAATAAAGGACAGCCACGGAGGTCACGCTGAGCATAGAGGCCCAAGGAGGGAAACACGTGGATTTTTCAAGGCATTAATAGGCCTTTTGTTTCCTTTCCAAACTCTTACACTGACAGCAATCACATACCCAGTTGCATCTATGCTAAAAACCTAAAGGAATTGGGCAACAACACACAGTTATCTCAAAGGGATTTTGTTAGTTCTGCTCAGGTTTTTGTATGCTAATAGCAAGAAAATAATCTTAAATTCTGTCCTGTTTCTCTGGGAAGGTAAATATCAAGTTTGTTTGTTCTCATATTGTAGCTGATGTTTCCTCTCATGTTTTCCCATGGTTTACTCATTCACATCACAGACAGCTTGGGTTACAGGATTCAGTTTCCTCCCTATTAAAATGCAGCCCTTGTAGGGTGGAAATTGCTAGGAGAGACCTTGTACAGCAGTGCTGATAAAAGTTTGCAAAACAAGGTGCAAAATTTACCTGGGTAGGCTTCCTCCAAGGTGGTATTGCATAAAAAAGGTGAGTCTAATCCATCAGGATACTGGGTTTGGTTTTCACCTGAGCAGCTCACACCAACTCACTACCAGAGCTCACTTTTGGGGCTGGCATTGCTGAAATTTGGGATAACAGACACTACCCAGTACTGCTTCCCTCCCACTCTTACACTGCCAGTGTTTCCTTTCTCTGTCACCAAATAAATCTAAATGCCACAAACAGATGAAAGCACAGCAGATATTCCCGGGATTGCCCAAGGAGAGAGCAGTCCTGGCCAGGCTGTGCTGAGAGGCACATCCCAGGTATTGCCCATGGGAAAAGCTGGCAGATTTTGCCTCAGGCTAAGCTGGATATGATGGATGGATGGATGGATGGATGGATGGATGGATGGATGGATGGATGGATGGATGGATGGATGGATGGATAGATAGATAGATAGATATATAGATAGATAGATAGATAGATAGATAGATAGATAGATAGATAAGGATCAAGGATCAAGACAAGCAAGGATCCCAGTTAAGTTATCTGCTTTTGGGTATAAAATCCCAGGGTGAATTTGTATCACCAAAGGGAATTTTAGTGAAGAACTGACTGGGTTTGGAAATATGTCTTCCCCTTCCCAATGTAACCCAACAGTGTGTGAGTTTAAGAGTGTTTTTTATCCAGAGGAGGTGAGGCTACATCTTATGCCCACTAAACATTGCTCAAACCTCTCAGGAAATTTGGCTTCATGAGGAATCATCCAATATCTTAGAATAGCCTCTGGGTCAGGGTTACTTCTTTAATCTCAGCTGTTCTAAATATTTCCATGAAACACATCATTCCTTTTATGCACCTAATCCCTGGAAGTGTTTGCTTGGCTGCTTTTGCTGATCTCACATGAAACAATCTGTATTTTTAAAGTCCTGGTTCTGGGTCCTGTTTTTTATCAGAAATGCTCAGGAAATGTAGCACAAACATGTTATTTATGGAATATAATTTCTATATGTAATGTTTATATGTAATTTATATATTTATTTCTGGTCTCTTTCCAGGTTATGCAAAGGTGGCCTATCCACTAGAGTCCAGACTGGCGATTTTTGTTTTAATTGGTGGTTTTGATGACACACCATGTCCTCAAGCCCATTTCATTATAAGATTTTCAGCCAGGTCACATTTAAACTTTCAAGGATGGATGGCCTAGAAAGCCTCCAGAGAATTGTTCTGACAGCAAATTCTCCTGTTAGGATTTTGCAGGTTCTTGCAAATCTGTATTTGACTATCCTCACTACCTATTTACATTCATTTTATCAGACTGAAGATTTCCTTATTATTACATTTGTATTTTTTCTGTAGGATGCTTAAGACTAATCAAACATCCCTTGAATTCTTGGAACTGAACAGATAGGGCTGCCCTGGAAGTTATCCCTGCAGGTAAGGCCTTCCAAGGCGTTCAGTGTTTTCATGGCTCTTCCCTCCCTCTTTTTTTGCATTTGGATCTGCTGCCAGTAGGACTTGGCACCAAAGGCACTGAGATGGGGCTTGCAAGGGGATACAGCCCTATTCTGCAGCATTCCCACCTGGAATCAGGGCATTACATCAGCCCTTTCAACTTCCCACACCCATGTTTTTAATACTGCTGTCTCTGCTAGAATCCCCTGTTGACAAACCACAAAACAGGAATGGAGAAGAAGAGCAAGATCACTTATTAACATGCAGAAGTCATTAGTGAGGATACAGATCAAGTAAAATTTAATGGAAGGGGAAAGTAAATTAAAACTGGCACCAACAGATGTTTATGAACAATGGACAGAAAAGAGACTGTAAAGATTTACTGTGTCTCACACAACATCAACAAGAGATGCACCAGTGAAATTAAATGGCAGCAACCAGAGGAAGGGATGATAGGGAATCTTTTTTTCCCAGAACACATAATTAATTTGTGATGCATCTGCTGTGAATTACTGTGAGGTCAAATTAGCAGGACTCAAAAACATTCAGCTGTTTCTATCAATAAGAATATCCAGATACTTTGAACCATGAATAAAATGTAAGAGGGAATTTCTGTAAGTGCTGAAACACAACTTCTCTGCTTCTCTGAAAGCACTGTCAGTCAAGCACCACAAAACTATCATGTGAAGGAGATTTTCTTGAAGAAAAAGTAGAGTGGAGGGTGTTCTGGGTTTGTCTTTTAACTAAGGAATAAAATATCCTGAAAACAGATAGGGGAAGAAAGGTAAATGGATATACGCAAAACATCAAAAGTCAAAGGCAATCCCCAGAGGGGATGCAAGGGGAGTGTACACACTGAGATGTAATTATACAATTAATTTTAATTAATTACAAAAGCTAAATATATGTCCTGTTCAAATATTAATAAAATTAATATATAAAATTATACAGAGAGGGGACAGCAGGACAATTTCAGTATTTTAGGTAGTAACCAGCCCCTGGATTGACTATAAACCTTGTCCTTGTTGCACACAGAGCCAGGTTTGGTACCTAAGAATTTACCCATGCTTCTGGCAGTGCTGCTTTAATAATGATGAAGAAAATATTTTGCTTCAAAGGCCCTTTGAAAGCCAGTAGCTTAAATATAATTGTGCTGGAAATACTCCCTTGATTTTCCTTCATAAGGTGACCAGCTCTGTGAATAGTGAGAAAGCACAAATCCATTGCTGGCAATCACTCCAAACAGCTGTACCAACCAATTTATGTGCTGGGAGGTTTGTAAATTATGTTCTCCCATTAACCTGGCTCAATTATTCAGAGTTGACATGTCAAGCTTTTAACCAGCTACAAAGGCAGCAAGACCAGATGCTCTTTCTGAGAGAAAATTACAAAGGAGGGGAAAGTGTGCTGTCATGTCACTCTATGTTGTGCCAGACCAAAAGGAACATTCTTAAAGGAATAATCCAAAAAGAATAAAGAACCAGGGTTCTCTGTTCTTCTAGAGGTCTGGATTTATACACAGGGACTTCAGTGGTGTAATCCAATGGTCCTGTCCCTCCAAAATCAGTTCTCAGCTCTTGTGCAGTGTTTTCAGTGCTCAGCCTTCAACCCTTGGCCAGATGCTGCTCTAGGGTTTGCACAATCACTGCATTGGAGGGGAAGGTGCAGGGTACCCCTGCCCAGGGAGCAGCTCCAGCTGGGAAACAAGCAAGCCAGGGCTGGGGACACTTCTGTCCCTCCTGGGCCTGTGTCCCACAGCTGGGGACACTTCTGTCCCTCCTGAGCCTGTAACCCAGAGCTGTGGACACTTCTGTCCCTCCTGGGCCTGTGTCCCACAGCTGGGGACACTTCTGTCCCTCCTGAGCCTGTAACCCAGAGCTGTGGACACTTCTGTCCCTCCTGGGCCTGTGTCCAGGGCTGGGGACACTTCTGTCCCTCCTGAGCCTGTAACCCAGAGCTGTGGACACTTCTGTCCCTCCTGGGCCTGTGTCCCACAGCTGGGGACACTTCTGTCCCTCCTGAGCCTGTAACCCAGAGCTGTGGACACTTCTGTCCCTCCTGGGCCTGTGTCCAGGGCTGGGGACACTTCTGTCCCTCCTGGGCCTGTGTCCAGAGCTGTGGACACTTCTGTCCCTCCTGGGCCCGTGTCCCAGGGCCATCCCTTACCTTGGCACTGTGGATGGAAAGCCTTTCAGGTTTGCTCCTGGCTGAGAGGATCTCATACAGGAAAACTCCTTCATCTCCTTGGATGACTGCTGACTGCAGTTTTCAAGGAGCATCAAGGGCAGGCACAGGCATGCCTGCTCCTTTGGGTCTGAGGAGATTGGGGAACCAAGTGGACCCAGATCTCTTTCAATATTCCAGATGGGAACCACATGGCTCCTTTCTCCCATGATCTGCCTGATCACATCCCTACATGATCTGTGTGTCTCCTCACATAACTCACAACTTTTTAAAATCCCACAGCCCATGGAGATGGAAAAGAGCAAAGCAAGATGTCACAGCGTTAGAGGGGCACAGGGATGAGGCTAATATTACATTTAGTAGGACAACTCCTGCAGCAGCTCTTTCACACCTCTGCTACTCCATACAGCATTTCCTGGCTCTGTGCTCAAGGCAGATTTCATTTACCCTGGTGAATGGAACCTTAATTTCTCTCAACCTCCCTGAAGTAGTTCCAGGTTTATTCTGAGGCAAGAGAAGAACCTGATACTGGCTTTTGGAAAACAAATGAATTTGCTCCACCCTGGGAATTTTCATACACGATATATCCATCAGTTTTCCGTTCTGACTAACATTTGGCAAGATGTACCTGTCAGATTTTTTAAATTCAAACCAAACTGTTTGTTATTTCTTCCAAGCCACCCATTAACTGTCAGCACAAACATTTCCACACTGCCTCTGTGGGCTCACACACGTAGCTACCCTATGACCGACACCGAGGAGCAGCCCTGGCTCTTGGAGAAGCTCAAACCCACTGAGGCAGGAGTGTGAAAACACAGCTGGGCCCAGCAGCTTCTGCTGCTGCAGTAAATCCCGCTGCCCCTTCACACATCTCCCTACCCTGAAGGTCTTTAGAGGTGAAATTATGAGTTTTCCTTCTCACTGCAGTTCTGTTTTGGCACTAAAAATCCTTCTTGAGGCAAGGAGAGTTTGGCTTATTTTCCTTGTCTGCCCATCAAGCTCTTAAAAAATTAAGTTATTAATCATCTGAACATTCACCTCTGCTGCACTTGCTGACCAGAAACTCCCGTAGGTGGTTATTTCAAATATGACTCTGCTACTGTTAAAGACTTTTGAATTAAAAAAAAACCCTGAAGCATGGACAAATGCGCCTTGCCATAATTACTGCCTAGCAGTGTATTTTTAAAGCAGTCAGCTGAGCTTCTAGTTTATATTTCAATAATTTGCTTACTTGGTAAAAAAAAAACAAAACCCAAAAAAAACCCCTGACAAACCCCACATTCATCACTTAGTTTATCTGAGGTCTCCTCTGTAGCAAAGCCTGGCTTGCAAGGAGGAAGAGAAGTTTGCAGCTAAATTGTTTTGTAACAGATGTATCGATGGAAAAAGTTACTAACTGGGAGTGTTCTCTCCTTGCGAGTCTCGTTGCTATTAGCGCTGCTCCGTAGGGTGTAGCTTTCCTCTTGGGCTTCTGTGTTTGCTTTACGTGTTGCTTTCCTCTTCCTTTTGCTCAGGAGCCTTTTTACGACCTGGCAAAATAACTCTGAGCAGCAGCACGGAATCTGCAGGACAAAAATGAGCCTTTGCCTTAAATATCCCCGAGACAAATGGAGGTGAGTAGAGACAACTCTGGGCTGGGGAATTGCTCTTGGTTTGCTGTTCAGAAGTTATTAGCAACTAGTACTTTGGATTTGTTTGGGGGGTTTCCCCCTGTTTGGCTGCAGTGTTGAGAATTTAACTCAAGTCAGGCATGGAAATATAGTGGAATTGTAATTGCATCCAGGCCTTGGGTAGGGATTACAGAGTTGGTTGGGACAGAAACCATTTGAGCAGGTTTTCCTGGGCCTTCAAACACATTTTCCCTCCTCCTTTTCCCTGGTCCTGCAGAGTGTTTCTGGCTCCCTGTGCAAACTCCACCTGATGAGAGCATTTACCCTGCTCCCATCACCTCCCTGTATCTCATCTATAATGCAGAGGTTGTATTTGCTCAGCTGCATTGAATCCTGCTATAAAAGCAGGGTGCAGAGGGCAGCTTCTGGATGCACAGTGAATCTCTGTAACTAATAAAATATAGCACCTGCCCTGCTTGGAAGTGTCGGTGTGAAACCAGACTTGACAGGGTAAGTGATTCCAGTTCATAATCCTGTAATGCTGGTACGATTTGGTGGTACTGGCATAAATGTGGTACTGAGAGCTAAGCTGGACTTTGAGATAAATTTAAAATGGTGTCTTTAAAGGAAAATTACTCTGTATGGGATTTGATGACATGAGATCTTTTACTCATAGGGTGTCATACCTGGCAGTTGAGTGGATGAAAATGATTCTGTGTTGTACAAACAAGACTCCACATGAGTCAAAAATAGGCAATTAAAGACTTGATATTCTTGACACTCCTTCTTTCTGTTTCCTAAGGTATCTTTTAAGAATCTTGAAATTTACTGAGATTTTTTTTTCTGTACTGTTCAATGAGTATTTCTAACATCAAACTTTTAGGTTACGTTAGTTTTGCCTGCACACCTATGGTATATTGGTATCCTGCTGTTTTTTCATGGGGTTTGGAGCCAGGTTTCCCAACTCTACTTCCAAAAAAGAAAACATTGTTATTTCCTCTTTATTGATAATTCAGTTCTATGTCTATTTAAAAGTTTTCCGGGAAAAAAGTGATAGCAAACAACTGTAGGTCACAGACACAGGGCTAGTCTGTATATGAAACAGAATGAACATATTCCTAAAATATTTGATGTAATGTAGAACCAACAATTCTAATAATGTAGAATCAACAATTCTAATAATGTAGAATCAACAAATTTTTAGATTAATTTTCTCTCCAGCTCTCAGAGACCAGACACTTCTCCCTCATGTTGTAAAGTACCAGAAAGCAGAGTTGTGTTTTGGTGCCTGAAGGAAATGTAACTTCTGGGGGGACACTAACTCAGCAAGAGTGTTAGAGAGGGACAGCCTTGAACTGGAGATAGAAAAATTATCTTTCTCTTGGTCATTACCTCTGGCTTCTCCCTCCTCTCCCATGTAGACCCAAGTTTCCTTCACCCTGACTGAGTGTTCATGCAGTGCTCTGGCTTTATTCATCCCTTTCCATAGAAAAGAGTTCACTGCAGCTGATGGAAGATCTCACATGTCTGTACCAGAGCTGACAGTCTGACTGTTCACTGGGTTCATGGAAACACTGAGTTTAGCTGCCTTTTTGTTGGCAAACCCAAGCCCAGACAGCTGAGTCACTCCACACAAAGCAGCAGCTTTGAACATTTGCTTTTCCAAAATACAACCTTCCTTTTTCACCAAGGCTTCCAGGACACTTCTTGCTGCAGAACTTTGCTTTTCATATGCTACACTGGGACAAAAACACAGGCAGTCCCACACTTGGTAACAAGGGAAGAGAAAGAAAATCCAGCGTGAGGAACAAACCCAGAAGGGAGGCCTGGATCGTGTCTAAAACCTTGAACCACAGACAAAGAGAAAAGAATTAAAAACAACCTGAATAGTTACTTTCACAACCTAATTTTATGTAAGGAAGTATTTCTACTGGCTTTTCAGTTTCTCTTTTTGGACAGCCTGAAATGCTGCCCATAGCCTGTGTAAAATCTGAAGGGGCAGGTTTTGGGCACATGGAAATAACCCATTGCAGTCATCAAAGCCACATCAAGGGACTCAGGGTGATGTAGGACCAGTCACCCTTTCTCTCCTGAGCTCTCAGCTGGAGCAAAGACCTTGGATTTCTGCTGTGAGCAGTTCATGCTCACAAGTCCTTCTGCTACTGAGTCATTCTGGCTGGCTATTAGATTAGTTATTTTAGACTATTCTAATAATTATTCTACTCTGGAAAAAAAAAAGGCAGAATAATGTGAATTGTAGAATCCAGAGGCTAAGAAAAATAGCATCCGAGGAAGAGTACAAAAAATACCCACCAGTAAAACCAAAATGTGCTGGGGAGTCAGTGGAGAGTGAAGAGAAAGAAACACCAGAGCAGCCAACTAGAAAAAAAAGGCCAGCATAAGACTTGATAGTCACAGGAAGATCAAAAATAAAGTGAAACTACTTTGAAACCTCTCAGCTGGAATACATTTCAGAAGAGCCACCTAGTCTCAAAGAAAGCTGTCAGAATGGCAAATTGAAGTCAGCAGGAAAATTTGAACAGAAGAGGTCTTACAAACAGGAGAAAACAATTCCTATAAGTAATACCTGACATGTCAGAAAGTAAAATACTTCTAAAAGAGAAACATTGGGAATGGGCAAAAACTGAATTTGAAAATCTTCCACCCAGTCTTTTACTACCTGCTGCTGGAGATCTGACAGCCATTTAAATTATTTCTCAAGCTCATTTAAGAAAGAAAAAAAAGAAGCTTGCTTTCCCATCCCATCAATTAGAGAAAAATCATCACATCATTTTATGTTGAGAGTTGGTTGATGAATGTCGTGTCATATATCACTGCCTCTGCATCTGACAGGAATCAAAGCAGACACTTTGAAAGGCAAGTGTCTTTGAACTGCTAATTATGCTTAACAAAGAAAGTGTTTCACATGTTGCTTCTTAATGAAATTTCTGCTTTTACCTAAAAGGGTTTCCTCCCACCTTATTTCTGGACAGCATGAAATTATGTTGAAACTAACAGTAATCTATTTATTTCTGATTATACTGCAATGTTTTAAAAAGTGGGGGAAATATTCTTATGTTATGTTGGTTATGTGTTTCTTGCATAACCAAAAGCTTCTGGAGATTTGTTGAGAAACAGTGGCAAAGGTAAGCCCCTGGTAGAAATGTTTCTCTTTTGGATACATGGTATTAAAGGCATCTGTGAATGTTCTGGATGTGAGAATAGTATTTTAGCTCAATTCCTCTATCCCCAGGAATTTCTTCTTCCTCAGCTTTCTCTTATTCTCAGAGCAGTGTAAAATACACCAACAGAAGCTACACCCAAACAATTCTCAAACAAGAGCAATTACCAAACAGGAGGATAATTTGTAGGGGGAAAAAGATAACAAGTGTTAGGCTAGCAATTTGGCATTGTCTCTAATTCCACCTCATTTAAGTGCTTTGCATAAGGTTCAAAAAAAGAAAAACTAATACATAAACAAGAAAAAAAATCTGCAAAACCCAAACAACAAACACCCAGTGCAAGCCCTCAGAGCCTCAAATCTTTTGACTTACACCCTTCTCTAATCTTAAAGCTTCTGAAGTGATGCCAAAAAGTGAAACTACAAGTCCTGGGCTAGGAAGCCAGGGGTGTGTCTGCTCTGCTTTGATCTGCCAGAGGAGAGATTGTTTTTCTGGTCAACATCAAGCTATGTCTCTCAAATTAGGAATCTTCAGTCTAGGAAAAATACTGGAATATGAGGCTGTGGAGAAAGTCCCAGCAATGTAGAGAGCTGCTGGCAAGCCAGGAATTGATGGTAAAACCTGCAGTATCTGATATGAATAAATAAATTTTGTACCGTTACTCTCCATCACTGGAATCATGGATTTTCCTGCTGTTAGCTAGACCAGAATTATTTTTTAAAGTATAATATTCTCTGATTTATATTCCATGAAGTGAAGAAGGGAATGCAAGATTTGTGCTACCTCCTCAAATTGTAAGAGACAATGTAAGCTCAAGGGTGTTGATTCTCATTTTCCTTAAAACTACTTTTAAAAATCTTTACATATACAGGTGGAATAAAAATGACAGTCAGGCCTGTTGGCTACTTTAGAATTGCTCCTTTCCATTGCCAGTTGGTCCCACACACTCCTGTGAGGTATGCAGTTTTGAGAAAATGCTTAAAACATATAAATAGTACAATTCAGTCAATTGCTGTTCATCAGTAAATAAGAGCATTCAGAGGCACTGTCATGCAGCAGAGCCTGGGATTAGCTCTCAATTCCCTCTTCTGTGAAATCTCCCTGCTGTTTCCTCACATCCATTCACAAACATTCTTCTTTTCCACCCACTTACAGTCCCTACAAGAGTGTTTAGGAGCTCAGCTATTTTTCTGGGATTAAGATGTGGATATTAGATATTAAAAGCAATTTTTAAAATCCATAATGTGCTGGTGGTATCCTTAAATGCTTCTGTTGCCCTGGCACTGACCGGTGTGAGCTCTCTGATGGTGCCAGTGCGACAGCCCTGGTGGGATGCTGGGCTGCAGGAAGCAGGTTTGGTGCCATTCCCAGTAGGTCCTGGGGAGAAGTCTCTGGATTTGAAGTGTGGAAGAGGCTCCCCATGAAACAAGCAGCAACCTTCTCCCACTGATGGTGGCACTGAGCCTGGGGGATTCCTTTTGTGGGGCCATGTTTATGAACACCATAAAAATGTGCTCAAGGATGAAAGGCAAAAGGAAAAGAAGAGGATGAGCCAGGCAGTCCAATTTTACCTTATGCCCTGGGAAGGCAAAGAAAGAGGAGAGTAACCTCAGTGAGATCAGTACCTGAGAGCTGCTCAGTATGTGCCTAATCCCTTTTGTTCCAGTTGAGGTCTTAAAGGCAACTGCATAAGTACTTCACACCAAAAACCCCATCCAGCCAAAATTCACCTGTGCATATTACCAATAACAACCTCACAGGCAAATGTTAGCCTGTATCTTCCATTTTCCAGTCCTGAGATCTGCATGTTCCCAAAGGATTCCTGAAAGCATTAGGAAATCACACAGTGGATGTTGTACACCACATTAACATCCTAGAGAGAAGCTGCTGGCTGAACAGCTCTATTTTTCATGAAGCACATATTTTACTTTATACTTAATGGAGTGGTGTGTGATTCAGGAATTTTGGAAATTATTTTGGAAAACAGGTTAGGCAAACCAGAGAGAAGTGGTGCAGGTAAGGCTGAACCTGCCATGGGGCAGTAGATGGACCAAGTGACCCCTGAGGGGCCTCCCAGTCTTTCTTTTCTATGATTTCTCTACCTTAATGATTCTGTCTCACCACACAGCTGGCCCCGTGTTAGTCAACAAACAAGACAAATGATGGAGGCTGGCTTAGATGAGGCCAGTTTGGGCTGTTTTGTTTGCATTCATGAGGAGCCATGAGCTCTGGAGGAGAGGCTCATGCATGGCCAGTTATTGTCTGTGTTTTCAGACAACTGAAGAGCTGAAATCTCTCCCCACAACAGAAAGGTTGTGCATGCAAACATTATCCATTTCACAGCTTCTATAGAAAATACCCCGTTGCCTACCCTGGTCTGTGGCACTGCTTGTGTGGCACATATTCCTCATTGCATTATAATTCCTGTCACAATATTAAGTGAGGGACTGGACTTCATCTGTATGTTTGGAGGCAGAAGTTCTAAAAACTACTATTAAAAAATGTCAATTCCTGACCTTATCCTCCAGCTGAGCCCTGAGAACTTTGGTCTCTTCTGAGAGGCTGCTATCAGCGTGCTCAAACATGAGCCAGGTTAATGCAGCTAACCCTGAATTCCTGGGGGCGTCCTGGCCTTGCCTGCCTGCAGGATAATGAGCTCACCAGTTCCAGGTGTTGAGGCTGCTTGGAAATGACGCAGCACTGGTCTGAGTGTTCCTGGTAGCACTGGGAAAAGGAGCAAAGGGAGAGGAAACATCACCCATTCCACTCCCAGCCACACTGGGTGGAATCTCTGGCAGCAGCAGCTCCTGCTGTCTCCAGTGAGAGCTCCCCTGAATCCCATTGCAGAACATTTACTGTGCTCAGGAGTTTTGTTAAGAGATTGAAAGCCCTGGATTTAGAGCTATCAGAAAGCAAATAGTCTTGAAAATAAGTGTATTTGAGCAAGAAGAGCCAAGTCCTCATCTGATGAGGAAACTTCCATCTCCCCACATCAGTCCTTCTCCAATTTTCAGTCTCAATTGTACACAGGGGAAACTTAAGATTTATCTGAGTCAGAATACACCTGAGTTTTAGTTCTTTCACAGCTGAAAAATATGTACAGTTGTTCCCATTATTTCAGAAGGGTTGCTTTGTTGGTAGTTTTTAAACATCACCCCCCTGGTGTCTTTTTAATTTTTTTTTGAAAGGCTCTTATTTTTGGAGCTTAGGAGTCATAATGAATAAAAATCTGTGAATGCAATTGAGTCCAGATCCACGTGTTGAGTCATGGGTTCCTCTTCAGTACGTGCAGGAGTCAAATCTTGTCCTTGTAAGGGGATTGGCAGTAGCTTTGGAAAGATCTGTCCTCTTTCTCAGTTTGCAATCATGAGCTGTACTTCCAGCTCACTTTTTATATAAAAGCAAATAAACATTTTATCTGCAGGCATCAGCTATTCTCTTAGTAACCATCCCTATAGCTATGAGCAGCTGCACAGGGTAGGAAAGGAGGCTCTGAATTTGTTATGTGGTCTGAGTGTGTCTCACACTGTTCATATCCATGCTACTGTTAGGAGATCCTTTTCTTTCCCTCTCTCTCATCTTTTACTCCACCCAAACAAAGCCAAACAAGTGCTTCCCACATCTCTCTGTCATCCATCACGTACCTGCTCTTTCATCATACCTGTGCAGCATTTTCAAAATCAATGCTTACATTTTGTCAGTTGCTATTAAACACTTTTTCAGTGCTCTAAATCCCTTGATCTGGAGAATGCCCAAGCTAATGAGGTGAACAGAACCAAACCATTTCAGGCACTGCTGGCTCAGTGAGACCCTCAGCTCTCTCCCTGAGCTCCTCCTCACTTTGAAGATCTCACTTTTCCTCTTGGAGTTTATTTCTGACCTTTGCCTCCTTTCACCTATTTGAAATGTGTTCTTGCCATGCAACTACTTGGGCAGTAGTGCCTCACAGAACCAGCCAGGGACTTCTTAGTGCTGTCCTGGGGCGTAAATGTCACCCTCACAGCCTTATCAGCACACCAGACAGACACACACCTGCGTTTACACCCCGTATTAATAAGTGAACATTATTACACATTTTGTTAAACCATAAGCACAACAGCAGTTTTAGGCAGTACAACCCAGGCTTGACGCTGATCCTAATCTAAAGGCAAAGCTCTGCTCAGGCAGGACAAGCTTTCAGGTTCTGATGGCTGCTTGTGTTTCCAGGTTTTTGGTAAGGAAAAGGTGTTGAAAACACGGTTGAAATGATTTATAATCAACTTTTGTGGCTCCAGATAGGTCAGATAAACATGGGAGTGAATTTGTTGAGGAAAACAAGCTGCCATTCTGAACAGCTGGAGGTTTAGCCATCCCCAGAGCAAAGTCCATCAAACCCAGAGATGTGGCAAACTGCCAGGCTGCTGCATGTGTGTCACTTTGATGGTCACACAG
>NW_005054309.1:5677707-5696229 GCF_000277835.1 Geospiza fortis | reverse complement strand
GATTAATGATAACTCTCTGAAGCCCCAAGTGCCTCATTTTTGATCTTCCTGTGGCAGTATATTTCTTCCATTTTCACTTTATTCTCAAAGCTTCACTCTTCATTTAAGCCCTCTAAGGAAACTCCTTACAAGATGGATGTACATTACCCTTTCAGGAGAAACAGAATCTCTGTCAGAAAAATAAATACTGAAATCTGTTTAGTAATGCCCCTCATGTAGACATCTCTCTCTCATCTTCTTTAAATATTAGTTCAGAAACCAACTTTCATTGATAGAAATTTAATTGCCATAATCCAGATAGCATGGAATATTTCTATAGTGATGCTCTAATGCTAATTTGCAAGAATGAGAGAACATTTGCCATCCTAACAAATTCCTTTTGTCCTTGGATGAAAGAGACAGCAAAGACAGTGCCCCTGGCTAAGTGGAGACATGAGATAGATATCCACAATGCTCTATATGTGAAGTCTAGTGTTGGAGATGTTAATAATTTTCAGTTTCACTCCTACAGAATTAAAACTAAAGCTTTATACTCATTTCCAAGAGGAAACCTGCTTGGAAATAGCCTGACTTGGTGCTTTGAAAGATGTCAAAGATTACCTCCTCATAATGACCTTGGAGATGTGGATCCAAATAATGATATCTGGGTATTTATAGAAATGGTTCTTCTCAGAGCTGCCCATCACAGATAATTTTGCCAAATACACATGAAGTTTATAAAACCAGAAACATCTCTTACTTGATCTGAATCTGTCCATGAAAGTGGATGGAATGAGCCTTAAATCCCAGTCCAGCACTCTAATGTAAGACTTATAAGCCCCCATATGAGGCACAAGATTTGGTGGACACTGTGACTACAATTAAATTCAGTGTGCAAACCCATGTGCTGATGATAACAGCAACACCAACCAGCCTGGACAATGTTTCTACATCACCCTCCTCCTTTTCTAAAGAGGTGGTTTGGGCTAAAACTGTGGTTGTAAAAAGATTTCATTTCATTCCTCAGGCCTGATACAGGTACAGGGCACAGTCACCATGATTCACTCTCCTTGCTTGTGGTTTATCCCTGTTCAATCCAGCCCTAACTGGTGTCTGTGAATCTGACAAAGACTGTCCCATCTCCCACAGCCTGCCAGCACATTCCAGACCCACCAGGAGCACACTAATTTACCCTGAAGCTAGAGGTGCTTGGGCAGAGCTGCCAGAAGGTAAAATTAGGAAATTCAGCCAGCCTGCTCAGTGAGAACACTGGGGGACCAGGGGCAGGAGACAGGACAGCTGCATCACTCTGCCCTGCCCAGGCTTGATGTGCACCTTGGCTTGTCAGGACCAAACAAATTCTCCTCTGCCTGTGAACACCACAGCCCAGAAAGAAAATCTAAGCCAAAGTGAGAAAGCAGCACCTGCCAGCATATTTGAAAGGATTGTTGTGAGTTCTGCGCAAATATTATTTGTGGGGAGCGAAAGGAGATTAGCATGTAACCACAGGCTCTCAGTAGAGTCACCTTCAGACCAGTCAGGCACAGTCCTACTTAATCTGCCTGCATTTCCAGAGCCCTCATCACTATGTATCTTTGCATCATGGCCATCCATCACAGCACCAGATTCTCATCTAAATACTGCCAGCAGCACTGTGAGCAGAAACGTTCCCTCCTTCTCCCTCTGCATCTTATTATTGAAGTTGCTGCTGGCAAAGGAAAGGAAAGTGGCTGTGTCCACAGTGACATTAGCAGAACTGTCAGCTTAATCAATGCTGATCCTTTCCCCCTCATCCCTGCTTCTCTGCCTGTTCTCCTTTTTGTGGCAGCAGAAAATCCATATAAAGTCACCACTGTGCACAGCCATCCAGAAATCCTGCTGGTGTTCTGTGAAACCTTTGGTACCTTGACTGTCTCCAGCTCCACATTCCACGTCCTCCTTGGCCACCAAGCCCTCAAGGCAGAGCCATTGCCAGGGCTCCCAGGGGCCAGGCTTCTCCTGGAGAGCAGGAGCACCCCTGGGAGCAGCCAGAGCAAGGAACCCATCTGCTCTCTGCAGGTTCCTCATCACTGAGGAAACAGGATTCCAGCAGCACTAAAGGCAGAGCAGGGCACAAGAGAGGCTGGGTGCTTGGACAGAGACACCATACTGCAACCAAATAAACTTGTAGGAAAGTTTCCCAAACCCTTGGGAACTGGTTTGTAAATAGTCCCTAAGCAATTCCATTCAAACAAATTGTGGTTTTCCAGTTTGGAAAGGAGCAGGTAAACCTCCACTAGTGGTGCAACCCTATTCAGCTCACTCATCCCGCTGGGCCATTATGTGTAAAGGGTGTGTAATTTTTGTATTATAAAAATATAAAGTATTGCTGCAGACAATACTTCATAATGTGAACTGCAGAGGATTCACCAGAGGGGACCCTCCTGGGCTCCAGATACCCCATTAACTCAGGCAGAACTAGCAGGCATGTGTGAGTACAGAGCAGCTGTGTTCGGTCATACAGTTGTAAAGCATGAGATGCACAGGCAGCTTGTTTGGTATTTTTGTTTGTGTAGGGTTTAATTTTTTTTAAAGACAGTTTTCAGAAATGGGGATTTATTTTTTTCCTCCTCAGTTCACCAGGCTGATACACAATCCATGGTGTGCCTTCTTTGATAGGTGTCAGTCAGCTGGAACTGGATTTCATGGAACAAACCACTAATAATGTACTTGGAGAGGGAGCATCAGAGCAATGATAGACATTCTTGGACAACGAGCATTTCAAAAGTTTCAGCATCCATATTCCTCCCTCTCTGTCTTATGTCTTGCACATTTAGGGTGTGGGTGTTTGCACACCCTTGTCTCTCCCTACCACTTGTCAGCTCATTGCAGTTCTCAGCCTGCTGTCAGTGTCGCTCTGCCCTGTTGTCACCTGACATTCCCTGCAGTCTGCAAAGGGAGTTCAGTCATCTGCCCCACTGTGTCCAGCCACAGGGCCTGCAGAGCAAGCACAGGCTTTGCCCCCTGCTCTCTCCTCCATCCAGCCCATCTGAACTACAGCCAAGGCACAGCTTGTGCCAGGGGACAGGAGGGATCACACTCAGGGGCTCAGCAAACTCAAATATTGTCTTTCCTGCTATTTTTCCCATCACAGAGTATATATAGCCTGACATTATAGATGTGTTCCTTATACTGTTAACAGTTATTCCCTATAAATTTTCTCTCCTCCACTGTGTGTTCATTGCTCCTCTGGCATTATCTTCTTTGCAAAGCAGTCAAGGAAAATTTAAGTACTGTGCTACTGCACCAGGTTTCTCTAAGATTTTGGGGTCAGAGAAGGAAAGGTTTGTTTCTTCTCTCCCATGACAGAGTAACCCCCTCCAAGCAGCACTGCAGTATGGCAGGTAACTGCATTTCAGGAGGAGTAATTCCACCTGGTCGATATTCCCACCAGCCCAGCTGTGGAGAGCTGGTTGTTTCACATCTCTAGATTGCACCGTGATATCAACCTAATCAACTCCTGTCTCAATTTTCAAATCTCCTTGAAAACCATACCTTGTCTTCCTCAGCAGTACTGCTTCATTTTCCTCTTCCACTGAGCTATTATTTAATTCACTGGCAGTAGCTGGCACTGACTGGAACACAGTTCACAGGGTTGACCTGGGATCACAGCCCAGGGCTGAACAGTCCTACAAGCTTGGACAAAGCACTGTGCCCCTGTTTCCTCATCTTTGACATAAGAGTAATGTTTCTGCTGCCAAGGCAGGCTGGAATAATTATGCTTCAGGAATATCCAATGCTAAACACTTCTAGCAGTCTATTTATCATGTTTATAGAGTAATGGCTTTCAGGAGTAAGAGATTAGAGAATAGCCCTGTAGACACAGAGCTGGGCTGGAGTACAGGAGAGCTGCCTCCTGGCTCTTGGGAAACAGGAGAGACCCTAGGAAAGGTTTGGTTTAAACCTTTAGGATGGAAAATACAACCTTGTCCTCTATGGAGGCTAAGTAATTCCTATTTGTGAGTTTGCAAACAGAACAGTTACTGTCAGTTTTTAAGTGAGTTGTCACTTGTACAGTTCCAGTATGGATTCAGTTTATAAGTAAAGGACAAGAAGGAATAACTGCAGTTAGGAGAGGATTTGCAGCACTTGGTCAATATCTGTTCCTTGTATTTAATGAAATCTTGCACACCAGAATTAATTCAATGAAGGAAATGTCCCTCACAGCCAATGTTGACTTCAGTAGTCATTCAGGACATTGAACAAGACAGCTATTACTTGTGTCCCTTTCACTGAAAATGAGGAGCACACCATCAGACCCAAAACCTACTGAAAAACCAGCCAAGGCTGCTGACAGTCTGCAAAGCCAAGGCACAGGCTTTGAGGGTTTCCCTGTTAGTGTGGGTTCCAGACAAGCCTCTCTGCCACCTTCCAAGCGTTAAAGACATGCCACACCTGATCTCCCACGGAAGTTCTGAAGGAGGAGCCCAGCAGATTTGATGAATGCCAAGAGGTGAGAGCAGACAGAGCCCATCCTGCTGCCTGCCGCTGCCCAGCCCACCTGCTGCCCACCAGCTGCTCCAGCTGCCGTGAAACCCCGCTGCAAACACTCCTGCTCCGCTTCTTTCTGTGTTTCCTGAGGAAACCCTCAGTTCATCTGCTGCTCTTTAAGCAATTAATGAACCTCATGAAGCACCTGGTGAGCAGGGGCTCTGCAGGACCCCAAATTTGCAGTAGCTCCCCTCCTGTGGCACACGTGTGCTCTGGCCTTATGGGCAGCGCCTGATCAATGGGGGCAAGCCAAACGCTGTGCAGCTGCACTGACACAGGCCAGCTGGCCACCTGCCCTTATCAATTCCATAGGTTTGATAAAATACACACATTAATTCATTAGCATCAGTGAAGTTACTGCCAGAACTGGCCTCTTTGCAGAGCAGTGTCTGGGCTTGCACAGGAAATGCTTTGTTGGCAATTATGCAACTTCCTCTGTTGAGTAAATTTCCTTTAGCCCTTTTCATTCATCTAGACAAATATTTTAGAGGTGGATTACAGAAAGCTTTTTCTTTTTCCCCAAAAGGTTAAGAAAAGCTGCAGTAGCAAAGATGCTCATTTGAGGATACCAGCTAGATGTTGGAAAGGAAAACTTTGGATAGCACAAAACATGCCTTGATAACCTCGTTGGACAAGAAGATGGGATTGAGCCATCTCTCTTCTTCTAGAAAGGAAAACCAAGTCAGAGCTCAGGTTCCTTTAGTCTTAAAAGCTAATGATGGAGTGGGAATCAAACTTCTACTGGTTTTACCCCTTTGAAAGTCAGAAACAGAGATAAATCCTTCCCTTCATTATGCTGCTCTCAAAAGCAAGAAAGAGGCCCCTCAATGCTGCTGGTCAAGTAGGAGAGAAAGCAACAGCCTCAGGTACACCTGCACAGTTCTGATCTTTGCAAATCATTCCACCTGCGCAGAGTCTTGTTCATGAATATTAAAAATAAAGTTGTTTGCTGACATGCTTTATTGACTTTGCTAGTCCTGCATGGCTCTATACACCATTTCTTGCTAGAATTTCTGGTTTTTATTAAGAAATGAGGAATTTGCAGAACTGCACAATTTTACTGCTCATCACATGAGAGTGAGGTGCATTTCACCTTCCCCTTCAGTGACTACAGAACAACCTTCACTCTGTCCTAGGGCTCTCAATGGCCTAAAGCACCCAGGAATGCTGGTTAGTAACTCAGAGGTGGCTACAGGAGTGAGAAAGGGCCCCTGTTTCTTTCAGGCTGGTGACCAGCACATTAGGAACCAGCAAGTGAAAACACAACAACCATTACAATCCCTGGCATCAAAGGCACTGCCTTCCAGTTTGCTGTGAGGGTTTGGGAGATTTAATGCTGCAGTCTCCTCTCAGAGCAGACCAGCTTTTCCAACCCTACTGTTGATCTTGTTTAAACTAAGATATAACCCTAGCACAGCCAGAACAGCACCAAGGTCAGGAATAACCCTTGAGGCAGGGCCTCAGTCCTGTGCCACATCCTCCTGGCTTTCCTTGTTTGCTGGTGGCCAGTGACACTTACAGTGTTATGCTGGCACATGTAGGAAATGAAGCTTTTGTTCATTTTCCCTTTGTACTATTTCTAGCATCCCTATTTTCTCCAGAATGCTTAAATACCAAAGCAAGTGCAGATCCACAGCATAGGCAAAAGGCTGCAAAGGATGAGTTGGTTTCTTGGCTTATGGAACAGCTAGCGTCAGAGAAGTGACTTAATTGGAATACAAAACTAGTTTTGTGAGGAAAAGAAGAAAATACCAGGTATAAAGAACTGTTTCATCTTTCTGAAAAAGCTGGAAGAAACAGCCATGTAGAAGGCAGCTGTATCCCAGTGTGCAGCAAGGGGAACAAGGAGCCTCTGGTTCAAGGAGAGAAGGAGGAGTCACTGAGTAAAAATTGGCTGCCCTTTCCCCTTCCCTTCCTGCTGGGAAGGTGGGTGATCAGAAGGATCCCCCAGAAATCATTTCTGGTGGTCTCTTTGGTCTCACAGATCTGGCAGGTCTGGCATAGAAGGTAGGAATGGTCCTGACATCCAGGAAGGTTGGGGCCATTCTGCTTTAACCCCAATCCTCTGGGACGCTGGGAAAACTCTGGGACACTCTTTGCCACAGCCCTGCAGTTGTGTGGGTGCTCCCTGGGACCGGCTGCCCCTCTCCTCAGCCCCCTGTGCCCCTCTGTGCAGAGCCCCCTGGGCAGGGCTGTCCCTGGAATCCACCTCTAGGTGCTGCTATACTACCAGCTATGGATTTCCCGGCAGGAAAAACGGGACAGGGATGGCAGCAACTTCTTCACGATGCAGGAGGAAACTGCAGCAGTTCTGGATCACCAAAATGTGCCTTTTTTTAAAGTATGGTGTTAATTCTTGCATAAACAGCACACCGGGCACAGCTACCCCTCCACATCTCCTGCAGGGATAAGACCGAGCATCATTTTCTGCTTCATGTCTTGGCTGAAGGAGAGCTGTGGTTTAGCTTTTCACACAAAGGGAAAAGAGGTTAAACTGAACTAGTGGCATTGTCAGGATAGGAGTTAACCCTGCCAGGTCAAGGGCGAGGACACAAGTGATTTGCCACAGACAGCAGAAATGCACCTGGGGCTGACACTGGAGAGGGAGGTTTAAGGCTTCAGGCACTAGCAAATTAGCATTTTGCCTAATTAGATATTGATCACTATCACAAAGCATGTCATGACCACCGTAAGCTTGCCACAGTGTGATGGAAAATTAGAACCAGAAAACACATTAATCCCTTCTCCTCCAGGAACCTTACTCAGACATTTAGCCCACCTGCAAGTCCTACCCTGCTGTTTCCTAAATGAGTGACAAATATTCCCTTGTTTCCCAAGGGCAGCCTCAGTTTTCCTCTTTACTGCCACACAATGATTTTCACCTTGCATTAAGGTGAGGTGCTGCTGCTCCTTTCCTGATGCCCCAAGGGACACAAATTTAAGGTGCTCCACACCCATGCCAGCTGTGACAATCGATGAAGTGGATTTTGTCTCCCTACCTTCCATATATTCTGTATTAAATCTTTTCCTGTGTGAATCCCATGCTGGGCAGGACTTAGCATGAGTTCTTTGTGACCAGATGAGCCCTCAACACCATCACACAAATATGTGCTGGCATTGTAACAGTGGGTGGCAGACCTCCCTGTCCCTGGGTAATGAGAACCATCAAAGTTCACATTGCATCCCTGATAGTGCATGTACACTTACATAAGGAGTTTATTCCCATATGTACTGCAGAGAAAGAAGCAAGAAGACTGTGCCTTTAATAAGTTTACCCTGGTTCAGCTGCTCTGCAGGACCTTTATGAAAGTGCCCACAGGACACTGTGTTTCCTTTGAAACATTAATCTCAGCTTAGGGCAAGGATGGTGTGTGATCAGGCACAGACCTTGGAGAACAGCTCTTTAATTTTTCAATCTGGGAACTCTCCTTTCAACAAGTGCTTTTAATGCCTATATGTGATCTCTGGTGGTCTTTGCATGCTGAAATGTGAGAGTTGTGTGATGCTGATCTTAGGATGGGAAGGTCTCAGGCACACCATGAGAATTATTTGGGTGGCAGAGAGCTGTGCTAGGGTGCAGTGACGGGAGCAACCAGAAGGTGCTCGTGTAGAGCATAGTCCAACACAGGTGATCCTGAGAGACAGCAGGAAAAACCCCAGGGGAGGAAAGGCCTTGTTAACCTTGGGATGTTTAGCTCTTGCCACCGCAGCATACAGAAAACAGTGCCTGGCAGGAACTGCAGCTCCAGCTGCAGCAGTGTCCAGGCAATCCAGCAGGAACTGGGCAGAAGCACACAACAGCTCTGCATGGAGAGGAACCTGCTAAAGAATGGCCCCTACCCACTGCTCTGCCATGTCAAACCATGTCCCAGATGAGAAATGGTGCTTGAGAAACAGCAGGGAGCAAGAGGAACCTTAGAGCCCCTTACACCACAGGCTGTGCCACCTCCCTGACAAAGCTCTGGAGAGCTTCCCTGCACCTGCTGGACAGCTGAGGTCTCTATTTCTCCTTTTCCTGTAATGAATTATAATGTTTGCTCCAAGTCACTCAGGGGGCTGTGATGGAAGCTGAGCCCTGGGTGGGGGTCCCTGAGTTCTCTCCTGGTGCAATGGTGCTTGAGAAACAGCAGGGAGCAAGAGGAACCTTAGAGCCCCTTACACCACAGGCTGTGCCACCTCCCTGACAAAGCTCTGGAGAGCTTCCCTGCACCTGCTGGACAGCTGAGGTCTCTATTTCTCCTTTTCCTGTAATGAATTATAATGTTTGCTCCGAGTCACTCAGGGGGCTGTGATGGAAGCTGAGCCTTGGCTGGGGGTCCCTGAGCTCTCTCCTGGTGCCTCTCTGGATGTTGGGGAGCTGGCACTGCTGCTCCCAGCCCCTGCTGGCTCCCAGGACTGCCACGGCCAGCTGAGCCTTCAGTGCAGAACAGCTCCCCCACAAAAGTGCATTTTGCAGCACTTTCCCTGCAATCCAGAGCCCTGCTGTTACACTGCCTTTGGCAGCCCCCTCATTCCTGGGCAGTTTCACACAGCCTGCAGGCAAAACTGTCAAAGCAAAGTGCAGCTTCCTGGAGCTAAGCAGGGAAAAGGCACCTGGGGAATCCAGACCTGATGCCAAAGGTCTCAATGCCTGCAGAGACATTATTGCCCCCACAATACTCTGCTGTCCCAAGATGGGCATTGCTGCCCTGACTGACCCAGCTGCCATCTCTGCCCAGGCATGAAGCCACTCCTGATGCATAGATAGACAGGCTTGCCAAATATTATGTTGTATAGAATCAACCTTGACTTCTCATCTATCAGCCAAATCCTCACACCTCCCCCTGTGTGAACAGACATACCCCAGCCTATTTGCATTCAGAACTGGAATGTTATTTCTAATTTTTATGGTATTTGTTGGTACTGCTGCAGGTGTTTGGGGGCTGAGTGAAGAGGAGAGAAGGCAATTTATGCTTTTCAACACTGGAGTAGGATGTGCCTGTGGGCATGTTCTGCATCTAAGCAGTGTTACTGATATCTGGGATGTCTTTTTCTGGAAAAGAATGGGTACCAAACCCTGTATTCTTAAGCACTACAGACATCATCTCTTGCCCTGTCTTGCAGTACCTCCTGTAATTAGCTTTTACATTAGAACTCAGAGTCCATTTTCTGTGTCAGACAATGCCTCAGCAAATTTTGGCTAAAGATTGAGGATTGGTATCTGTGGGAACTGAGCCAGAATTTATAGCAGAAACACAGGTTCTATTTTTCACTGAATTATATCAGCAAATGTCAGCGGGTGTGATAATTACTTGCTGGATGAAATATACTTTTTTAATCATGTCATTTGTTCCAAAACACTGTTTCTGCTATTTTCTCCAAGGGTTGTTTATTAATGACACCTTGCAAGCTGAGAAACTGGGACTTTTCCCTTCCAGCCTTTAAGAGGAATGAAGGGCTGTGTTTGGGGTTACTGAGACTCACTGCCAACTTCCCCAAAATACAGATACAATAATCTGCTTTTATTGCAGCAGATGCTCTTACAAGACCTCCTGTGACTCTGTGTTACTTGTGGCCAATGATTGCCATGAGCTACATGGTGCAATCAGAGGAAGGGCTGTTGAACAAGCCCAGGCTGCTGAACAAACCCAGCCTGTCCTCCTCGGGTGTTGGTGGCATCCCACCACCTCACACTGATGACCTGCTGGGGATCCAGCAAGGCAGAACCTGCTCATAGCCAAGTGCAGCTTCCCTGTAGCTGGAAAACATTTCCAGTCAGAGGAACAATCACTGCTAAAAATGGATTCAGGTCAGATTTTTTGCTGCTTTCTCTCAGGCAGGACATTCAGTGATTTGTCCTAGGCTGGGAGCACACTTTCTCTGCCCAGGGTGGACAGGCAGTTTCCTTTATCAGGAGTCCCCTCATGTCACACATGTCACAGCTGTCCTTCTGCCCCCTCTGTGTTCTGCATTCTCGTATATCGACTTTACTTTTTATTGAGTTGATCCTTAAAATCCTTCTCAGCATAAAAACCTAACAGTTGCCACCATGACAGGGTGACATCTTGCGTCCATCTCAGTCAGGGGCAGCTGAAGCCTGCTTTAATTTCCTCCTACCCCACTCTCTCCTCTTTTCCCCTCTCTACCACTGAGTGTAGGCTCACACAACAGAAGTTCAGCTCAGAAGAACTAAGGCAAAAAAATCAAATGCACATCAGTCATTTCTACTGTAGGTGAGGCATATATTCATATGAAAAATCACTCATTTTCTGAGAACAGAGGCTATATTCAACATGCTGGGAAACCTTCCCTGTGGACATGCAAGAGGCTGGGGTATCCACCACAGATATTCCAGGCTCTCAGAGGCTGTTAGGGTCTGGCATTAACTGTGCTGTTGGCCCAGTCTGTGAACACTGATGTAAAACAGATGCTGTGCCACCTCTCAGCCACAGATATTTCCTGTCAAACGCCTGAGATCCAAACATATGTAATATGGGGTCTGGTTATGCTTCAGCATGTTTTCTAACAAATTATTTCTTAGAAATAAGGCACTAAAAAAAGGGAATTATAATGAAACAAGACAACAGTGATAATGCCATTGTATGTATCTGGAGTAATGATGGGGCTAGATCAGATAATGAAGGTGTAAAATGGATAAACATTGGCATCTCTAATACCCATAATAAATTCTAGGACATTGGAAAACAGCATGATATCAACAAATAAACAGTTCATAACACTAACAATAACAACCTCACAGAAAAAAATGATATTTAGAATGCTAGTCATTGAAGGAAAGTGTTCCAAAATGCAGAAACCACTACAGGACCACATAAAATGGATATTTGCATCATGAAAAATAATCAGAGCAATTCTCTTGCTATTCCTCAGCTTCTTGGCTTACTCTGGTATCTCACAAAGCACCTTTTGCTCTTTTGGTTTCATCCTCTACACACGTGCAATGGGGGTGACAACTGCTAAAGATAAGAGTGACATTAATTCCCATGGCTTTGGCATTAGCAAACTCTGCAGATCCCTCTGCCTGACAGGCAGGAAACTTTGTTATAACAAAATGTGTTATGCCCCTTGAAGGTCCGTGTTTATAATGATGGGGAAAGGACAGGATCTTCTGTGGGAGCATCACAGGGGAGGATGTGGAGCACAGGGAATGGGGATGGCATTGCTGCTGCTTTGCCCACTTGGTTCTCCCTCAGCCCACAAGTGATGGAAGCAGCAGAGGTGACAGGACAGCAAATGCAGCTTGGGCTGGCAGCCTTGCAGGGCTCTGGGAGCTGCAGCAGCACTCAGATCACACTTCCAGCCCCCTGGCTCAGGGAGGAAGAGGATGGATATATCTTTCTTAACCATCCAGTCCTCGCCTCAGAGTTTGCCGTTTGGCCAAAATTAAACCAACAAATCTGCTGAGGTCCAACAGCCCCAAATTTAGCAATATATTGTAATAAGCTGTGCCAGCTCTGCAGAGTCCCTCTGGATGTCACCAGGGATAAAGAGCAAAGGAGTGAAACCAGATATCAGTCAGCATTAGCAGACTAATAACAATGTCTCACAGAAGGCAGGGCTGGGACTTATCCCTCTCCTTCAGAGCTTCCTCATCATTTTGCAGCAAGGGAACCGAGGCACAGCAGTGCTGTTGGTAAAAGAGATTCCTCTGACCATAAGCTCATCCTGCAGGAACAGCTGCCCCTGCAAGAGGGCAGCCCAGCTTAACCCCCTGAAACCAGAGGCAGCCCCAGGCAGGATTCATCAGGCCACTCCTGAAAGGGCAGTCAGAGCACACCCTGCTGCCACCTTGGGCTCAGCTTCACAGCAGATGTGGTGCCTCTGCAAGTGATAGCCAGTCCTGTCATATCCTGAAATTAATTTCTCAGACAAAAATCTGCTTTATTGGGAATGAAAATGAGCAGCAGACCCATCAACACAAGCACAAGTATGTGGCCAGCAGGACAGCAACAACATTTGTGATTAAGCAGCATTTCCCACTGCTCCCTTCCTCCACATATGATAATTTAGTTATGATGCCATTTTTCCAAAACAACTAAGTGCACATATTTTTCTCTTTTTTAGTTGACTGTTGCGGAGTGGCTACACTTGAGAAAATTAGTTTTTATCATTTTAATAATCTAATTTTCATAAACCTTTTAGCGCAAAGACAAAAACTACTTAATGCACAGCAAGATAATTAATATTGAAAATAGACTCTGCAGGGGAACTGTAGTACCTGCTGCCTTGCATTAGGCTCCCAGAATAATGAATTAGCCAGGAACTTTAAGTAAGTTTGTAGGAACAACATAAACAGAACCAACACAAACACCACTTCCACCTGATTTAGACAGACCACATCAAGAGGCTGCTTAACATGTTGATAGCCTGACTTTGAGAATAACTTCACCAGTGTCCCTGCTGGAAATGTACTGACTCTTAAAAAACAAAATCATTCATATTCAGAATTCTCACTCTAGAGATGACAGCAAAAAATGTAATTACTTACATGGCCTGAAGAAGAGAATTTGCCTTTTCCCTTATCCCACCAAGCCATGATGGAGTGAGGGGAGGGTTTGCAGCTGGAACACAGAGTGGGGCAGACTGTCCCAGCTCTGCTTCCCACCTCCAGGACCCAACAATGCCCAGTTTGGACCAGGGGCCCAGCATGGGGCTCTCTGCTGCCCTAAGGGAGTGGTAAAGGTGGATATTCCCTTCCCTGGCAAACAGTAAGTTTGTTTGGGTTTGGGGTTTGTTTCGTTTTGTTTTATTTTCATAGATTGTGGGGAGAGGTATCAACTGATCCTTTCTGCTGAACACATCTACCTCTAAGCAATGTCACATAATTCATTAATGCTGAGAACCAGGCACTGCCAGCAGACACTGAAAGGGCTCTTAAATGCCAACAATAATGTGTGCACTCATAGAGCACTTAACACCTTCAAAATACTATACAAATATTAACTAATTATTTAAGGAAATAATTATTTAAGTAACTAATTACTGACAGCAAGAGATTTACTGGTTTTTGTGAGCATCAGGTGTATGCCAGGGATTCTTTGAAGGACCCTGATGAATTTGTGGGACTGCAGCTTGCTCTAGGGGGGTATATGGCTGATATTTGTCTGTCCCATGGGAGGATGCTCAGCTTAGGAGGACCCAGTGGCAGTGGTCCCTGTCCTGACCCAGGCCCTGCACCCATAATTCACAAGGGACCATTTCCAGAAACAACCCCTCCAATGTCTCTGGCAGGCAGGATGCGCCATCTGCATGATTAGTAAGTGTGCAGGAAAAGTTTTTTATCTGCCACAGTTACAGTCACTTCACGAGGGACTGCTCAAAGATGTGAGGTTAAAACCCTGTGCTGGAATAGGAAATGGTGGGAGGGGAATCAAACAAGAATACAGATTCATTTAAAGCTCATCAGGGAATGATAAGGATAGGAAAAAAAATCAGAGTGAACGAACGCTGTCAAAGGGTTTAAAGGGAATATGAAAGATTCTTATTATATGAGTATCAGGGGAAGACAAGCACAAATCCTAGACAGATGATATGTCCATTAATTAGTAAACTGAAAATAATGATGACTAGAACCTATCTTTAATGAGACTGATAAAAGAAATGTGAACAATTCAGAAATGAGGAAAAGCCAATAAAACACCTTTTCTTAGTAGCATATGAGGAAATACTTCAAGGAAAATGAGCTGGTACCTAAATCAGCTGAAACAGATCAGGCTATGTTATTGGGGGAAGTGATGAAAATGTCATGCTGCATGTGATTATTCCTCCTAATTAGCCACCAGAAGACTAAGAATCAGACTAATGAAAAGGCTATATAGACAATTAAAATGAGAAATAAATTATCCCAAACACTATTTTCTGAATATCTACCTAATACCCTTTCTAAACTAATCACCATTGCTCTGGAAGGTGCTGAGGGTGAGGAATGCAAAGGCAGGTGGCACAGCTGGGGCCATCAAATGCTCCTTGCAGGGGTCCTTGGGTGGCAATGGCCAGGAGTGGCAATGGCCACTGCTGCCAGCAGCTCAGAAGGACAGGGAACAGGATAGGAACAGGATAGTGAGCAGGATAGGGAGCAGGACAGGGAAAAGGACAGGGAACAGGATAGGGAGTGGGACAGGGAACAGGATAGGAACAGGACAGGGAGCGGGACAGGGAGCAGGAGATGGAACAGGACAGGGAACAGAATAGGGAACAGGATAGGGAAAAGGACAGGGAACAGGATAGGAACAGGACAGGGAAGAGGACAGGGAACAGGACAGGGAACAGAATAGGGAACAGGATAGGGAACAGGACAGGGAAGAGGACAGGGAACAGGACAGGGAAAAGGACAGGGAGCAGGAGATGGAACAGGACAGGGAGCAGGATAGGAAGAGGACAGGGAGCAGGATGCTCTGCAGGTGCTGCTGAGGCAGAAACGCCAGCATACAGCTCTCTCTGGGGTCTCTTGGGTGGCCTTGCTGCAACAAAAAGGGTTTTTGCTTCCAGCAGCTGGAGGGACCACAAGCCCTGGCTGCAGCCCTCCAGGAGGGAAGCTGCACCCCAGGTTGTTGTACAGGATCCCAACATTTTGGGACAGAAGTCACAAGTCAGTATTTTCACCTGGGCTTGCATTGGTACAATAATGACAGAACTGCCAGTTAGCTGTGCCCACAGTGAGCATAGCAGTGCCCCCCCAAACACCCATTTTTAGAGGGGTTGACACATCCAGCTGCCTCAGACACAACTCTGGCCATAGGGGTTTGGCACCTGAGAGCTGGGCCCAGCAGCACAGAGCCTCCAGCAGTGCCACTCTAGCAAGAATAAATCTCACCAGACAAACTTGATTGCTTTTCTGATAGAAACAGAAAATGAATGGATGAAGGGAATGCTGGAGCTGTAATATATTTGCATCTGAGCAGTGCATTTGATACTGTGCCTCATGAAATCTTTCTAGAAAAATTAATTTAAATCAGCTTGAAGATCAACACTGTCTTAATTGAAAACAGGCTGGAAAGCCATAAAGAGAGGCTGACAGGGAGAGGCAAAGCATGGAGCTGGAGATGAGGAAACTGTAGAAGAACCACAAAGCTTACTCTTAATTTATATTTAATATTGTCACTGTTCATCTAGAAATGGTGAAGGAAACAACATTTTAATAAGATATGCAGATGAGATGAAACTAGGAGGAATTAAATCCTCCACAAAAGATGCAAACAGATCCAGAGAGAGAAGCAGCTGGGTCAGGACAGTATAAGATGCATTCAGGATTAGTTACAGAACAGGAGACTGTGACCAGTTTTCCCATTTACTGGAACAAACAGATCATTAGTTTTCATTGGTAGGAGGAAAGGAGGTTTGGGTTCATAATTTTGTGTGTCTGCTTCTGTGGATGTGAGTCTTGTGAGCCTGAAAGCTCATGAAAACCCATTTCCACCCCAGCATGTTGTACAATTTGTATATTTTCTGAGTTAGTGACATAAGGCAGGATTTGACTTCCTCATGGGTGACATTTTCAGACTGCAGTCTTCAGGACAGATATGCATACTCAATAATAGTTGCCAAAAAAAAAAAATTAGAATTTGCCTGCTAAACATCTGAAACAGAACAGTAGGTGAATTCCATCTACTCTCTTCAAACTTGTGGGCACAAGTTAGAACCAGGCTAGAAATGAGCTATGGCAGCAGAGGGGCAGTGCAGTTTGGGGCACGACAGGTTCAGATCACCTTTGTGCTCTTCTGCTCTTTCTACACCTGGAACATTGTGTTCAGTTCTGGGAAGCTCATTAGCAAGGAGATATTGAAAAATTGTGGTGAGTTTAGAGAAGAGTAACAAAAATTATCAAGGGGATAGAGAGATTCATTTATAAAGGAAGATTAAAGGAACTAAATCAGTACTGGAAGAACTGAATCTGTAATACACTCAGAGAAAAATGGCTACAGAGAGATGTTACAATCCAGTGCTGAAAGGTACAAATGCCAAAGACAGGGAAAATTAAGTGGTGGGGGGTAAAAGGAAGTATGATAATTAGAAATGAGAAAGGGAAACAGATTAAATATCCAGAAAGAATTCCTGCCAAAAGAAATCTCATGTGCTGCAACACTGGAAGTTCAAGTGAAGAAAAAGGCAGAAGATGTGCAATGGAGGGTGATCACCCAGTCCCCCAGAGAGGCAGGAGATCGCCGTGCTGCTCTCCCTGGGATGGGCACAAATCCCCCTCTGGGGTGACATGAGAGCAATGAGTGTATGAATATGTATGAGACTACTGTTGTGAGCTGAGGTGACAGTACCATTTCCTTCATATATTTCTAATTTCCTCCAGTGAGCATTCATTCAGGATGGAAAATTTGGATTCTGGTCTCTGGGCAATTTTCTCCTTGATTATCTGAGAGATTTAGTGCTTGGTGGTACCATGGGGCCAGACACACCTAGAGGTGCTCTTCTCTGTGTAAAATTTCAGTTTAATCTCCCATAGCTACAGTCACTTGTCATCACTCTACAGTAGTGCACCTTTATGCTCTGTGCCAACAGCAGATATCCTTCATGCCTTTTCCAAGCCAATACAGACCCTTCTGCAGGATTTCAGCCACCTCAGGACTGTGTGGCTGATGCAGCACAGCAGCTTGGCTTTCTCATCTATTTTGTTTTCCATCATATGTGGTATTGCTTTCCCCTCTCAAATATTGATTGAGCCAAGGCAAAGCCTTGTACTGATCAGTGCAGCACAGTTTGCATTGTTGTACACGTGAGCCCTGTGTAGCTGGCTGTGTAAAGCAGCACGTGAGCTATCTGTTTCCAGAGTGAGACAAGGGCTGCATGTTTTAGCTGAGATCAGCGCTTATGTGCTCTGTATCACCTACACTCTCTTCAGGAGTAATTTTATGCACATTAGAAAATGCAGTTTGGCCCTCCCCCACTCCTAATGATAGTTAATTAAACCAACTCATGTGAAGTAAACCACATTCCATGAATGATTGAGCAAAGAGAAAGGTTGGATGGCTGCATATCAGCCTTGGATATAAGCTGACAGATCAGAGGAAAAAAGTGGTAATCAATTAAATTAAGGCATCTTTGGGAGTATTGTTTGCCCCCACCCAAAAACTAGCAGTCTAAAAGGAGACAATTTAAAACAGAGAGCTGAATTCTTCTGTCTCTTGCACCAGGTGAAACTCCAAAAATGAGCAAAGATTGTGGAGAGCTTATCTGGAAAGGAAGCACCAGACCTGCTCTGGGAATGGTGGCAACCAGTGGGGTGAACTGTGCCTGCCTGGCTCCCAGCAGCTGTCAAGTGTGAATTCCTGATCTTTGCATAAAGCCAGAGATGGAGTCAAATGACTTTGTATTGCTGTCATTTGTATTCTGCCTCCGGATGCTTTCATTCCTCTTGCTTTGAGTAATATTTTTTCAACCTTGTCTTCCCATTAAAATTTCCTCTTCATTAGAGAGCATTTCAATATAATTTCCTCCTGAACTGAGCTCAGGGTACAGCCCAACTAATAAGAATTGCATGATCTGCATTATTATGCACACATAATCCATTATAATTGAATCTTATTCCATTTTAATTGCACGTGTTTACAAACACTGCAACAGATTATGTATTTTAGTTGATTGTGCCATTAATGATTGAAAATTCAATGCTATTTTGTGTTAAACCCATTTTTGGCTTGCATAACTAGTGAAACAACATAAAAGTTCTGGAGAGTCACAAGATACATTTCTAACTTTCTCTGTTTTATTTTTAAGTGTTGCGAAGAGTTCTCCCCAAACTGAAGCCATGCATCTTTAAAATTGCAACGCTTTGTATCATCCAAATGATGCTCAGTCTTCCAGGGTTTGGCAGGATTTTAGTTAAACACTTGCTCTGGGTTGAATTTGGAAGCTAAAGGTACTTCAGTGACGCAGACTTTGTTGTTTGCTGTGATTTACAACAGCCCCAGCACCCACAAGCTGAGTGCTTCTGTATTTCCAGAGAAGAGCTTTGTACCCAGAGCTCACCCATTTCTGAGCAGGCTGAAATTTCTGGGCATTCCT
>NW_005054309.1:5659356-5677632 GCF_000277835.1 Geospiza fortis | reverse complement strand
GGCCCCCACTGCCTGACTGGGACTTTTGCTTTTGGGCAGTGAGATAAGGTCAGCAGATGCAGAATTATTTAGGAAATGGACCTCCTGAGACTTGAGATACTGAAGAGAATTGGGAAATTTGGCAGCACACTGTGCTGTTTTGGTGCAAGGTCAGTTAGATAAGGTCAGTCAGGATGTTAAATCTAGCCACTGCCTAGTTTGTCATCACATTTTGTAACAGGAACAAGGAAGCCTGATAGACCAGAATCCCCAGAAGAAAAAATATGAAAACCAAGTCAATATTTTAACCAAGATTTATAGAAAATGTACTTCTTTTTATATGCCTTTTCTCAGATGCATTTACCCCATGCAGCTTTAACAGAGATAGAAGTGCTTTATCTGGGCTCTGTTCAGCTTTTCTCCACATGTGTTTATCCTGCTGCTCTTTAAGTCCCTGTGCAGGGCATTTCCTCACCCTAAAACCTGTTCTTCAGACGTGAGTAACACCTTGTTGAAGATACTGACAGGACCACCAATTTTAAGCATCTTGCAGAGAGTCCTCCAAACAAACAGTAAATTTTTGTCACCAGTGCATCACAAATCCAGTGGCTTTCCCTTGAGCCTCCCCTGATCCAGAAAGTCAGTAATGGGGAACTGACTTCATGGCCCCAAACATGCATATTGACTTGTTTAAATTACTTAATAGTATAATAAAATATTGCTATGCTAGTGTAGGAGAAAGAGTTTGTCTGAGTGGAAGACAGGCTTTGGCAGAAATCAAAATGCAGGTGATGCGCTCAGCAACCTCAGGATGTGATTGTTTATGTCTTTGACAATAAATAATACATCACAGGCACTGAAAAATGGAGCTTCACAAAAGTCTTGTGAAGTAAATCAGCAGCTGTTATCCAGGACAGAGAGGGAGATGGGGCATAAAAAGGTTAAGGAACTTGACCAAGAGGAAAGAGCAACCTGTGGCCAAGTGCAGCTCCTGGGGTGCCCTGGTCTGTGCTGGGAAGCACAAGCCCTTTCCCTCCCAATTCTCTTCTACCTACCAACTGCAAAGAAATGGCCACTAATAATGCATCTGGATACTAAGTTGTCAGGAGAATGTGAAACCAGGAGATAAATTAATGGTTTTTATGCCCTGTGATGGATTTACAGAGACTCTCAGAGGCTTTAATTGGGACAGGCTGGGTTTTGCCATGCCTTATTGTTTCATCTATTGGATTTTTGATAAATATAAAGCTCTCCAGTGGGACTGGGGATCTGAAGGGTTTTGGGGTGGAATTAAGAAATATGGTATGATTCTGTGTTTATACCAGGAAGGGTTTTGTTTTCTGCTTTTGGGGATTTGGGCAGGAACCGTGCCCTTGTCATTAATTGTTGTCCATTATGACTCAGAGCAAACTTACTGCATTGTTTAAACTATTTTCTAGGCATCACAAAATGTTTAGACTTTTTGTCTATGTTGAAGTGTGAGATTCTGACCACCTCTACACAACTGTGTAAGATTCTAGATCAGGGGGGTATGCTGATAATGCAGAGGTGATCTTGTAGATATTTATGTTTACTAATCTTTATGTCCGTTTGTTGTGATTTGAAAATACTTTGGGCTGAATCTGGTTAATTCATGCACCCTGCATGCAGTAAAGGCAGGATTTCACTGCTCTAACTGCTTTGCCCTTTCTTCCTTCCTCCCCTCCATGGATGACATCCTGCTGCCTGCAGCCACCTCCAGATCTGTACTCCACAGCTCAGTGCAAAGTGGCCACAACCACAGCGGGCATTTCTGTTGAGGGCTGCACTCAAGCCAAGAATTTTTTGTGCTTTTAGGGTAGAGGATAGCAGCATGCCCCTCTGTAGTCAGGACCCAGTGCTGAGGAAATGCTTTAAGAGAAAAGCATCACTATTTTTGCAGTCCTTGCAAAGGAGCCCCTGTGGGAGCTGACATTTGGAGGATTCCTGCATGTGGTGAGGTCTGGGGTCAGCCAGGGAAGCCAGGACCCATGAACAGCCTCACAGGTACTTTGTGAGGAGCTAAAGCTCTTGTTTGTGGGGAGCAGAGCTCTGGAAGGAGCAGCTCTGTAGCTGCAGGAGAAGAGCTGGTACAAGGTCAGAGCCTTTAGAAAGGGCAGAGAGAAAACAAACCATGCATGCACTGCCTGTGTGCATTTGCATGCATGTGCATATGCAAATAGGTCCGTGGGTGTAATTAACTCCTGGTTCCTGGGTGCATTTGGAAAACAAAAGTGTCAAGTTGCAGAATACACCCTCCTCCTTGTGTAAGCATAACTACATTAACCTCAGAAGAGGAAAGAGGAGGGATTTAAAGCGCTGCAAAAGGCTGTGTTGAGGCTGAATCCCTTGCAAAATCCTCGTGCTAAATCAAACCCCCTTCAGTTAAATAAGCTCATCCACTCCTCCATCATACAAACTATTAGTTTTCACTCTCAGTACTGAAAAAAAAAAAGGTTTTAACCTAGCAAAGGTATTTGCTACTGTCCTGAGGTGTGTCTGCCAAGCTTCAGGACCGATGCAATTTTTATGCATGAAGCTTTGTACACACAAATTTCTGGGGGTGGGGGGTGCAAATAAACGAGTTATCTGACGGGTTGGCACAGCCTTAACTAGTGTTGAGCAGCTGGAGAATCTGGAAAGCACATCAGACTTAGAGTCTGTGGGGAAAAGAGGAAATTCTGCAGTTTTCAGAATCTTTCTATAAAAGGAACAAATTAAGGGGAGAGGTGAGCAGGCAGAGCACTTCAAAGATGGGAAGTCTGCAGACAAGAAAGCGTGTTGATAAGACCATTAAAAGCCAACTAGCAGAGTGATTAATGGAGCAGAATTGCCTTTTGGTTCTTGCGATGAACAGACAATTGCATCCCAACGGGATCACCACAGATCTGGGCACAGAAGTCAAGCCATCACTGAAAATCTGCATTTATTCTCATTGCCCTCCCAAATAGCCCTTCCAGCAATCACTGATAAGCTGAACTTCCCAGATCCACTGGGATTTTAGTGGGCAAGGTTCTTGGAAGAGGAAAAACCCAGAGAATTGAGGGAATAGGATTGGTGGCATGCAGAGCTTGAAGAAAATATTTCAGGAGTTCATTGAGCAGAAACCTGAATGTGAGGACAGCTCAGGTCCCAGCCTCAGGAATTCCCTGAAGTCCTTGGGAATGCCATCAATGCAAACCCCATGGCCAGGGTGGGAGGTCACATCTCAGCACAAATGTTTTCTGTCCCTGCTGGGCAGAGTGCTGGGGCTGTGGAGCAGCTTTAAGCTCATAGCCAGGAGCAAATGGAGGGGCTTTCAAGCACCAGAAATACCCAACGATTAACTCAGCAGTGACTGAAATAAAAGAAGCGTCATGCATGGAGGAATATTTGGCACGTTTCCAGCTCTTAGCAAATACAAAACCCCATCAGCCTAAAGAAGCATTAGGAGTTTATGATGTGGAAATAACTGGCTGGTGTGTGACGCATTTCCAGCTTATGGTGAGCCATCTATTAGAAGAAAATGTTTTAGACATTCTGGGGCTGGACTCAACCTCCCTGCTACAGGCCAAATGCCATGGACATGAGGCAAGTGTTTCAGAAACAGAATATCCTGCCATGTGCAGAGAGGGAAGAGATCAGGGAACATTAGGCATAATTGCTTCTCAGCTGTTTAGTGCTCAGAGGAGGTGATGGAGAAAAGTCTTCTGTAATAGCTGATTTGGGGCAGTTCTGTCTGCTGTGGTGATACCTTTGCTGGCTTCCTCTCACTCTGAGGCACCCACTGGATGCACAGAAACCTTTTACAGTTTGACCATCTGACTTGAAGAAAGCTCTCAGAGTAAAAGGGGATCTGCAGAAATGGCAGGAGTGACTGAACTGTTCTCAGTGCATTTATTTTAGCAGTAAGAAAAAAAAATAAAAGGGGTGGCTTAGTCATGTGCAGCAATCAAGGTCAGCATGACCTTGGGTTTGAGTAGCAGCACTCCATCCTCTCCAGGGGAGTCAGGTAATGCAGAGCATTCCATGGACACCACCTGGTTTTACAAATACCTTCAGAATCAGGAAAAATACTTGCTTTACAAAGGAGCAAACCTGAATACAAGGAAATGCCCCAGAATCCAACAGCATATCCAGCAGTGACAGACTGTGGTTGGTTGCCAGTCTGTCTGTGCAGCTGCATTCTCCTTGGGAGTAAGCTGGGGGAAAGTATCAGTATGTCACTGACAAAAGAGGGCAGTGAATCCATCAGAGCAACTCCAAATGGTATTCACAATCCCCACAGCAATTTCCTTAATGGGCATTTCTGAAGTTCCTCTAGAGAAGTTCCTCACTGGAAGAAAATCTCAGGTAGGCAAGTCTCTTCCTTCCACAACCCTGGGGGTGCAGGAGCTGCCCCAAGGTCTCTGCATCCTTTATGGTGGTAGCAGACCCAGCAGTGAACCTCTGACTCTGAAATGCTGGCTTTCATATAAACAATACAGAAAATGGGAGCCAAAACTCAACTCAGTCAAGCTGAAAAATGGGCCTGTATCTATTTTTTTTCCTTCTTTTAAACACTAATTTTCTGTCCTCTGGGTCTTTTTAATTCTTCTCTCTGCTATTTTTGTCAAAGACGAGATTTGTGCTTTTTTATTTGACACATTCTTTTCAGTTCCTCTGGGAAAAAAAAAAGAAAAAAAGGAAAAAAAAGGAGAAGCTGTGGATATATCAGTGCCAGCCTACAAAGGACTACAGGGAAGATTTCTCTGCTGGAGAAACTCTGTTAGGTGTCACACAGCACCAAAGGAAGGGAGGTTTGGTCCAACCTCTTTACCTTTGGGCAGGCTTATTTTCCCATTTCTAACCCTGTGACATTAAGAACCTTCCCAGAAGTAAATGTTCACCCTTCTCTCCTGAGGTACCAGGATTTCCCAAACACATCCAGGATCTGGACACTCACACTTGTTTCCATTTGAGACAATACCGCCTGGGCACAGTGCACTTACTCTTCATGGCCTTTATAAAAGAAAATGCTCAGACATTTGCAGGAACAGAGTCCCTTTTGCTTCCTGACTTGAATATGATAGTGAATGTATGGAGTTTGCAAGTACCTTCATGCTCAGAAGGCAGGCTCTGTTGCAGGAGGAGTTTTAATACCAAATCACAGAATGTCTTAAGTTGGAGGGGACCCACAAGGATCATTGAGTCCAAGTCCTGGCCCTGCACAGGACACCCCAAGAACCACACCCTGTGCTTTGGCCCCTTGTCCAAATGCTCTTGGAGGTCTGGAAGCCTCAGGGCTGTGACCAGTTTGGAGCCTGTTCATTGCCTGACCACCCTTTGGGTGAAGAATGTTTTCCTGATGCTCAACCTGAGCCTCCCCTGACACAGTTCCAGACATTCCCTTGAGTCCTACAGAGAAGGAATCAGTGCCTGCCCCTCCTCTTCCCTCAGGAAGGGGAAACTGAGGAGATGTTTGCTCAGACAAGAACAATTCCTTGACTGGCAATGTTGCTGCTTTGCTGCTTCCATCACTCCTCTGAAAATGTGCCAAGAGGTACTTTAGTGGGCAGCCTGACATCTTAGCCATGCTTTACATGAGCTAAAGAGACATCTACTTTGTGCCAGCAGAAGGAGAACACTTCCCCATGAGAATGGGGTCATTCTGCTGAGAAGCATCACCGTGGCACGGAGCTATGGCATTTTCCAGCAGAAAGGAGCAAGCCCAGCTAAAACACCAGGGCAGCCTCATGACCTGGCCCTCCTACCCCTCCCTGTGCCTGGTTTGATCAGCAGGAGGCCAGGCCTGGGCTAGCACAGCCCTGCAGGGTGGGCTAAAGGAGCTGCTGGCTCTGCAGGAGCCCTGCCTGAGCCCTGTGAGCGCCGGGCTGGGAGCAGCACTGCAGCAGTGCAGCAGCCCTGCCCTGCCTGCAGCAATCCCCTCTGCACCTGGGCATGCCACAGTCCCCCAGGGACGTGCTGGGTTCAGTGCTGCTCCCCCAGCAAGGCAGCAAGAGCTGGAGTCACCTCCTGAGGGACTGGGGAGGGAACAGGGAGGAGAGCTGCCCATGCTGAGCTGATGCCTGCCTGCTCCTCCTGCTGCTGCTGCTGCTGTTTCCTGGGAGCTGAGGATCAGAGCAGTTCTATTTTCAGGATTTAGATAAAAGTTTCAGTCACAGGTCATGACTCCCTCAGTTACAAGGGATTCTGACCATTTTTCCTGCAGGGTGGGAACAAGAGAGCAGCTGCTCTGCTGTGCCTGCCAAGCTCTGTCCTGCCTGGCTGGAGTGCCCAGCTCAGGGAAAGCTGCTTCCTTCATCCAGAGGCCATAAAGATGCTGACACCCACAAACGTGCACACCAGGGATATTCATGCATGGTCCCCCAGAGCTGGCCTTCAGTTCATATTGTCTGTGCTCCTGGCTGGTGCAGAGTCTCCTCCCTGTGCCCTCCTCAGACACTGCCTTGCAAGGCACAGGATTTCACAGAATCGCTGCAAAACTGGAGATCTCCTGGCAGGAGCAGAGAAACAGAGGGCTGGGAGGAGGTTCTGCATCACTGAGCCCAATTGCCTGCAGTCACAGGCCATCATTCCACAGGATCCCCTTCATCCAGCAGGGAAGCTGTTATCATAAAGCTGCTTTTACCTAGTTTGCAGTTTACTTTCTTTACCTCCACCTCTTTGTCAAGAGGACTAATTTAATGCCTCATTTTTCTGATGGTTGGAAATCTTACCCAAATTTCCAGCCTTCTACCTATTTGTTCTTGGGTCAATGCTGTTCTTGAGTAGAAATAGCTCTTCCCACCCTCCAGTGTTAGCCCTCCTCCCAGTTGCATCTGTAGAGAGCAATGACATCTCTCAAAGCCACAGAAAGGAAAGGCTGCATTTGCTGCACTTCTCTGCAGCTGTTTCTTGTTTTAATAGACCTTTCCTGAGTTCCTGTGCCAGGACTGACTGCCTGGTGCTCCAGGTGAGATCTCATCAAGCCCTGGAGCAGGGGTGTTCGCACTGGATGTCTGATGCATCAGCATAGACTCACAAAGTCTCTTGGGGCATGCCAGAACATCTCACTTCACTTTTTTCTCTATCATTTCAAAGGGATAAGCCCCATTTCACAGAAATAGTGCATGTCAGGATTCTCTCAGCGCCCAGCCTTGCCCTTCAGACGATCACATCCTTCTTCACACTTCCATCTCTCCTGCTGCAGCCTTCAAGTCTATCCCATTTTTTGGAATAGTTTTCTGAGCCTCCACTATTGTGCTTATCCACCCTAATTTCATCTCAGCCACAAATTTTGAAGCATCTCCTTTTGTGCCAGGAAAATTAGAATTATAAATGCAATCAATCTCCCCCACGAACCCCAAAGGGACACCAGGGTCACCACTACACCACAAACTTTCCCAAAATATACTCTCTGTAGTTCTCCAGACATTTCCTGCACAATTCCACTAATCCCTGTTTTCTGCAGTTTGACTAATCTTGTCACCATGTCAAATACACTGTAGAAGTCCAGAGAGATTAGATCTACTGCGCTGCTTTGTTAGGAAAATCAATTATCCTATCAAATAAAATCATCAAATGCATCTGACACAACATTGCTTTGGTAAAGCTTTGCTGCATTTTTTCCTACAAAAAGAAATCCTTTTACCTCCTGAAGCTTTGTATAACTTTGAGGTCAGACAAACCAGCCTTTAACCACAGAGATCATATTTTTCCTTCAAAAAATTTACTAAGTGAGGACTACACAAAGGGGTGACAGGAACAGTGACAAAAGGGTGACAGGAACAGTGCCCCATCTGGAGCCAGATTCCATACAAATTGGCTCTGGCAAAGCCACAGTAGAACAGCACCTAACCCCTATTACAGGCCTTTTACCTTCTTTTAAAAATGTTTGGGCTTTTTTACATTCTTTAATTCAAAAGAGGTTTGAAATCATGCTTTTACAGTGTTAAAGTACAGACTCATGGGTTTAGGAGTCAAGCAGACCAAGTTCCAGGAAAATAATGTAAGACCTGGATTTTCACAAGACCTATGGAAACAAAATGCTGAATCTTTTCCTATGGCAGTGAGAAAAATCTCTTCCCTAAAAGAGGCCAGAGAATATGAAAGCGCACGGAAGCAGGTGATTAGAAATGAAAATAAAAATGTGAATATTCCATGTGTTTTGTTTGGGTTTGATCCAAAGGCTTCTGGATGGTGCAGGTAATGGGCTATTAGATGTTAACAGCCTTCTGGCTGGAGATCTAATTTTTAAGCATTTCTGTATCCTTTGGTCACTCATGAAAAAGGACCTGGGTATGGGGACCTAGTGGACTCCTATGTGCTAAATTTATGTCACCAAGTTATTTATATTTTCTCTCCCTGTTTCCCCTCCTCCCTTCATCCTACCCACTGAGGATCTCCTTGTTCTTGCCTCAGCCAGGGCAGCTTTCTCACTTTTCTCCCTGAAACCTGATTTTTGTGCTGCTCCTCCCCCTCAGGATGACCAGATGTGATTGCAGTGCCAGCCTTTCATAGCTCTGTGCTGTGAGGAAGCCCTAAAGAGATCATTGACCCCCAGATGTGCAATTTGTGTGAAGATGGGTGTTGCAGATATCTTCTATGAAAAATCCTTTCTTAGGATTTTTCCTCCTGAGAAGCTGAGAGGCCCCAGGAACAAAATTTCTATTCTTAGCTAGCCTTCTGATGAAATCCTTTCTTCTATTCTTTTAGTATAGTTTTAATGTAATATACATCATAAAATAATAAATCAAGCCTTCTGAAACATGAAGTCAGATCCTCATCCCTTCCCTCATCCTGGGACCCCTGTGAACACCATCACAGATGGGGGCAGAGGAGGTCGAAGGCCATGAGCTGGAGGGGTTTCAGAGCCAGAAATGCCATGGGTTCTGCAGGTCATATCACATCTTTATGATCCTTTTTCATGTCCTGATGCCTGAGAAAGAGTCTATCATTCATTGCTTGCTCCTCCACTGCTCCTTTGCTCAGCACAGCCCGCGGCCAGGGCTCTGCATTCCCTCCTCCCCAGTTTCAGCATCCACTGGGAGCTCTCCAAGCCATGTGCAGCTCTGCAGTAAGGTATTTATCCTGACTGTTTGTACTACACACACACAATAAAGATGGTGAGTTAATAAAAATTAAGAAAAATGAGGACATTTCACTTGAGCTGTTCCAGGACCATCTTAAACAGCCTTGCATGGGTAATTTACCTTGTAGTGCTATTAGAAAAAAGTAAAATGGCCAGTGACTGGAATTAGAAAAGAAAGTAATGAAATTCAAACACGATTATTATCAAAGAGAGGCTCTAATAGGATACCAGAGCCCAGTTGAAAGTTCAGAAAAATTTGAACTTAGTGGCAAAAAGATCCCCACTTAATTTTCTGTTTCACAAAACAGTTTTATGAACCTAATAAAGAAATTTTAGCAAATCTGATTGTGCAAGGAAAAAAGTCTTGTTATAAATAATCAAACTCAGAAATCAGATGCCAGCAAAGGAAAAAATTTCCTTCTCATTTATATTCTTGTCAAACCACTGAAATCAGAAGAGCTTCAGGAAGATTTAAGACTTCCTTTGTAAAGCTATATTGCTTGACAGTAACAGGGCTCACACATTTAGATGGTTCTCCCATCATACTCAAATATTATTGACTGTTATTATTTAATGGACAAAAGATCTCTGGAGAAAAATCCGGTATCAGGATTGAAGTTTTTCAAAACAAAATGCATTTGTATATCTGGAGATAGAAATTAGAGCAGACAGTACTACTTAAACAGCAGAAGATATAACATAGATATCATACCAAGTACATAAATGTAGAATCTTGATCCTCTATGTCATTAGAGATAGGTTTATTAAAATTAATGGCAGGAAATTCCTTCATGTCAATATTCCAAGGAATATTCTAGTGACTAAAATATTGAGAGTTACTGAAATAAAGCACATAAATAGCATCAGGCACACAATGTCTTTTTGTTCAGTGGCTGCACTGCTTTGACACAATAGAGCAGTCCCTGGAAAAGAACCCTGAAAGGACTGAGCTGGCCAAAGTAATTAACACACACGGTTGTTTTCTCTGCAAAGGAGAGGACAGAAAAAGCACATCTGCTTTTTGTGTATGTGCATTCCTCACTGTGTGTGTGGGACAGGCATCACCTGCAATCAATCCAGCACCACTGGGTTCCTGCTTGGCCCCACTCCAATGCTCCTTCATGCCATCCTGCATTCAGCCATGCCAAACCCTGCCTGACACTGGCACAGGTGGGAGCCTCTCCATCCTCTGCCCAGGAGCTGCTCTGTGTTTACACAGGTGGAGCTGAGAGATTAATCATGTCACCATTTCTCTACCCCTTTGATAGGTATAATTTGGATTCCTTCTGTCTTGAAATCCTATCTTGACAAGCACTGAAGTGTCTCTGACCTCAAATACAAATGCAACTCCCATTTTGGTTCTGCCCTGAGTTTTCTAACAGAGACAAGAAGGCAGCAGTGATGATGGCACAAGATCCAGCTGGGACTACCAGGAGAGCAAGCAAGAGCCAGTGAGCATCAAAGCAAGAAGGGGGGGAGCTGTTTTAGTCATCTGTACAAAAATAATAGTGACTCTGAGGGGAAAAAATCCAGGTAAATAGACATGGTGTGTGAGATAAAGGAGAGCCTGGGGATGTTTGTTCCTGCACGAGCAGATCCATCATGCCTCCCCCAAAGGGTATTGCATTCTCAGGGACTGGGGTTTTTTACTCATTTACTGCACCAAGAGGCATTTGAAATCTGAGCAGGGAAACCAAGTGAAGAAAAGCATCCTCCCTGCAGTGGCTGTGGGTGGGAGAGAGGGGATTAGAGGAGTGAGCCAAGGGTTAGAGATGCTGGGTGTGCCTGTGTGTGTCTGTGAGGCACATCAGAGTGCCTTTATCCTCAAACACAGGCAGCAAACACATCCCAGAGCCTGATCCTGCAACCTCCTGGTCACAGTGCAGCTGGGACATTAATTAGAAGTACAAACTTCCTGGGACTGCTTTTCCAGGTCTCTTCTGTTCCCACCATTAAAACATCTCTGGTTTCTGGGGTGTGAGGCTCCAGCTGCGAGCTGCTGCAATGGGGGTTTGGGTATTGTTGGAGAAATTCTCATGCAGTGAGGATATGGCCCCTCATCCCAGTAGGGATGAACTCCACAGCTTGTAATGCATCTTCTGTGTCTCTCTCAGAGGCCACACTTGAGTCAAGGTTACTTCTAAGACTCCGAAAATAGAGCAGGTACAGACACAGAAACTTAAATAATCTTCTTAAAACTTCTCAGAACAGAGAAAAGGTCAGATTACAGGTGTGTCTGTGGAAAACTTGTTCCTTCTTTTTTGTTGTTGTTGTTGTTGTTTTTAAAACTCACAGAAGTGGAAAAATAATGAAACATTACTTCAATATTCATAATGAGTGTAAAATAATTTCAAGCAGATGTAAACAAATACCATTAGGCAATTAAAACCAGAAATAACTGACTGGCTAAATTCCTCTGGAGTCCACTTCAGCTTTTGATGATACATTGATATTTTTGCATATGCAGAATTGAAAAATTCATCAGGGAGGGTGGAAAAAAGAGATCAGTTTTATCAATGAAAAAATGTGTGTTTATGCCAGAGGAGCATCCCTGTCTTGAAAGCAAAAATTTATCATTTTGCCTATTTCCTCTTGGAAATCAGCTGCTTGGTTTCCAAATACCATTTTTCCCCAACCAATTTATTCATAAGCACATCCTGTGTCCTCAGCTGCTGTGGTGATGGGGTAGAAGTGGCAGGTTTGTACAGGCACTGTAAAATTTTCTTTATGGGGAAGAAATAACTTTGTACAAAACCTATACATATGTGGAGATGTATGTTTAGGACCAAATGTTGTCCTCAGTGGTATAAATCCCAAACACCTCTGCTTCAGTAAGTATAATCAAATCCCTCTGGTCACTCTGCAGGAAAACTGAGAAGAGATTTTGAGCTTTGGTGAATATCTGGTGTTCACAACCATAAATCCCGTGCTGGTAGATTTATGTGCCACTCTAGGCACCTGCTGCAGAATATAGATCAGGAAAATTAAAAAGTGGCATCTTGTGTGAGGTTTCTGCTGTCCCTACCAGCAGGCATTTTCTCCAAACAGGCTGGGCTTTGAATCCAGCCCAGACAATGTCCCTCCTGCTCCCTGGCTGCTGTGAAGCTGCCACCAAACCCCTCCTTCTCCCTCTTGCACTCCCACAGCATCCCCCATGAGAGTCTGTGGTGTCCTCAGACAGGAGAGCCCAAGGACATCAGGCACTGTGCCTTGGTGGGTGGCTGTGTGTGTTCACAGCACCAAACACCCTGCACCATGTGGAGGCTTCTCAGGCAGTTTTAGGCCCTTGCTCTTCTGAATTTAAAGTTCATCAGCAAGAGAGCAACAATATAAACTTAGCAACACTGAGTTTCAGTCATCCTGTCTCAGTTCACAGGCTCACAAAGGAATTTACAAAGGCAGAGGTTTATTTTTGGTTTACAAGTGGGGAAACTGAGTCACGGTGCTGCAAAAAGCCTCTCCACAGTCCTGCTCCTGGCCTGGCCTTTTACCTGCCTGCCTCTTTTATTGCTTCCCTGAGACCTCCCTCACTGGGGCATGGCAAAACCCCCTTCCCTCCCCCTTTGCACACTCTCTGCCCAACTGGATCCTTCCCACTTGATCTTCCAGTCCTGGAGTGCAGAGCTCAGTGCACAGCCCCAAGTCATCAAAGAGACCCAAAGAGGCCTCTCACTGATGCAAAGGACCTTTCAAAAGGGAGAGCACAGAAACAGAAGCCTGAGCTTCATCAGACAAGTGACTATTCCACCAAAGCAAGGCAGAGGCAGCTGAGTGAAGAATAAAAGGAAGAGCAGATTAAAGGAGATACTTGAATCCTGAAGAAAGGAGAGTTCTGCATAGCAGATGATTTGCAGGGGATGGCAAAAAAGGCAAAGGAATTATCTAGCAATATATTGCTAAAATTGCTGGAGAAGTAACATTAACCCAGGAATAGGAAAGCGTGGACAGAAAAAGCAATCAAGAGCTGGAGAAACAGCCAGGCACTGTGTGTAAAATCAGAGAGCATCTAAGTGGCCAATTTGGTGTTTCTGTGGAAGGTGAATGGCACAATGCTTTATCTGCCACAAAGCAGGGAAATCACAGCAGTGTCGATTGGAGCAGTGCTTCAGGAAATTATTGAACAAGAGAGAAACAAGCTCTGATCATGGCATTCCAGGAGAGGAGTAAATCCACAGAATTGCACTCAGGGCTTAGGCCAACGTGGCCTGCAAATGTCTGAGCACTAATCCATTGCTTAACAAATGGGAAAGCAGCAGGCAGCAATTGCTGCTCAGCAGAACTGCTCAGAGCAGGGAACCATCCCTGCCCAGGAGTCTCACACAATATCAGGCTGAGAAAGCTCTGCTACTGAGAACCAGGCTGAGGAGAGTGAAATTGCTGAAGTGTGAAATCCTGTTGGAATTACTCAACAATCACACTGGAGACTGGCCCCAGCAGCTGGGTGTGCATCCTCAGATACATATTTTACCAGCCTTTAAGCAGGAAACATTCCCTGGGCCCAGCAAGCAGCATTGTGTGAGCAGCCTGTTTTGTTGGATTCTGGTTTGTTGCTGTTCAAACTTACAGTCAATCTTCAGTGATTTGCTGAAGAGGATTGGGCACACTGGAAATCATTTAATTTCTTCATCTCTGCCAAAAGAATTCAATAGTTTACACCACCCATTGTTGTGAAAGATGATCAGTGAGCCTGGATTTCCCCTGCAGGCAATCACAAAGGGTGCCTGACCTGCATCTCTGTGGAAAGCATAACAAAGTCAGTGGTGTGGCCCCTGTTTGCATCAGCAGAAGCAGTCTAAAGAGGAAAAAAGGTTTATTCTGGTGTCTTTGCTGATAACTGTCTGAGATATGTTCCAACTCTGCTGCTCCTCAATACCTCAGGACTAGACACTGTTGCAGCATGTGAAAGCTTTGATGTTTCTGAAAATTAGCTCTGCTTTAGGACATATTTGCTCTAGGTAACATCCCAACTGGCAAGAATTAAATAACTGGAAGTGCAGGAAAATGGTAAGCTCTGAAAGATGGAGGGGAAAGTTAGGGAAGGAAGGGTTAACCAGCCTTTCTTCTTGCCTCCAACTATACATGCTCTGCTCCCCGTGTGCCCCCCTGAAGGAGGAAATGCAGCAGATGTTTGATCCTGATCTATCAGCCTCCATATAAATGAAGGTTGAATTAGTGAAGAAGGAGGCAGAGTAATGTTTGCCAGAGAAGAGCAAGAAGATTTCCAACACCTGGGCAACTTAATGGTGGCAGATGGCAAAAGCTGAAGGCAAAGAGAGGCAGAGATGTGCACCAGCAGCTGGTGCACAAATGGGGAGTAGAGAGGCCTGCACTGGGACTGCACAGGAAGAATTTAACACCAGCAGTTCTGTAAGAATGATAGTGTGACTATACAAAGAGGAGCCCGTGTTTTAATTCAGACAACTATCGTTGAAAGCACCCGATGGATTGTCAGCCAAGGAGATTTTCACAGCAAGAAGCCATCTATTTGCATCAAACACTGTCAGTCTGCAAAACAGCAGCTTCTGGGTCATTTAACCACACTCCAGATGTAGTTATTTTCTCTTAGGCAAGCAGCTCAAAAAGAGCTGTGCAAGAAAAAGGCAGAGCTGGATATAAAGGGGGACAATCAAGCAGCATGTGGAAGCATTAGCCAGTCACTGTGAGGTAACTCAGTTAAATGAACACTTGGGTGTCCTGGGGTTCTCAGCACCACACTGCAATACTCTGGTCAAACACGGGGTTGCATTCACACAGGTGCTGCCTGTTCTGCCACAGGGAAAAGAGGGGAAACCAGGCAGAGCTGTAAATCTGGGGAGTGACATCAACAACGTTTCTTGATATTTTTTTCAATTAAACAACAGAGGTGAGATTAATGCTTGTTGTTGAGATAATTGTTAGGAATTTATCTTCCCCCACATTGGCCCCTTCATTTTTAGGGAATAGCTGCCCTCTGGAAAACTCAGGTCTGAGTTAGGGCTCCACAACACCCAAGAGTATCTGGATGTGCATGGCAGAATTTGGCCCTTTCTGGAGGATCCTTTTTCCTGCTAGACTAATTTCAGTGACACGGTGATTGCACATCCTGAGCACAGCCTGTTACCTGTCGTGCACACCACACCTGCAGCCCTGCCAGGCTAATGCTGCTCTGAACACTGACCCTCTGCAGAGACACCCAGCATGGAAGAGTCATCAGCAGATCATCCTGCAATTCCTTTAATACACAACTCACACCAAGAGTCTATGGATTAGTGAGGCTGCCTGCTGCTGTTTCAAAAAGACTCAGCAAGTGGGTAGAAGGAATGCTGTCTGATAGGTATGCAACTTCAAAATATACTCATGCTGTTCCTGGAGAATTTGTGACCACAGGAGGAGAAAAGGTTGTTGTGTGTGCAACCTGAAGCTTTAATTGTATCACATCTTTTCTTTTGCAAGTAGAAATGTGCACTTGTAACTGATAGTTACACTTTCTAATTACATACCTATAAAATTCCTGTTATAATGGGGATGACTCACAATGAAATGATGCATTAGTTGCTCAGTTCATTATATTATTTGGCATACTTCAACATGCAAACTGCAAACCTCCTAAATTCCTCCTGTCCTTCATCCTCCTTGCCCATTTCCTAGGTACTGGTCAGAAACTGACGAAGGCATTCTAAATTGTTGGACTCCTTTGGAAGCAAAGAGTTTTCTCAAATAGGGCCCACTGCTGTACAGCTGAGCAGCAATTTCCTCTCCTACAGAGTAGGATTTTCCTGATGGAAGGCAGAGTGAAAGCACATGTGAGCCCTCTGCTTCCCTGGACAATCCTACTTTACAACATTCATGCAGGGCAGGAAGACAGAAAATTGGCACATCTGATCAGATCCCCACCCCACTGCTCCCTGTACCCTCTTTCCAGCAGGGAGCAGATTGGTGTGCCAGAAAAACACAGCAGCAGAGGAGCCATGGTAAGGACAGGGAGCACAGCAGTCCCATCACTGATGGAGCTACTGTTGCTGCTCAGGGATTAGAAAAAGCCTGAGGAAAGGGGGAGTACCATGGAATCCCTCCCTAAAACTGACTGTGTTAACAGATCAGCCCCAGAAGTTGTTTCTGGTCATTCCCTGCCTACACTGCACACCTTGAACTGTTTATTCCCCCTTCAAATCCCACCCAAGGTAAGAACCTCTCCTCTCCATTCAGTCACACAACTCTCACAGGCAGTGTCACCCCCTGACCCCCAAGTCTGAGTGGCTTTAACTTACTGGGAAGGACTGAGGCCTTTGGGATCTCCCTGGCAGAGAGGTCCATGAAGGAGGGGGAGCTGAAGGTGCTTTTTATGAATCTTCTCATATTTCACTGTGAACATGGGTGGCAGCCACCACCTGCTTTAACCTGGCATTGAACATTCTTGTGTCCAGTTCAGCACAGAAATCTCTCACAAGATCATCAGCAAGGTCAGGACTCCCAGACCTGGGTATCTCCAACCAGACTCTTATGTCTCTTGAACGGCTGTGCCATCCCACCTACAAATCAATGGCACAGTAAGACCCTTATTGGAACAGAAATATATTTCTTGTGACAATGAGAACTTTTTATTTTCCATTTCTTTTTCTGCCTTAAGGTGAATGAAGGGCACATGAAAGATGCAAGATAGGCGACACAAAAAAATTTCCTTAAATTATTCAGAAAGCAGATATTGTTCAGTCAGCCCTGCCATCAGTCAGCATGTAGTTGCCCACCTTGAGATTCCTGCCTACAAAATTTAATGTCCCCTTTGCTGCCACCAGGTCTGGGAGAAGCTTGATGTGCCAATAATACCCCACTGAGGGTAAACTGAGAGACAAAACTGGAGCCATGAGCCCCCCTCTCCAACCTGTGTAAGGAGCCGTGGGGAAAGAGGGAAAGGGAGGATGTCCAAGAGCAACAGCAAGTGCAGGCATGGGGACGCACAGAGAGCAAAGGCAGCTCTGTTAGGAGCAGCATTGATTCAGAAGCAAACATCAGGGTCTTGGTCCCTCCAGATGTCCCCATCCATGGCTGGCTTGCACCAGCAGCAAGCTTGCTGTCACTCATTGTTTCAGTGAAGGCCAATGCACAAGGAGGAGAGACCAGTGGCCCATGCTATGCACAAACACTGATTCGCTGTTTGGCAAAGCAAAGCTGCCATTAGTGCTGTCCTAACCCTTTCCTTCCCAGGGTCTGAGGCAGCCATAGCTGGGGTTTCACTGTGATCTGCTTTCCCCTTAATCTCTCCCAACACCATTCATTTCTGAGGTGTCTCCTGAATGGTGTTTTCACTTAGAGCAAAGGGCTGTGAACCAGGTGGTACTAGAAAAACAGGCAGGAGTGGAACAAGCAATGAAAGAACTAACTCCTCATTTGCTCTGTCCCAGCCTTGGCTCCAGGGTGCCTGTGCCTCTTCAGTCCTTCAGCCCATGTGTGCCGTTGCTGCTGGCAGAGACACCTCTGTGCTGGTGGCTCTTACTTTTGTCCACCAGGGACCATACTGGGATCAGCAAGACCAGTGGTAGCAGATGTTAACAAGCCTTTTTGCATCTTGACCTGGGCTGGTCATTAACTGACCACCAAGAAGAAAGAGGCTCCAAGATCTCTGCAGGACAAAAATACCTCTGAGCTGGGATTTGGTGATTAGCACAGCTTTACTGAAAACAGCAGTGTCCTGTAGCATCTCTCACCACCTCTCTTCCAACGCTGTGCTTTGGTGTCATTTCTCCTGCCCACCATCATCCCAGGTGCTGCTTACTTAGAAATTTAGATTCTGAGTCCCCACCATCTACAAACGTTATTTTGCCTTTTGAGAAGCTCAGTGTACATCTGTGACTCTGTGCACACAAAGCGCAGCACTGTCCCTGCATCCCCCTCGCTCTCTTTATGCCACAGCTGCCAGAGAGAGTTTTAAGAACTTTCAGCTTCCAATCGCTACTTGCACTGAGTCCTGCGCCAGCCCCAGCCTGCGGCGGGGGCGGATGCTGCCGGCTCCTCTCGCTGCTCGCAGCGGCCGCCACAGCTACGGCACCTTCCGTCCCCGGCAGGGATTCTCTCTCTAGTTCCAAAACAATGTGTGAAAGCCTGCTCTGCAGAAACAGTAGCCTCAGTAAGTTTAAGGATGACTGAAGCCGTTTGCTCTCCCAGGGAGGTTTAAGAACCACGGAGGGATGAATGGAGTTAGAGCTACTGCGCTCCTAGCAGCCATCCTATTACAGCCCTGAACAACAGCAGGA
>NW_005054309.1:5622916-5659326 GCF_000277835.1 Geospiza fortis | reverse complement strand
GAGGGCATGCCTAAAAGCACTACGAAACAGCCTTAAGTCAGCTGGAGAAAACTAATTTCAAGCATGGCTGTCTAGCGTTCCTGTCATTCCTATTATCCCTCCAAACTATTTCAGACATTTTGAGCAGCGAGTCCTAAGCGATGAGTTAGCAGGGGTTGTGACATTAATGGTCCAGAAAGGTTCAAGCACCGGGAGGGAGCGATGACAGCGCTTCACAACCGGTGGCAGTTCGGAGGATTCCGCTGGATCTCTGTTTGTCAATAACTGGGCTTCGCCGGGGAGGAAGATGTGACAGCTCTCGGAGGTAGGATTTGCTCGGGGAACAAAGGGAGCTGTTGCTGCTCGGTGGCCGCGGTCGGGGCTCGGCTCCCCGGCAGGTGCGGCGGCAGCGCCGGGGACGGGTCAGTGCCATGGGGGGAGAACCGGGGATGGAAATGCTGCGGAAAGCCCTGTGTTTTATGGCAGAAATGCCCCGAGGACAAACTGGCTCAAGCCTCGCTGCCTGCTGAGTGTGCATTCCACGTTGTTCTTCCCGCGGAGTAAAATGCATAGAGGTCATGCAAGAAAACACTTTACTCCTTTTCCAGCCAGCCAGCCCGGCTGATTCTGAGATGGGGAAGCCGCCCTAAAATGAAAGGGGAAGAGGAAAGCTGTGGAGCCTGTAAGATGAGGGAGACGTGCTATTAACGTGTAAAATGTGTCTGGAGTGCCGCCGATGTCATTTGAAAGGGGGAAAGCATTCGCGGGGGAAGGCGGTGGGAGGAATTTTCCGGGTGAGGGACTCCTTGGGTTATAACCTATTGCAAAAGAAGGCGTGATGTGCCCATCCATTTTGCATAATCAAAGCTTTCTCTGCACTGTTGGCATTGTTTTGCTGGACGAGCAATGTAGTTTCAGGCAGAAAAAGGCACGATTTCCTCCCGTGTCACTGCCAGCCCCCTGACACCCTCCTCCCCCTGACACACCAGCGTGGGGAAGGATGTACACAGCGTTCAGCTGGATGCTGAAAGGGCTGCGAGCAAGGGCTGAGGGGGAGAATGATCACTCACTGGGATAACAGGGAGACTTCCCCTGGAAAAAACCTTGTTTCTTCCCAGCCAGAAGTCCAAGAGGTGATAGGCAAAGTTGGAAGCTTCATGTACTTTTTTATGATGTGCCAGTTGAGCATCACTAGACAAGAAAATGTCCAAAAATCAGAGTCAGGTCTGCGTGGCCTGTCAGGGCAGTGGGGTCTGCATGGGGTCCTGGGCAGGGCTGAGTTCCTGTTTTTGTGTGTGTGTGACCCTCACCAGGATGAGCAGCAGGAACATAATGAATGAAAATCATATTTCCATGCATATGCAGAGCCCTTATCATTCGGTGTGCTTGAGCTGAGTGTGATGTTCCCTGGGCTGACAAATTGTTTCAGCTTGTTCATTAAAGTTTCATTTCCAAACAACACAGGGACTTCAGAGTGAGTGGTATTTAGTAACAATAAAATGTTCTGCTTGTGGAAATGCTTCTCACAGGACCCATTAAAAATGCACGTAAAGAAGCTCAGTCATATCTTGCAGCAAGAGGTATGGAGTCACTTGCTGTGCTAAATTTTCAAATTAAGGTTATGATACCATTTTAAATCTACTTTAATGTGGATGTCACTAAGGATACTTTACAATACTGTTGCCAAAAACTCACAGCTTCAAGAATTCTGTTAGACTGGTTGTTTTCATTAAATTTTCATCAGAAAAAGAATTCCTACATAGCAGGGACTTACCAACTAATTTCAATTTACTCATCCTAACTAATGTTCTCTTTAAGGAGAACTTCAGTGTGTTATATTGCATTGTAAATAGGTTGTGATATAATTCTTTTTAAAACAAAACGCCAATGACAATTTAACAACAAAAGTGCTTTCAGTCTAAGTGAATACTGGTTGTGCCAAAAAGAAGCAATATTGGATCAGAAATTTGTAAGAATTCCTTTTAAGAAACATAAATATTCCCCATTTGATCCAAGCAAGAACTTTTCAGTTAACTGCATTACTTTGCATTGCAAATCTGGGGGGAAATAATTTCAACCCATGTTATGTACTCTACTGAGTACATAAAGATAACAGTGAAAACTTTCTTCCAAAGACATTGTTGTAGCAGTTTGCAATGTGGATCAAAGAGTTATTACACAGAGATATGAAATCTGTGCCAGAAATGAGCAATGCATGCGGAAATCAGGTATATGGCTTTTCTTCTCCATCTCACTTTTGTCCAGAAGCTTAGACAATTTTACCTTTTTTTTTTTTTACTGCAGTGCCTCTCTGAGAGAAGGGTGTGAAGGGGTAAAACCCTGAGGAGGTGGGAGACTGTGTCCATCCTGTGCCCAGACTTCTCTGAGGGACTTGGGCAAATCCCTCAGCATCTCTGGGAAATGGGCAGTGCATCAAGGCTAAGGTGGTGGTGATGCAATGGAAACACAGGCAGTGGTGCTCAGGGAATGAGGCTGAGCACAGGGCTCCAGATAGGGCAAAATGCAAACCCAAATTGTGTAGCAGAAGGAGATCAATGTTTCAGGCATTTTCAAGTGTAGAATATGATACAAGGCAAATCCCATGATCCGAAACTCAATCTACTCTCAAAACTATCCCAGACCAATTGGCCACTTAGAAAAACTTCTGCCAGGACCAAATACCCATTCATCTGAGTCAGATGTGACTCCTAATCTCCCATCATTCCATCAATGGGCAGCAGATAGTGGAGCAAAGTACATCAGATTGATCCACTGTGCTGAGGGAGGATTTCCCTGCTTTCTTCAGAAGCTCAATGAGCACTTTTTGCCATGAATCTCACTTGCCCTTTCTGTTATGAATTTCCTGTGGAGGTCATGCAATTTTCTAATTTATTTATTTGATATTATTTAGGGCTTTCTTCAGCAAACAACTTCTTGGCTTACAGATCATTTGGGAATGGCAAATGTTTGCAAATTCAGACTGTGTTGCTTGGTTCAGTCCTGTGGTGTTCCTTGATTAGCTGACTTGTGCAGCTAACTGGCAGAAAAGGAATTGCAAATTTCACAACCAAGTGTTCTGTTTCATACTGGATTTCCATCACACTCAGTCAGGTTTAAAATTCATGTCTTGCAAGTATTCATACCAGCAACACATAAGCACTGAAGTGCTCCCACCAGACAGATGTGAGAGCCAGGTTAAACAGTTTTCAATTTCATATGAATATTCATGAAAAGTGTTTGGATTCCTGCAGCTCTGCTAAAATGAATAGTGGGCATCATCCATCGTGCACTGCATGGGCTGTTCTCTTGCCATGTCCCCATGGGCTCCCCAACTCTCCAGAGTAAGCCCACAGTGCCAGTGGAAACTGTTTGTGCAGCCAATTTAGAAGGAAATACGCCATAATGGAAATTTCTAAATTTTCCACATTATAACCTCTCCTGTTGTGCCTGTCTTGCACATTCTGTGACATGAAGACAGTCAACAGTGAGGCAGTGAGAGCAGGAGAAAACACTGAAAAAGGGAAAAATAAGGGTGACTGGCAGAAGGAGGGATCAGTGGCACATGGAGCAGATACAGAGGTAGGAATGGGAACAGCAGGAACACCTAATGTACAAATACAATTTTTAACAGTGACTCTAGTGAATTTGAGTCATTAACCTCAAGGTCTGTGGTCTTACCAGACTCAGCCCATGGCAAGCCCTGGATTTGTTGCTCCCAATCCCTCTCTGTGCTCACCAAAATTGCCACCAAGCAAGGGGGTGACAGAGTTTACTTTTTGTCATGCCGGGGACTGTTAACATGCCATGGAGATATGGAAGAGTTGCGAAAATGGCAGATGAGAAGAAAACTAACGACTGATATATGGTTTAAAAACAGTCAAAACCAGCTGGGTGAAGAATTTCTGTCAAACGTATTTCCTCACAGACAAAAAAAAATTTCAGCTGTCAAAACACCAAGCTCTTTTACTCAGAAACAAATCAAGGGGAGAAGGTTATAAAACATGAATATATTTGCCTTTTGAGATATTTTTGCACTATTCTTATGTCATATAGGAGGAAACCTCACGTCTCCCACTGAGTGAGCTCTATTGTCCATGTACTTTATATAGAAAGTCTGGTGTGAGCTAAATCAACAGGGCTGCTAAGACTTCATAGAGGCAAGCAGCAGTTACACCCCCATCAGATGGCCCCTTTTTACCTTTTCAGTGATTTTAAAGTCCAATGATCCTAGATATCCCTTTTTATTCTAAAAATAGAAGTGGGCCTAAATTGCAGTGCTGTGAGTCACACTGTAGAGTCACTACAGGCAACACATGTGTATTCATATTCTGTCAGGGCACACATAACACCAGACTGATACTGCCTGGGGAGAGCAAGAGAATGAGAAGAATTAGAGGAACTAAAATCTGAGCAAATACAGAGAATCTTTGCTAGGACAAAAATTGACTCAATGTAGTCTGGAATTCAATCCCAACTTGAAATTCCCCCTAGATACTGTTAAAACTCCTATTATGTCTTCAGATACTTTTTCTTTCTTAATACAAAGCTATCCTGCTACCCATAAATAATTTCCATCTCTGCTTGTGCCCAATGGGATGCCCCAGCCACTCACAGGTACCCAGCAATTGTGCCTGAATTCAGTGTTCCTCCCACTCTGTGCCACTGCATTGTGCCACTGCCAGAAGGATTTTGAAGACCAGAGGAGCCAAAAGAGCATTTGTCCCCCTTCCCCACTTCCCTTCCAGAGGCTCAGCGCTCAGAGTGAAGTTTCTGCTTCAGCCCAAAGTGATTTATCTCTCCAAGCTTGCCACCTTGGTGGGACCCCTCCCTGTAGCCTTGTCCCTTTGTGCCTGTTTAGGTGTGACACCAAAGGAGGGACAAGACAATTGCCTGCCTTGAAGAAGTGCTGCAGAAAACATCCCATATACTTGGCTAGGTTTTATTAGTGGGCAAGCTATTTTCCACCTCAGCAGAGTGGCACTCCTCACTGACAGCCATTAGTTATTTGCAAATTTAGTTAGGCATTATAAATGTCAGGCTCCTGGGTGCATAAATAATGTTTCAGAGTAGTAACCTGAAATAAGTCAAACTAGGAAGGGTGAGAAGATCTGGAGTATGGTCCCTTTGGGACCTACTTCCACTTCTAATTAATATCTGGTACTTAAAGCATCACAGCCCATGGTTAAATCAAAGTCAGAGGGAATAAAGGAATATTAAACCCTCCTGGAGAACTGTGTCCAGGTGCTCCTCAGTGCAGCTGCCAAACACATCGGCTGCTTGACCTCAGTCAGGAGTGTATTGGCTTTTTTGGGGGGACAGCTCAGGGAGCCCATCAGCCCCAGGGCAGGCATTGCCCCTTGTTCTCTTGTTGCCTTCCCTTTCCCATCTAGCCACCCACTCCTGCACCTTCCAGGCTCTCCTGGCCCTCCAAGCTCATGGAACCTCCTGAAAATTGTGCTTTGGTCTTGACTCATGAGGGAGTCCACAACAAACTGCAGAGCTGGTGCAGGAGAAGCAGGAGAAGCAGGAGAAGCAGGAGAAGCAGGAGAAGCAGGAGAAGCAGGAGAAGCAGGAGAAGCAGGAGAAGAGCAGAGTCAGGAGCAGGCACAGTCCTGGCACAGCTGAGCACCCCTGAATTGCTCTCAGGAGAAGCAGGAGAAGCAGGAGAAGAGCAGAGTCAGGAGCAGGCACAGTCCTGGCACAGCTGAGCACCCCTGAATTGCTCTGCCTCAATGATCTGCACAAAGAGGCTCCAGCCAGCCACAGGCTGACCACAGCAATGTGTTCAGAGCCCAGGGCTGGCTGGCTGAAGGGCAGAGAAGGACAGCACTGTGTCTGCACTCACTGCTCTTTGATCCTCAGGGCCCATCTGGTCATTGATGAGCCATTTGTATTGATTCAGCTGTGAAAGCCAGTCTTTGTGGAGATGCTGTTGTGGTTTGGCAAAGTTTACTGCTCTGGAAAATAAGAGTTTTGGAAGGAAAGTCTGAGTGGAAAGCATCACATTAACTAGGACATCTTTTTATTCCTTCAACAAAGAATATATAGTTCAAGGCTTAGGGAGCAATAACCCATGGAGGGAACAAAGGAAGTTCATTTGTAACCATAGCCTTTTATTAACTGGAGAATATGCAAATGAAAGGTCCCTTGACTCTTGAAAACCACTCTCAGTGATGCCTCAGGGTATATAAAAAATTTCAGATAAATTCCCCCTTTGTGTTTGATTCCATATAGCAAGTTGATCTGGGTGTCGCTCTGCTCTTTAAATGCTTTGCTGCTCTCCTAATTATTAATTGCATGAAACACATATCCCCCCATCTTGCTAAAAGCTTCACAGGACAAACTCTCAGGATATGAAATATCCCAAGAAGTCCAAAGAAAGATTTCTTTTGGTCGAGTTTAATTAAGATGATCCAGTATTTTGTGTGCAGGTGATTTGGAAGGACTTTGTCACAGGTAAACAAGCTTGGGGGAAAAAAATTGCTTTTATCTCTCCTTGCTTTCTGTTTTAGTCATATTTCAAGTGGATTAGTATAATCTTCCCTCGGCCAAACTCCACAGCCAGTCTATTCCATCATTGTTCTAATTTTATGAAAGGAAATGACTGAAAGCAATTAATTAGAAAACTCTTCAGAGATGCATATGTGGATGTGCTTTTTCACTAAAAACTCAAAAAAAAAAAAACCCTCTGCATTTTAAAACTATTTATCTGGTGCATTACGCATGATCAGGAAGTCTTTTTTAGGTGCACCTACCTTATGATATTTCCCCACATAAATATGCTCATTGTGTAGAGATATCTGCAGTAACAGCTCAGTCAGAGAGGAGCCCCTGTTAAAGCAGGTTTGAGTTTCAGGTGGGTTTTAATTTTCTTTTTTCCTGTGTGATAAAGTTGGTTGATTTCAAGTGAGGAGTCTTTCTCTGCTGGGACCTGAGCTGTCAAAAGCCATCACTGAACCTGCAAAATTCTGTCATAACACCAGAAGCCCAAACTCTGCTCCAGAACCACCAGCGTTCAGGGAAAATCCCCAGTAATTGACAAGTGAGGTTTTTTTAGCAGAGATGTTCTGCCAGCCCGAGCCATTATTTGCGCACACACCTGGGGGACAGTGCTAACACAAAGAGTAAACTCCACTGACATGAGTGAATTCATCATCACTGAGATGACACAAGTGGCTTCACACTAAAACCTTGGACTAGGCTATTCACAAACCCTTCAGATCCATCAAAAAGGCAAATTCCCACGTTGCAAAGTGTATTTGATTTCCGTGGAATCAAATAAAACCTCTACATTTCCCTGAATTCAGGGGGAGGGATAAGTCAGAGCCCTTGACCCCAAAGCTGTGCCTGCCTTAGTGAAACATCAGAGCAGTGAGTGCAGAGAGGTGCTGGCATCCAGAGCCAGTGCAGAGGTGCTCCTGGCAGGGCAGGGAGAAGATTCCTCTGCAGAGGTGCTCCTGCTCTCTGGTGAGTGCTCATCCACAGAGGCAATGCAGCAGCCCTGCTCATCTGCAGGAACACTTCCCAAGCAGTTTAAATATTCCTAGGGAGGCTCCTAGAAGATTTAACAAACCCTGCTTCTTTCATCGGGAAATTTTGAAGAAAAGGTATTTTCTGCCTTTCTTTGCTTTTCAGTTCATTTATCCCCTATTCAGCCTCCATGAAAACATGTTTGTCTGCCTTTTCCACCCTCCATTCTCTTGTCTCTATTTAAAACCCTCACACACCACAGCCTGCTGGTCACTAGCCAGGTATCCAGATGGTATTTCTGCACCACATTGATAGGTGCCTTAGAAATAGCAGGGAGAGAGGGGGAAAAAACATCACTGAAGACTTCAGATGCTCTTTTTGATAAATGGCAATTGTAGATCTAATTAGCCAGTTCCATCCTTTTGAGAAGCTGGGGAAGCAACAGCAGTTGCAGTCCCACAGAGCAAACACACCAGGACACGTCTCTCACTGTCAGGTTTTAGCTTTCCCCTCAGAGCAGTGTCAGACAATGTCCATCTGTCCATCCTTCTTCTGTGAGAGACACCAGGTTCTGTCAGGCCTCCAAGGTTTGTCTCAGAGCCCATCACCCTCAGCACCGCTGCGCTGTGTCAACTACTTCTATACAGACAACTGCTTTCCAGAATAAAGAGCAAACACTGCTCACCTTAATTGCATGAGCATCCCTCTGGCAGTAATCAGGCTAATTGCTTCAGTCAGGCCAGCAGGACCTGGCTCCAAATCAACCACCAAAATGATTATAGCATAAGTGCAGGAGTTCCTTTACAACTCCAAGGCCCACTTGTTAAACATTATTTACACCTCAGAAACACTGGTTCTCTCTTCCATTTTATCAGGAGAAAGGCAGAAAGGTGCCAGAAGCACCTGTGGAAGTGGTGGGGAGCTGAGCTCACCCCAAATGCAGTGACAGGGGAGACAGGTTTCCTTCCCCTTTGCTGAGATGCCATGAGAAATGTGCCCAGGGGAGCTTCCAGTTTCATGTCTGGGAATCCCAACATTCCTCCCAGGAAAGGCACAACACTGCAGAGCAAGCTGCCAGGAAGGGAACCATCATTGCCTGAATCTGCTGCAGCTGCATGTCTGACTTACACCTTAAAGCATGAGATAGCATATCCTTGAAAATATTTAGCTTGCCCAATAAAATGGGTAGATGCTCTCTTTACCTGCAGAAATTTCTAGGGGTTATCTAAAATCCTATTAAGCAATTGGTGTGCATCCTGTGGCAAATATTTTAGCATAATACAGAAGTTCCAGCAGGTTCATTTCAGCAGTTTGTGCTGGAGGGGAGTGAAAATCCCCAGAGCCAGCCGGTACCCTGTGCTGGAGATTCCCAAACCAAGGGAGCTGGGAGAGGACCTGACTGGAAAGACTTAAAATCCCATTTCCACCAAGAGGTATGTGGGACAGAACCAGCTTTTGAGGGCGAGATCTTCAGCCTGTGTTTTAAACTGTGCCTTTTAAAATGGACATTTTGGCTGTTTCCATCCCCCAGTCTCAGGAAGAGCCCAGGCTGGGCTGTAATTTTTGGCCTGTCCCCAGTGCAGAGTGTGACCCACAGCTGCAGCAGGAGCTGCCACCCAGCTCTGGGGCCCTGAATTAAAATCCCCATGGTTTATGGAGTGCAGGGGCCCTGAGGGTTGGGGTGCAGGTGAGCAGGAGGACCATGTCCAGCATCTTCAACCTGCCTTGGTCCTGCTGAGCTGCTCAAATCTCCTAGGGCAGCTAAAGCTTTTTTCTAAGCAGTCCCCTCTTACAAAAATCTTTACACGTCTCTAATCATTTTTACTGTCAATCTCTGCACTCTTTTTATAACCATTTAAGACTTTATGAGATAGGATGACCAGAAATGAAAAAAGATTCTGAGGATAAAGCATGCAATTGATTTATGTTAATGGCACTGTAATAATATTTTCAGTGTTTGATTTCTTTTTCATTCTGTACACAGCTAAAATGATGATTACTTTTCTATACATCTTTCATTTATTGAACCACCGCTTATGTTGGGCTCCACAAATTTGTTCTCAGGTCTGTTTCCAAAGCATTTAAAATATAATTAATTTAAAATCTGCCAACACATAAGAAGTTGAGGTGATTCTCTGCAATCAATCTTACTCAGATTCATCAATGAATTTCACCAGCTGTCAGGCTTCTTGTGCATTTGTCTTTGTAAAGCTCCTCTGACTTCACCAGCTTTGACACACTTAACAACTGTTAATGCTAAAAAAAACTCCCACTCTGTAATTTCTATTGAACCACGCCATCAGCCTTAGAAGTCCCCCAGATGAGCATGAATAAATATCATAGTCACCTGTGACAGCATCTTCAATGATTTTAACATTTTTTACAGCGATAACTTTCATCTCTTATGCATAACTCAGAGATACAAAAGAGAAGTGTGCCAAGATATGTTGGAGTTTATAAAGGGAATCAGAGAATAAATGTTGTTGCTTAGTTTTGCTTTCATAATAGATTCTGTCTTGAAATATTAGGTGTCAAATCACCTTACCCTAAAAGGATTAGAATAGAAAAGCACCTCTCAATGATGGGGGAATAAACCCTGACTATTTTTGTGATGGAGTTTGATAACCCAGCAGAAGGGATTACACAGGACAGTGTCAACAATAGCCAGAGACTGAGCACAAATGGGATTTTAATCTTGTTTGTCAGCTAAAGATGAACAAAAACCAGCCCAATTCCCATCTCAAAGTTGATACAAAATCCAACACAAGTATTTCATCAGAGGCCTGACAAAGCCACTTGCCTTTCTTCTATTTATTACAAGGTGGTTGTGGCCCTGCCTTATTCTGACTGGTGGGAGAGACAAATACAATATCACAAATTTGGGACCTTTTGGAAGCTGGAAACACCAACAATAAAAACATTTTATCTTCAAAAGGTTGCCAAAATTAAGGGCAACATTTTTCAAAGCAGCTCATCATCACGAATGCCTTCAGACCTCCCTGGGAAACAGCTGAGAGCAGGGGCACTGGTCTTTCATCCCCAGCCTACAAAGCAACTAACAGCCTTCACACCTTCCCTGCAGGCTGAGATGTGGGCAGGGGATTTTACGTTCAGGGATTTCACAGTTGCAAATGGTGTGACACCAACCTGTTCTGTAGGTGTCACCTCATATCCCACGTCTCTGTTTTTCGGGCTGAAGCGCTGGCATCGCTCACTGCTGCAGGCACAGGAGCCCATCCCCAGGCTGAGAGTGCTCAGCTGGAGAGGCTGTGCAGCAGCCCTGGCTTGCCTTCATGCATGATCCAGAGCACAGAGGAGCTACCCAAACAGCAAGCACGATTTTAGCTAATTGCCATATTCATTATTAATGCGTGTGACACGGCAGCCAATTAAAGCCTCGTGTTGAGCCAGGTGGGAGACAAACATGGAGCCATAAAGATCAATGAAATGCATTTAGGAGGTTGCACATGAGTGCAACATGCAGCCCAAGGAGGTGCTGGGCCAGGAGCAGGGTGGTGCGTGAGCAGGGGGGGCTGCACAGAGCCCAGCACCCCAACATCACACACACACAGCCTCTCTGCCTGCCTCGGGCTCCTGCAGGCAGAATTCTGAGCTCTGGTGTGAGCAGCAGAGAGGAATGAAAGATTGGGACAGTAGCAGTGCAAATGAATTGCCCTATCACAGGTACTGAATGATGATTTTGCAGCTCTCAGAGGCTGGATGGGTGATAAGTGATGCCCTGGGGTGGACAGAGGGAGAGCAAAGATGGGCCAGGAAAGTGAAAGGCAGGGGGATAATTAATTAGAGACCAGACCATTTTCTAGCTCTTTCTCTCTGGCAATTTTTTCTGGGTTGTGTGTTTACAGCATCACAGTAACAGGACCATCAGCTTTTCTTTCAAAGAGCTGGTTACCTGCCAGTGAATTGCACTGTATAATAGCACAAATACAGCAGAATGACATTTTCATTCATGAGGTTTCATAGTAACTGCAGAAACAAACCTTCCCTCTCTGAAGCAGTGACTGCCTTTCAGATTCTCAAGCTCTCATTTCAGGATAGCACTTTCCCCCTATTTCTGTGTTTTTTCATATGTTATATTTCTGACTTTCGTGTGCACATGATGAGGAAACATTGCTGATCCAAATGGAGTTCCTTTTCCTCTCTAACTCATTTTTTTCATCTATAACTTATTTTATTGCCAGACATGAAAAAACAGCTACAAGTTATATGACAGCATCTCCCCAGCTCCTGAGATTTCAGATGTGCCTTGTGCTTGTGGTATCTCTTTCACTAAATCTGTGTGAATAAGACAGAATATGTTGTAAAAGAAGCATTTTATCATAAATTAACCCTCATTTCTTCATTCACATTCTGGAGATACTGTCAAATTACTTCACCTTCTGCTAACTCCTGCTTGTATTTACTATCTAGCCTCACAATTGAAAAATCAAACTAACAGGCTGTTATATGTGAAAAGTAGTTTTTACTGTAAGAAAATGAAACATAAATATAAATGCTGAAACCAATAAACTTCAGAAAAAGCAAAACTACAGCTGTCAGCCTTATAATCAAGAATGGCAGCAGCATCACAGCTAAAACTGAAAATCCTCAAACTCAATGTTCCACAAAGCCAGGTGCTGACTGCACCAGCCCACAGGAAGAACTGACCCCTCCTCAGTGAAGAGTGTGTGTTTCAGCTGAAAAGGTGTCAGAAGAGGGATTGTATTTTCTTATTTGAAAGCAGAGGAGCAAAGGCACAAAAAATGTACCTGTATTGTACCAAAACACATAGGAAGCCTAAAACAAAGTTAGCAGTCAGTCTCCCAAACCCCAGCACAATGACAAAGCCCAGCTGATGTCTCCTATATTCATGGAATTGTGACCCTTTTTGCTTTATTCTCCTGGGCCAGTGCACCTGGTGTGAGAGCTGCCACCCAAGTAAAACAAATGCTCTTCTAAATGAAATCCTGCCTTCAAAGCCAGCAGCAGCAGCCTTCTGAGGAAGCTACAAGAAATTCCTTAATTGGTAAACACAGGATAATCTATGCCAACAGTGCTCTTACCCTGACAGAGATTAACTTTAAGCCTTGAAGCATGAATTTCTATGGAGTTCCAAAATTTAATTTGTTAGTGCTAAATATTATTACCCAAAGCTCTCTCACAGCTCACAGATGTGTCCATTCCATCTCAGAACTGCACTCCCATGCTGAACCATTCTGTCACCTCTTTAATTAGCACAATTACCTCTCTGATGGACGTTGGAGGATCACGTGAAACCCAGAGGTCTGTTGGTTAATTAGTACCACAGGTTAATGAAGGAGGAGAACGGAGAGGAGCACACAGATTTTTGACTGGTCCCAGTATTCACAAGTGAGATTATAGAGGAAGGTAAATAACACTGAAATGCTGCCAGCCTCGTTTCCCTGGATTTCTGAATTGCTTCCCCTTTGCAGTTTCCATGCCAAGCTTTGAATTGCTTTGTGCCCAACTTCATACAAACAAATTTGCAGAAAATTCCTTTCAAAGTCTGACTTAACACTAATACAAGCAACAGCCAAACGTGAAAATAGCGTGTCTGAGCAGTTGGGCTATGGCTGCTCTTTCTGTGATCACTTAAATGTGAAAGAGAAACAATAAAGCCAGATTTGCTTTTATCTCATCACAACTAATCCCTGGATTTTGCGTAAACAGATACCAAATGCACCTAAACCTCTTAATCAGCTGCCTTTTTTTTTCCCCAAGCACACAGAACAAAACCTAGCTTTGGGGTAGGAAGAAAAGGAAAACTTTGTTGTGTCCTCACAGGAATATTTGAACTCTCTTTTCAAGGGTCATTTTTCCCCATTACTGCTCCCAGAAAATACATAATGCTGCAGTGGATATGAACTGCATCAGGCAGCTGAAGGAGATCTGTGACAACAAACCTGTGTGGAAAACCCACTATTTTTATATGCACATTTATAAAGTTTTTATCAAACTGGTGGGAACCAAAACATTTGTTTTCCCCCAAGTAACTGAACTTGCAAGGATGCCCAAAGCAATTGGGTGCTGAGCAGGGGAGGTGTGCAGGTGGCCACAGGCAGCAGGAGCAGTTCCTGGAGCATCACACCACAGCTGCTCCCACTGGGGCCATCCCCTCCTGGGGCCAGGTGAGGCTGGCAGAAAGCTGCAGGCAATTAGAGCTAATTAACCCAGCTGGAAGCCCATTCCATTAGTGAGACAGGAAGGGGAAGGAAGGGGACCATGAGTCCAGACTCTGTGTTTCTCCATCTTGAGTGACTTGACAGAAATATCAGTGGGAGCATCATTGCCCTTTCCTGTGCTAAGGAAAAACACCTCAGGGTGGGAGTCACCCACCCCATTGCCCTCACCTCTGAGTGATGATTATCATTATTAATGAGTGGTCATTACCACTCCCTCTCCAGCTACCTCCAAAAATCCCAGGAGATCCTTTGCCCTCCTCTGCTGCCTCCCATGGTCTCACCAGGAGCTTTCCTGCCCCCAAGCCCAGGCTATGGGGGGCATTCACTGGACAAGAAGAAAGGTATGGCCAAGGCCATGAACATGTTTTCTCTTAGGTGCCTCATTAGAGACATACAGATGTAAAATAAAAGTAAAAATGAGGCAAGGATTGAGGCAGAATTGTGGTGGTTCAGGGATATCCTGCCCAAGGAGAGGCAGGGATGGTTCCCAGCCATGCTCCACATATCTCAGAGAGTGCAGCACTTCCCAAACCTTTCCCCTTCCATTTCACCAGCCTGAAACAAAGCTGTGTGTCATTTATCCCAATGGCAGCTGAAGCTTATTTGGGGACAGCCCAGTTTTTCAGATTTGCAGTTTCACTCATGGACATTTAACTGTTCTGTAAACAGGTAACAAGTTCAGGTCAGGCCAGAGCAGCTTTCTTTCCTCAGTAAAACTCTCCTTGCAGTGAACTCACTCCTGGCCTGAAAGCAGCCTTGGCAGAGGGGCTCCACAGGCAGAAACTCACTTATCTCTGCCCTACAAGATACACAGAACTCCCCAAAAGTTGTGCTTTTTTGTTCAAGAGAACAAAGATTGTACAATTTTCTTCCTCTCAGGGAGTAATTGGACCGTGCTATACAGCCTTTTAAAAACAACAAATCATCCAAGCAAATCCCCAGAAAAGCCTTTTCCAGCTTCTCCTTCACTGTTAGACACGTGAGCAGCGCAACTCTGAGCTGAGCTCTGCCCTGCCACCAGCCCTGCTCTGGCTGGGATGGAGCCCAGCTGGGCAGCCAGAGGGGCCCTGGCCACTTGTCACACCCCAATTTTGTCACAGCCATTGCTCTGCACTCCAGCAGATAATGGCTCTGGGTAGTGCAATCCATGCCCCTGCTGCCAGGGCAGCCCTGGTCACTGCCCCAGCCAGCCAAGCACTGCCAGCTCCTGCTCAGCTCTCACTCACCCTGGCTCTCACTTTCAGAAACAAGGGTAAAAGCAGATCCCTTGGGTAGAACTACCCCTCTCTCCTTCCACCCCTTTTCCCTCCTTGTGTCCTTCCCCTGATCTTTAGCAGCGCATGCCCCATGAGGGTGGCTGGACATTTATAGTGCCACTCAAGGTAAGTTAAGGCCTTTAATCTTTCAGGACAATTTGTCTCACCAGCTGTTCACTATCAGAGTTTGCTCCAGCTAAGATTCTCCAGCATCTAAATGTCTAAAAAATGCAGTGCACTTCAGACCTGTTCTTTTGCTTTCATTGATCCCAGCTAGCTGTGGAATATACAAATATTTGCAGTCCCTCCAAAGTTTCAGAGATGGTGATAAAGCATAGAGCACAAGCCCACAGGGAAAGCCAAGTCTAAGGACCAAAAAATCCCAAAGCCCACTTTTAGGCAGTACCATGTCAATACATAGAACACAGATGCAGAGGATGGGGCTGGGCAGTCAAATATTTCCTCTTTTTTGGGCAGTGGCCTTTCCTGCCCAGCCAGCACCATGAAGCTGACCAGCAAGGAGCAGAAAACGAGTCCCCAGTGCTGAGGCTAGCACATACAAGAATAATTGCAAATACAGAACAGCCAGAAAATGGAGTTGGAGGCATGAAAATGTCAGTTCAGAACTCAGTGGGGGAAAAAAAAGTGTAAATCGCTCATTTTTAAGGACATGACTAGTGTCACTAAGAAGTACATTTAAGGTTAAATTATCTTGACTACAGCAGAGAAAGGTCAGTTAATCCTTTTACTTGGAGCACATGGCTATTCCCTAGGATGTATTTTTTTCTTGTTCCATGCAAGTTTTTGTATCAGAGGGGTCCCAGTCTTCAACACAATTAAAAGTTATTGAATTTTCATTTGCACTGCTGCTTTGTTCTCATCTTGCTGAAGTAAACGCAGTTTTCAGCCCCTCTCCCCCACAGCATTAATTTTTCCATTGGCTTTATGGAAGCCATCAATTTACTGCCTGCCTTTTCTCATGATTTAAAAGCATCATCTCAGTAACATTGTTATCTACCAGCCATATTTCACAGATATTGGGAAAGTGGTTTATACTGATATCTTACTTAGCATCTGGCTGACAGGACAATTGCAGGGAAATACTGCCAGAGATATAAGGCCATTTTGTGATAAATAATGAGCTTTAAAGCTTAACAGGTTGTTTTCTCCAGAAGAAATCATAGCAGTTCTCCTATGCACAAAATAGCCACTTACCATACAAAGGCTGAGATTGAAAGTGCTCCTTAATGCATTAAATAAATCCTAGAGGGTGACCCAGGAACAGCTGAGCTCTGACCTGAAGGTTTTCATGGCTTCTTGAATTATCTAATTTGCCTGAAGTGAGTGACTGCTTCTGGGAGTATGTTAGCTAATAATGCATTCCAGAGTTATTAAGGTTTATCATGTAAATCTTTATTTGAATGCTTTTAAAATGCATATTACTTTCTTGATAAACTATGATGGCTCCTTAGGAGCCATTAATACAAATTAGGGTGCATACCAGATGTAGTCGAAGGCCTTATGAAAAGTACTGATTCCACATGCAGAGTAATCAGCTTTTAAATTATATTAAATACTGCAGCTGTAATGTTTTTTCCCCAATCTCAGGGATCAGATCGCTCCTTAAAAAACATTTTTTACTGAATTCATTTCCTCAGATAAAAGCCCAGTTTTCAGTTGTGCAGCCAGGAGATGAGAAGTTAGAGATTGACAAATTGTGGGGAGGGGAGGACAAGCTCCTTTCATTTGTACCAGTTAGAATTCCCCAGACACTGTTCATAAATAATTTCCATAATCTAAAATATGTGTTGCTTTTGATCAGAAACCCCCAATATACAAGCAGAGCAGAGTTTCTTGGTTATTATTCTTACCTCCAGGTCCTTGTATTTGGTCCCTTTTACAACACAGCAACCTCAGCCCTGCACAGCGAGTTCACTGTGATAAATTTATTTTCCATAGTCAAGGTGGGCTTAGGTTCATTCCCCACACCACAGCTCTGCTGCAAACATCATCCCCACATGGAAAACCCTACCCTGATGCAGGTTACATGAATAGGATGATAGGAAGAAAAGTTGCATTGACTTCAGCTGGAGCCAGGTCAAATCACAGCATCTCACCTTGGCCTCCTTCGAGCTCCTCCAAGGCAAAATGAGGTTTTGAGCCAGGCTCTGCAAGGCAAAACCAGGGGCTGTGGAAACAGAGAGTTTCTGGGGGAATAGTGCAAACACTAGCTCAGCTATAAACGCTGATGGCTTGTCTAGGGGAGGTATTTGCCATGAAATAAGAAAAAGAGAAAAATCTGAGTGAAAACCTCAGGATCTGCCCCGTGTGGATCAAGGGACCTTGTCACCACTGTGAGTGGTACAGGGCCTTCAGCGACTGGTTGGCACAGGTGGTGCCAAGGGAGGATGGTTCATTTGTGTGCTGTGACAGAAAAACTGGATAAAAATTGCCTTCATACAGGAAAAAGACCTGAGGATGAGTCCTATTTTGCTTTTCTGATGGAAAACTCCCCAGACCTCTCCATGGAGTGTCCTCAGAGCGCCATTCCTGCACCCTGTGTTCCCATGGGGGGAGGCAAGCATCTCTCCTGCCTGGGCATGGGGCAATGTCACTTTGCCAGCTTCTTCAAGGGCTTGCAAAATATTGCTGGGATCAAAGTAGCCATGAGAAACAGTCAATAGAATAACACAGAGAGCTTCTGTAGGCACCTGGGGAGCCATAGGGTGCTGCAGCCCTCACCCACCCTACATGGCCAGCTAAATTAACAGGAGCTACAAAGCCAGGGAGAAATCTCTTTCTTTTTGGCAAACTTTGCTTTCTGATCACCAGTTACAATTTTTGCAAGCTTCTGTAGTGTCAAAACTTGGTACCAATTATGCATTTGAAGACAACCCACTGGAAAAAAAAGCTGTTGGCATTCCCTGACATATTTCTGCTCATTAGGTTGCAACAGGTAGCAGGGGACTGTGGGAAGAGGGTTTGTTTATGTGTTAAATCTGCAGGTATCCGTCTACAAAGTCCTTTATTCATCAGTGATATATCATGCTGCTGTTGAGCACATCCTGTACACACAGATATATCTTCTTGACAGACTAAGACAGGCAGGATTTGGAGAGAAATTCTGCTTTTTAAAAACAACCTCAAGCAAACTGCCCATATCAGATTCAGATTCCCTTGTTTATGTTTCTGAGCCCCATCTCCACCATTATCACATTCCTACTGAAACCTTGTGGTTTCAGACTTTGGCAAGCTCTGTTGAAAGATAATTGAAACGCATTAAAACCTTTTTCAATGGCTCCTTATTTCATCACGGACCAAGTGAGACTCTATGAAGGATTATTTTCCTTCCTTGCAGCTCTTACCTCTATTATTTTCTTTCCTGTAATGAACCCACTTGGTCTAAGTTTAAACTTTTACCTTTTCACACCCTTTGCACAAGACGAGTTTGGTTTTACTATGGCAACCACACATCAAAGGTAGGATCTTTCCTCTGTCTCTAGAGAGAGAAGCCTCCAAACTTCTGCTTCTCTCTCCTTCAAGATTTAAATATATGTGGCAGCAAGGCTTGTAAGACCCAGCTCCCACAGATGCTGGTGTGAGCTGTTTCTGTGTTTTTGAGGAGCAGAGGAGGCAGATTCAGTGTCAGATGAGCTCTGCTCATCCCCAGGTGTGGGGTGGATGGCTCTGGGTGTGCTCCAGGCACAGGGACAAATGCTGTCACAACAATGCTGCACTTTTATTCTGTGAGCAGCAGTGAGGCACCAGCTCCCTCTTTGCTCCTTGCACAGTCAGGAGCAGCACTATGAAGGATTATAGCACAACTGGGGAGTATAGAGAAGGCGATAATTTATATTATAATGTCCAGAAATAATGGGTGTGCATTTGTTCCCATAAATGCTGAGACACCCTCAGATGCAAGGGTCACTGATGCTCCTTCTTGTGGTTCTTCAAAGGGAGCTGGCAGACGAGCAGCACAGCTCCAAACCCCTTGGGCAGTGCAAGCAAGAGGCTGAGAGGCACTTTCCCACCTTGCTTTCCAGATCTCCCCAGGCAGACCAGCTGCAGAGTGGGAGCACTCAAGTCCCACTTCCACACAACCCCAAGAGGGTAGGAGCATTGGAGAGAGCAGCAGAGGGAGAATTACCCTGCTACACACCTAAGATAATTACCATTTAATAGATGCTACTCTGCTAGAGACACTCAGAACTGCGTGCAACGGGCTTTGCTCTCCCAAGAACACTTTAAAATGGATTTTGTGACTTTGGATTTTCTGCCCTTTTGGGAGGGCAGACTGGTACTCCCAGTGCATCACACTGGGACTGCTCTCAACCACAGCAGAGAGCAAAGAGGGGTACAAATTCAAGTGCAAGCAGCAGGCAAAACCAAAGTTTCATACAGGGAAGAGGTGTATTCAGAGAGCAATGTGTTAGGGAAGCATTTTGTTTCCTTTCTCTGCAGTGCTGCTGTGCCTGTCATTTAAAATTTTTGAGAGGTGGAGTTAAATTTACAAGCAGCAAGGACAAGGGAAAAGTTGATAATAGCCATGGGCTCAGTCTATAGAGATTGATCCTGCCAGTGATTGAGCTGCTTTCCATTAAAAGGCTGACAGCAATGCTGGGTGTTTGATTTACCCTTCCAATATCAGGATTTTTTACCCAAACCTCCTCTCTCCTCTCCAGGACTGTTAGAATATCTTTCCATACCACCTTTTTTTCCTTGATTACTGTAGAAATCCACAACATTAGTGTATAGCAACACAATCATCAAGCAGATGCAAAAATTTCTTGAGCACTCAGTCACAATGACCAGTGTCCCAGGGGGATTTCTGATATGACTATGAAGCCAAATAGGTTTTTTACACAGTTTTAGAGCTCCCAGAAATGATCTTAAGACATTAAAAAAATTCTACAGACCTGCTAGTCACAGAGTGCCTGGCAGGCTGCATTGCTTTTCCTGAGTGGGTGAACTTTATTTCCAGAAGTGCTCACACAAAGCCAGGTTGCTGCAGTAGTCCCTGAGGAGATGGTCTTTCAGGAGGGCAAAACACTGTCACTACATACCACACACAGATCCCCTCCAGCTCAGACCTCTCCAGGCTGCATTCCCATCCTCAGAAAATCTGCTCTGATCAATCCATCTGAGGTATTTCGACTTCTCTGACCTGATACCAGTCAATTCACTAAATCAGAGCATCCTGAGTTGGAAGGGACCCCCAAGCATCACCCAGCTCTTAGATGACTAGCTTCCCCTCAAGGTGAAAATCAAAAGTTGATCAACTAGAAGTTGTTTTAAACAAAACACCAAAATCCTGTTGAAGTTCCCCTGGAGTTTTTTTAAAGCTGTCACTCATCAGAGTTCATTTAGGCATCTCCAAAGCTGCTCAGCAGGTGTCACCCAGCTGAGCCACAGCCACATGAGCAGTGCTTGGGCTGGGAGAGGATCTCACACCAAGATCTGAGCTCAGAGCACACAGCTACCCTGTGGTGTCACAGACATCTTTTATGAAAAATCCTTTCCTTAGGATTTTTTCTTCCTGAGAAGCTGAGAGGCCTCAAGAACAAAATGCAAACATTGATTATCTGCTGCTGTGGAATGCAACAGGTGGATCTGTGATTGGTCTTATGTGGTTGCTTCTAATTAATGGCCAATCACAGTGAAAATCAAAAGTTGATCAACTAGAAGTTGTTTTAAACAAAACACCAAAATCCTGTTGAAGTTCCCCTGGAGTTTTTTTAAAGCTGTCACTCATCAGAGTTCATTTAGGCATCTCCAAAGCTGCTCAGCAGGTGTCACCCAGCTGAGCCACAGCCACATGAGCAGTGCTTGGGCTGGGAGAGGATCTCACACCAAGATCTGAGCTCAGAGCACACAGCTACCCTGTGGTGTCACAGACATCTTTTATGAAAAATCCTTTCCTTAGGATTTTTTCTTCCTGAGAAGCTGAGAGGCCTCAAGAACAAAATGCAAACATTGATTATCTGCTGCTGTGGAATGCAACAGGTGGATCTGTGATTGGTCTTATGTGGTTGCTTCTAATTAATGGCCAATCACAGCCCAGCTGTCCAGACTGTCTCAGCCAGTCACAAGATTTTATCATTCCATTCTTCTTGCTTGCTAGCCTCCTGATGAAATCCTTCCTTTTAGTATAGTTTTAATATAATATATATCATAAAATAATAAATCAAGCTTTCTGAAACAGAGTCAGATCCTCATCTCTTCCCTCATCCTGGCACCCCCACGAACACCACCACCTCTGGTGCCAGGGGCTGCAGTGACTGCAGCACCGAGGGGAGGGAGGCAGGCTGGAGCCTCTGACTTCTGTCCAACAGCACCTCCTGCACCTGGAGGTTTGCTGCATCCCCTCCCTGGCTGCAGTCAGTGCAGGGAAATCATGGAAAACAGATCACTAGGGGACAAGGAATGAGTGGAGCCCATGGAAAGCTGGGAGCAGGTATCTCTCTGAGGAAACCAGTGCAGAGATTAGCAGTGGGCAGCTCCAGCCCCAGCAATCTCAGATGATCTATGACTGAAGCCTGGCGTGCAAGGCAGGCAGCCAGGAAGGGGAAATCATTTCAGCTCAGGGTTATTTCTATTTTTAACATTTCTGTGCTTATTTCTGCCTTCCAAACAAAATGCACTGCAGACAACTACCTGTGCACTGAACTGCAGAGGTAACTGGGGTGGTTTCAGATGCAGGTGAAGCTGCAGGAGGAGACATTTCTAAAGTGGGAAAAACCAAGGAAACTAAATCACTTTTACCCACCTGGTAAATCCCCTTCCAAACAGTTCTGGGACAAATTAGCAATAGGTTATAAACCCCAGAAGTGTATTAGGAAGCCTGCATTCCATCTGATGATTTTCAGGTCAACTCTTAGAGATTCACATAAGGAAATGTTTCATTGTCCAAGTGTAAATATTTCTCCCTCCAATTTTTTAAAAATGTTACTCCTGACCAAGGAATAATCCTGGCAAATAAAGCAGCTATAAACCCCCTTATCCAGGGGAGAGGGTTCACCCCAGGCTCGTTACTGCAGACATTGTAGGGAGTAGTTAGCAGTAATGAATAATTAATGAATAAATAATGTATTTGTGTCTCAATACCCCAAGGTCTTTGGGCACCTTCACAGAAAATAATTAAAACAATAGATTACAAATAAGATGACAAGTCCCCAGGCAAGTGGATGTACATAAACCCACAGCAATGAGAAAACAGAGAGGATGTGAGGGCAGGAGCTCACAGGTTCTTGTGCTTTGCTCTGCAGAGCTCACAGCCCCTGGTGGTGCACTGTGCCCTGCCCTGGCACGAGGAGAAACCAAAACCACAGGCAAATACCAGCCCTAGCAAGAAATAGTCACAAGCCTTACACTCAAACCCATCTAAAAATGAAAGAATGATAGCCAGGAAGGAAAGCACAGGTTTCCAGGTTTCAGAGGTGCCTGAATCCATGAGTGCAAACAGTGTGAGATGCAGGCAGCTCCTGGCCATGTCTCCTGTGAGGGCATTTTTCAGCCAATCCTCCAGGAATTCAAATGGTTTGGTGGGGGCAAAGAGCAATTCCTGAGCATTACCAGCTTTGTGCCTCCTACACAGACCAGTGCATGAATTATAACTGCTGGGCCAGACACCATCATTAGCAGAAAGCAGCCCAGCAGCAGGTTATATACACAGGTATTTTTGATCTTTGGGGTAGTCAGAGACACCCCCAGCACAGTCTGAATTGGGAATTCAAGTGAGCAGCCACTGCTCCCTGCTGTACACAAACACACAGGCTGTTTTCAAACCCCCTTCACACCCATTTAAATAGCAGGATCTCCTTAGAAAACACAGCAGCCTAAAAGCACCTTTTTTCAAAATGACCCAAAGAAAGGTTTCCAGCTACCATTTGAGGAGCCACAAGCATAATATTTAAATAATTCACTGACTTGAATGGTTATGAGGAAAACGTGGAATGAGCCTGGCATTGCAAAGTCTTGGGGAGCAGAAGGGAAAAGTGGCTGTTTGCAATCTGGAGCACCTCTGTCCTGTCTGTGCAGATGCTCAAAGAAATCTCTTCCCAGATTTTTATTTCTCTCTTGATGGTGCAGCAGAAAGGTCACTGGAATTTAAAACCTGATATGAAATACTTTCAGTTATTTGTGAGCATTGTGAACCCAGTATTTCCCCAGTGCAGAGCAAGAGCATAATTGCCATGTGTGCCCATATATCCAACCTGCAGCATTATCCCTTTGCACATTACACTCCCAATTGTACAGCAGCTGGGCAAGGCTGCCACTGCACTTCATCTTAGGTGTGAGCAGAAATCCCCCACTGATTTACACTCAGTGATCCACCTGAAAAACAGCCCCACGGGTCTCAAGAGAGCTCAGCCTGCCCCGTGTGATGGTGTTGGTGAAGAAAGTGGCAAAGCCTGCAGAGCTAGCAGATGATGCAGCTTCCTTCAGCAATGCCCACAGTTAGTTCAGCTTCAGTTAGTCGGGAAATTTCACCTTGGTTTTCATTGTTTACCTCATTCCATTCCCTATTACATTTGTAATTCTCTCAGTGAAGCTCATCATTACGTTTCTCCATCGTTCCTGAACTCCTCCCCAGGGCTCCATGCAGCAACGGGGAAAGTGTGAACAGCCTCAGGAATTAACAGAGCTCTTGCCAACATCAGTGCTCCCCCACCTGCCAGGCAATGACTCTTTTATACAGGGGACAGAGCTGAAAGCCTCGGGTGAACACCTGAAAACCTCTGCAGAAAACCCAGGACCCAGGTTCCACCTGATCCCACAAAACCAGCCATGTTCATTCAGAGACGTGGCGCTGGTGGGAATTGTATGTCCCAGTCCCTGCCTGGATTTGGGGTTAGAGCTCCCCTGTCCCTGAGCTGAAGGAGCCTCAGTGTGCAGGGGTCACTCCTTCCTCCCAGGGTCACTGAGCACAGCTGGTGGCACAGGTGACAGATCCACCTTCAGCAAAGGAAAGTCACTGCTGCAGGTGACACTGCCCCCCTTCCTCCAGCAAAGCTCAGAGTAATGGGAGCAGTGATGTCCCCAGGCACTGCTAAGTCCCAAAATTAATTTATAGGAGGCTTACTGAACATTTAGAGATGACCTATGAGACCATCTCCAGCACCAGGAAAGTCATGGCATGGTGGGGAACACTTTGCCATCAGGTGGAGTTTCCAGCCAGCCCCAGCTCACCCACCTGGATGGAGGATGCTGAGTCCTGGCCACACCTCACTACACCAAAGTGAGGATTTAGGTGCAAAGCTCAGTTCCAGAAAGGCTGCCATGTCCTTACACTTGGTAGAACATAAACTTGGGGTGCAATAAAGCCCATGCTGCTGGGTTCAGAGGTGCTCTATGTTCATACTTGAATGCTATAACTATTTTTAAATAACTGTTTTATGTCCATTGCCTGGAGAACTGGGGTCAGTACATGCTATAGCTCTGAAAGGCATAAATAATTACTGCTTCAGAGTTGTTTAATCCAGCTGCCTCCAATAAGGATTTTGGTGAGTTTTTGTTGTTGTTTAATTGTTGATGTGCTGTGCTTTGGTGGGGTTTTTTCAGTAGATTAAAGGGTTATTTCTGTTGGAAACAGACATCTTGGTAATACTGAAAATGAAATGTCCTAAATCAGAGCCTAGGAATGCATTATTTCACACACTAGCTACTGAATGATGAATTAATAACAGTATCTCAAATACATCTTCCATCAATATGCTTATTCAGATTCCATCAGCATTTAATTAACATAAATTATATGACATTAGGAGAATTCAGGCAGTCATCAAAAAGAACAGTTCCCTTGTAATCTACTGAAATTCTTGTGGTTTCTGCAAGGCAGCAGTTTTTATTTTTATTTTCCTCTAGAAATTCATCACAAATCAAATGTTTTCACAGCAAATTTAGAGCTGACATTTTCCTGATTTTCTGAGGATGGGATATTAGATCTCTGGCTTTGTTTCAGGTGTTCTAAGTTTTATGCCAAGGACTAGCACTTGTACAAAGGAAGCACTGGCAGAATCTGACTGCAGAGGGACCTTCAGCAGTCCCTATAACTCTACAGTGAGGTGGAGCATCAGTAAACCACACAAGCCACTTTTCATTTAAGCATCTAAAGCCAAGAGGAAATAGTTATGAGTGTCCTAAAAAGACTGGGTTGTTTTTTTAAAATCTCATAACAATACACAGGTCTTGCTGTTCTGCCTCCAGAAGTGCGCAAGGAAAAGCACAGAGAGCCCAGGAATGGGAAAGTTCAGGTGCTGGAAGTGTCAGCCAAGTAACCAGAATGAAGAGGAGAGAAAGAACAGCTGTAGACCCCCATTGGGCTGAACAGCATCCAAATGCTCCTTTGCAAAAAGAAGGGAACCAAGCACAAAAGGAAAGGGTGAAAGCACAAGGACATGCAGGATGACAGAAATGGGGATATCAACTTCTCTGTGTGCCTTTCTGAGGCTAAGAGAGGGAGATGCCTGCTTTAACTTACCACAAAGAATTAAAAGCTGGCAGAGTTAAACTAATAAAAAGCTATTTGAGTAAAGTATCACTATAAAAGCTCATTTTGCTGTTGTCTTTTTGTGGCTTGTGCTTCTGTTTAATTGTATACTTTTGTCCTTAAATTCTATTCACCAAAAAATTAGTCTGAAGAGATGTGACAAAGCAAAATATTTTATCCTGACAGATGTGGTTGTTCTTTAAACTAGGACAGGGGTTGCCAAGAAGTGTTCAGCTCCCCAGGCTATTACTCCAGGGAGGCAGGGAGTGCAGGGATGCTGCTCTGCAGGCTGGGATGGCAGAGCTGCAGTTTTCCAAAACTCTGTAAAAGTTTCCTAGGCATAGTAAAGAGCAGATCCTAGCCCCAGAAATCTTTGGGGAGTTCGTAACAGGGGGCTGACTCTCCTCTGCATCACAGGAAGGAGAAAGAGTGGCAGTATAAATAAATGGATTCAATGCATGCTGCAAGTGGTGGGGAAAGGATGAGCCCTACATTCCATTACACTGTTCTAGTCCATAAAATCCACTCCAAATGGCTCAATATAAAGCTCGGTATCCAACAGCCCTCCCTGCTATTGTTAGGCGTTGCTGTAGAGTGACAGCACTGAGCACCCTCAGTCCTGCAGCTGCTCCCTCTCCAAAGCATCCACAAGGGACCAGATAGGCAAAGGGAAATGATAACAGCACAAAGTGCTCAGAATTAGGCACCAAGTCAGTAACTGAAGCAGGAATAAAGCCCATCCCAGGTCCTTCCTGTCCTTGCTGTGTGCAGGGGGCTCCACACCTGCCCTTTGGCTGCATAGTCCCACTTGATGCAAGATGCTGTGCTGGGACTCCAGTACTAATAACCACAGTTATCAGAGGGCTAATATTAAGACTAATAACCACAGCTCCCACAGGCATCATGCAGGTCTGTACAGGCTGGCAAATAAACCAGCAAGCATGGAATAGAGTCTTGGGCAGCACATTTCTTCCCTGAGATGGCAGAGGATGTGTGTGCCCAAGGACAGGTCAGAGAGGCAGCACCCAAAGGGTGCCACTTTCACTCAAAGCAGCTGTGGGCATTTGTGAAGCCTCAAAACTCTGCCCACAGAATAAATCATATTTTGGTTTCCCCCACTGAAGAAAATCACTTGACCTGTTTGAGCCTCAGAGCATGGAAAGGGGAACTGCAGGACCATAATTGTTATGTTGCCATTCACTTCCATCCCATCCTTTTTCATACCCACAATTTAAGGGCTCAAGAGGAATTCTTCAAAAACAGTAATAGTGGCCTTTAATCATCCTCCTACCTTAAGATACTATTAAAAACAGGAAAGATGAAACTCTCATCCTTCCTTCATGCCCAGGGCAACACGTACCAGCTGCATGTTTGCAGGACTCACCTTTGGGTGCACCACAAAACACTCCCAGGAGCAGAGGGAACAGCACAGGCAGGGGATTGGGCAGCACCAAGGCTCTGGCATTTTTACAATAAGGACTGAGATTTTCAAAGGGGAAATGAACTGTCCAAAGCTGATTCTAGCTCAGTGTGAGTTGGACTCCCAACCTCCGGGGTCATTTTTTTTAAAACATCCAGATCAGAATTAGCAACAAAAGCATTTGCCTTTTTTTATCCCCCCTTTACTTCTGCATTTTCCATTACACAAGTAGGAAGCAATACTGTATTTTAACAAGCAGCCAGAGCTAAGCTGAAACACCTCTCCTGCTATAATCCCTCTCTTTTAGTTGCTCATTTCCTTTTCTCATGGCATCCTCAAGAGGATTATTGATAATAACTGAGGACAGAGATCTTTTCTGTCTCTAACTTTGTAACGGGTAAGTTTTCCCTGGAACATATTACTGAAATTTTTTTTGCCAGACATCCCCCTGCCATGCCCCACTCCTCAGGAGCAGTGGTACTTCCAGAAATTAAGTTAGCTCCACTAACTGCATTATACCTTCCACTCTTGACAAACCACCCTCCATTGCCTTAATGTTCCCATTATGTTTGATACATTGCATCACTGTTCATTTGTTATGGCATTTTAACTTAGGTTCAGATTATATATCACTGGTGGAGCACTCTGGGATAAAGGGCAATGAACGTTTTAATTGCCTGATAAATTATTAAGGACACTCCTTTAATTGGGTAACTTGGTGTTTACATCTTTGAAGCAAACACTTATGGAATCTGCATGGGTGCAGATTTGTCTAAACACACAGCCAGCAGCCTCTAGCTCCCCTTGAGAATAATAGTTTTATCAGGCTATTAAAATAAACACCACAAAGGATAGATTGTACCAGATGCCAGGGGAGATCAGCAGCTGGAACAAAGAGATGAGGCTCCATCAAAGTCAAAGGAGGTGCACTGACTTACATCAGCCAAGGGACTGCTCTGCCACAGCCAATGGATCTCACTCAAAGCCAGGCAAAATAGCAAAAACCTACATTTTCCACTGCTTTAGCTAACCTAGTTCATTTGAACTGAAATGGGTCACAGTGTACCCACACAAGGAGTTCAGCAGCAAACCTGACTTCAGAGGGAGCCCAGGGAAAATGCAGCTGGGGAGAGAAAGTGCATATTGTGCTAAACAGAGCCTGCTATGGCAGAAACCTGAGCTTCTGGCTGCTTCTGCATGCAGGTCAGAGGTAAAACATCCCCTGGAAGGACGCAGCCTAGGCAGCCCCTTCCAGCCCACAGAGAAAAGATGGGACAGCACAGCTGGGAGGAAGCACAGTCCTGCCTGAAAACTCTCTGTTCCCAGCTTTTTCTTCTGTCTGTTCATCCCTGTACTTTGAAACTGGGATTTCTTCAAGTTTTGCCGCATCTCTTCCTTCCTGAGCTGTGTGAATGTGAAAGTATTTGTTGCATTCTTTCCAGACAGATGCTATGCTTCTTGCTTATTAAAATAGAGAGAAGGGAGCAGATTGTCTAGGATGAAGCTTTATGCTTCTTAGAAGTGTTGAAGAAATAGGCTTTTTAGGATAAGTTAACATTTCAAAGGTGTTTCATATCTATTTGTTATCAGCTTTTGGTAACACAGAGCGCCTGAGCTCAGTCCCTGCATACAAAATAACACTGTAATGAGTTGTGCTTTATCTCACTCTGACTTGACCCCTGCAAGTCAAGTTCTGCACAGGTTCAAGGCAAAGAGGTTCCAAGCCTGCAGGGGACAAAGCCACTTTTCTTTCTGTGACTTTGCAGTGGCTCCACTTACAGCTGGCTCTGGAGCTGTCTCCCTGTGATTCAGGGCAGTCCATCCTGGGCTAAGTGACAAACAGTGCACAGATCCCATGGGGAGGGTGAGGACAGAGGAAACAAGCCCATAGTATTGCCTGTTTCAGCAATTTGGGTACAGATATCCACTGTTTTCATTAGAGGGCCTTGGCACTGGCAGGCAGTCACAGCAAAGGGCAGGTGTGCTTGCACCCATGTGAGATGAGCTGGAGGACAGGCAACACCACCACCCTACAGATGTAATGGGGAGCCTCTGCTGGAGTCCTCTGGTGCAGTTTGGGACCTCCTTCTCTCTCCAAAAATGTTTTCACCAGAATTGCAGAGCACTGGGGCACCTGGCTTTCGCCTTTCCTAAGGCTTCACTCTCATTCCTCTACAGCCAGAGGACAACAAAGCAGTTTGATAAGGAAATACATGAACACAGATACATTTACATGCACAATTTATATACCTAGACAGAGTAGTTTTCCTAAGAAAAGATGACACTTTAGTCTCCTTTACCTGCCAAGAGGCCACTGTGTTTCATTGGGGTAGGAACCCACCCTTGTGCCCTGCCACATGTCCCTGTCTCACAGCTGGGTTTGGCCCCCACTTCCCACAGCATTTGAGTAAAAACACAGTTCAGCCTTACAGATAAAATGGCCCTCTGCCCTTTCAAGGGCTGCTGAGGAAAATGCAGTCACAAACCTACTGCTTACTGTTGGTGAATCTCAAAAACAAAGCCACATTAGGTGAAATCCCAGTTGTTGCCTCCTTACAAAAGCTGAGGTTGAAGTAGTGCATCCAGAAAAACATCTGATTCAATGCTCAGATCTTAGGAAAATCAATCCCTGTGAACATGCACCCAAACAAAAACAAGTGTAGATGGAGAAATTCCTCAGGTTAATGTTTCCAAACAGATCAATGCACAAATGCCTGCGGATTGATTTCCTGGAGCTTCAACCCCACATTAGCTCTTCAGGACAATCCTAATCAGCCATGGATCTATGAATACAGGATTGAGGCTATTACAGCTTCCTCTCCCACCTTTGCCAATTCTTCTTCTTTTTACTTCCTGCCAGACTCTGGCTGCTTGGGCACCTGCTCCTGAAAAACCCAGAACAGCCCTCCCTGCTCCCCCTCCATCCTGGAGGGCACCAGGACAGTGACAACCCTGCAATGTGCACCCAGAAATCTCTCTCTAAATGGCTCCAGACCCTTCAGGGGAGTCATTTCCAGGATCATCTTTCATCAGGAAAAGTGAGATCAAGGTTGGAAAGAGCCTCAGAGAGCCACACTGAGACTGCAGCACCAGAGCACCCGGGCTCTGCTCCCTTGGCATCAGAGCTGCTTTGGCAGGGGAGGCAATGCAGCTGTGCCCTGGAACATCCCACCTCTGCTGCACCTCCCAGCAGGGATTTCCCAGAGCAAACCCCTCCTGTGGCCAGCCCAGCTGTGCCCTCTCCAGCTCTGGGTCCAGGCTGGGCGCTGGCAGAAGCAGCACCCATTTCTGGAGATCAGCATTTGCTGAGCATCCAACATCACTTGTAGAAATGACAGATAATGGAGTTTCCAGTCTGATGAACAACATAGGTCAGAGAGGAAAAATTTAGTTGCAGTTGATCCAAAAAGGATGTTTTCCATGTAATTAATAAAATCCACATTTCATTTCAAGTCTGCTTTAAATATATTTTAAAATGCAGTTTTGTTTTGTTTGGTTTTTTTTTAACTAAGGGACATTTTAAAATTAGAAAACTATTTCAAAACAGAGTCCAAGAAGTTTAACTGAAATTATTGAAACAGCATCTTCTGAGCTTTAAATCAGAGAGAGAAACAGTTTTGGAAGGTCTGAAACAAAAAAATTCTGCAACTAAAAACAGCACTCTGACTTAGGACACTGTTGTGAAAAGTCTGAGCAGCACTGAAGCAAAACATTCCACTGAAAAAATTCCACTTGGAGAGAATTAGTGGCAGCTTCTGCAGCCTGTTGCACATTCTTTCCCTTTCTGCACATCTGTACAATGAAAACATATCTAGAAGGGTCAGAAGCAGAAGTGTGTCACCTACACTATCTGCAGGGATTAGAAAACTGGTATGAATTATCCCTTTCATTAATTACTTGATCCTACCTAATCCCCAGTAGATGATGTTGACCTCAATAGACCAAATCTAGGTTTCTTGGCCTACAGAACCCCTTTGCAGTGCTTCCAACTCCCATTGCAGAGATAACACAGCTGAAAGTATCTCCTGCTTGCTTTCACTCGCTCACAAGTTCCATGGCGCATCCACTGAGAGTCCTGCCAGCTGCTCTGGGCAAAGCCCAGCCCTTGTGCACCCCTCAGCGAGCTGGGTGTGTGTGCCACAGAGCCCCAAGACATCATAAATCCTCCAGAAAGGACAAGGAAATGTCTGAGATGTGTGTCACTATGAAAATTCAGGGGGATTTACATCCTGCTGTGTGTAAAATCCCAGAGAGCCGTGGGCTGTTGGACATCCCAGGCCAAGCTGACACCAAAGAAGGGCCTAAAACTGCAGCATGAAGGAGGCAGCACTGGCACCAGGCCAGTTCTGAGGGATACCAGTTCTGTGACGTAGGCAAATTGATTTTTAAGCTTACTGGCTACTTATCTCCAACAACAAAATTACATTCAATTAGGCTTGCTAAATAATTCATGGCAATACTTTGGATGTGGCAGGAAGCTCCAGCAGTGAATCACCGGCGTTTCACATCCCTGTGCTGAGAGAAACTTGGATCGTTTCTCACACAAAGACATCTTTCATTGTTTCCATCATCCACACCCAGATTCTTCTGGGCCTGGAAGCCTCACTGCCTCCTCTTACCTGAGGCTGCATTTCAAGGGATAAAAGGCATCTGCAGCCCTGAGGAGAAGGGCTTGGCAACGATTGTCCCCCTCTCCTTTGCCCTCCTGACACCCACCTGCAGTGCTGCACCCAGCTCTGGGCTCCTCAGCATGACAAGGACCTGGTGGAGTGAGCGCAGGGAGATGCTCAGAGCACCTCTGCCATGGACACAGCTGGGGTTGCTCAGCCTGGAGAAGAGGAGGCTCTGGGGACACCTCAGAGCTCCTTCCAGGGCCTAAAGGGGCCTGCAAGGGAGTGCACAAGGGAATGGAGACATGGAACTGGGAGGAATGGTGTTAAAATGAAAGAAAACAGGTTTAGAATGGATATTGGGAAGAAATTCTTGACCCTGAGGAAGGTGAGGCCCTGGCACAGGCTGCCCCATCCCTGGAAGTGTCCAAGGCCAGGTTGGATGTAGCTTTGAGCAACCTTGGCTAGTGGAAAGTGTCCCTACCCATGGCAGAGGTTAGAACAAGTGATCTTTAAGGTTTCTTCCAACCCAAAACATACTATTATTCTATGAAAAATAATTGTTCCTATTGTGGTTTTTAGCTTAAAGCAATTTAACCATACATGGAAGCAGGATTTACTGCTGGATTTTTCTCCAACAAAGAAGCTCTGCAAATTTTTTGTAACGAAGTGATGCAGAACCACCGTTTAGTCATGCAAATGAAACAAGAATTAACTGTAAAGCATTCTGAGGAGCATGAACTTTTTGCCAGAATTCATAGCAAAAGATTTTTATTGTCAATCAAAAGGCACCAACACTTCAAAACTGTCCTTTGTGTGTGTGCATTGTTGGGAGAAGGGCAAACAAGACAGAGCAAACATTTTCTGCAGTCTGCAGGATATACAGGGCATCAAATATTGCTGGAAGGATGAAAAGAGTTTTCTGAGAAACCTATGAGCAGATACATAGAATTACTACTGCAAGCTGAGAGGGAAGAAAATTTTCCATTCATCACTGAGGCACCCCCACCTTTACCAAATCCATTCTTTTGCTATCTCTTTCACAACACCAGAGCAGCCTTTCAAAGAAAAATATTTCAGCAAGCAAGCTACAAAAATTCATTCTGTTCTGCTTTGCAGTCTGAATTATGTTTTCCCTTGATGGTCAGACAAACTGTTTTTCTCCCAGGGCAAACCCACTATCACTCCACTGAAGCCTGGTGAGCAATCCCAGGCTTGGCCCAAGACAGACAAAACTTAGCTGGCTCCTGGTCTCAGTAACTTGCTGCTTTGGTATTTGAAATTCTTCTCATTAATTGCTTTTCTTAAGACTTGTATTAATACACAGGGAATCTAGAAACATGGGCTAGAGCATGTTGGATTAGAAACTAAGAACCTGCAGCTGTGCCTCCTGTTAGCTGGATGGCTTTGTTTATTTGTGCCATCATGTTTTACACCCTCCCCTGCATGGGAGTGTAATTAAAGTCACCTGGAAACACGAGACACAGCCAAGCCACTGGCTCCAGTCCTGCATGACAGTGTATTCCTCTGCCTTGGTTTTACATCATCTCTCAAATGCAGCCTGGCTCCCTGTCTGCTCCCAAAGAATGGGTAATTCTATAAATATGTGGTACCTCCTCCTCAGCTACACTTTTAATCTGGAAACCCCAGGTGCTGGGGCCAGCAGTGCCAGCCTCCAGCTCAGAGCACCCACAGCACTGCCAAGTCAGACTTTCAGGGCACCCCACACACAGAGGTTTGAAAGCCCAGCAGAGACAGGGAGGGGGGAGATCCACTCCACGCTGTTCGTGCAGCACTCTCCTCTTTGAAATGAAGCATTTTGTAAACAGTTTAGCAGGCTGTATATAAAATTTGTGCTCTCTATTACCCTGATCTTAGAGATTACTACAGGCTCTCACATTGCTGAGGGATCAAAGATGAATAACCATTTTAACCTGTGCTTCCACAACGTGAGATGTAATGACCAGGTACTCAGCTGTATAAACTGCTGCAACTTTATTTTCTCTGCTAGCAATAGCAGCCAGTTCACATCATCCAAGGACTTCTTGCAAGGTTAGTATTAGACAAAGCTGGTACAGGTCACACTAAACTCTCTAGCAATTATTCTTTTTTTTGTTGTTGTTTTTGCTGAGATCTCCACTGATGCAAAACAGCTCAGTAAGAGACTGTCTCTGCTGCAAACACTTGAGTTTGTTGATACATAAGATCAGCAATAGATACTTTAAAAGAAGAAATATTAAAAAAAAAAACCTTCCACAATTTCCAGAGTGAAGCTGGTACAGTGGGACTGAGATCTGCTTGTCCCTGTTTGCAGGGTGTGCACCCTGCATGACAGAGGGACACCTTTAACCCCACCAGGGAAACAAGGTCATTGTCATCATGACAGCAAGCAAACACTGAAGCTGTGGAGTCACAGCCTCAGGCTGTGGGTGCCTCCATGAGACAAACTGTGATGCTCAAAAAATTCCCAACTGGTTCAGGGTGGCTCAACAAGCAGTGGCATCCTCTATAATGAATGAACCAGTTGTACTCTGCACAAAAGCCCCACAGAATTTGGTTTATCTCTTGGTCTCCAGTTCAGCCTAGAGCTATAACTGTCTGTGAAAGCCTGAGAGGAAACCAGCTCAAAAAGTTTTAAGCTATAAAACAAACCCCACAGGTGTTCTAAGAACCAAGTGTTACCTGGATCTCTGGAGATGGAGCCAGGTGGGGCTCACACCCTGCACTGAGAGCAGGCAGCACACATCATAAAACACTGAACATCAGAGGTTAAAAGACACATTGCAGGATGAACATGTGCATTATAAAAGAGTTGGTGAATTAGTCAGAGACTGGAAAAAGACTGGAAAGGCTGGAGAACACTTGAGCATGATGCCAAAAAACCACCAGCCACTGAATGGCCCTGCTGGTTTGTGAGCTCAATGGCTGCTCACACCATTAGGACCAAGAGTGGCAGCACTAAGATTCATCACAGCATCTACTCGGGACTCAATGAAGAACTGCCCCAGTAAAAACCTGCCAGCTATGCTGATGTATATTATTTTTATTAGAGCAGCCTCTCTGATAACCACATTCATCAGGAATTTTAGCAATTCATCCCTTTGTGAAAACTTCTGTGTGTGAATTCAGCACAGACAGATGTGAATGGGAGCTTTGCAGAGAGCATCATACTGATTCAGAGCTATATTTGTCAGTGGGTGTAGCAAAGAGAAAGGTTTAAAGTAGTTATTTTTCCGCAAAGCACATTTGTGAGTGAAATGGTAAATTACTGAAGAGCCTGTGATACCACCTGGATTTGTATTTAGCCCCTCACTTAATCCTAAAGTCAGATGCAGCATGGGGACACTGAGGCCATTACCCTCAGAATGCAGTAATTAGTGCTCTTCACTTTTCCTGACCAAGATCTGCACACATTCCAAATTAGACACAAAAACAAAAGCAAGGAACTTTCCTGATGGCAGCTCAGCGAAGCAGGACGGAGCAGGATCCAGCATCCTTCCCTCTGGGCTTTCCCACCAAAGCCGTAGGGTCAGGAGATGTCAGGCTTGGCTGTGACAACGAGTGACATCTCCCTGCCAAGACTTGGTGAGCAAGGGTGGGGAACTGCAGTATTTGTCACCTCCCATTTTCCTTCCAATGTGACAGTGCAGGGGCACAAAAGGAGCAGTTTTCCCCAGCTGCCCTGGTGGGGCAAAGCAGCCAAACACAGTCCCTGGTACATCCCCTGTGCATGGAGACCTCAGAGTGCCTCCCCATTCCCATTCCACAGCCTATCCAGGACTTGGCCTTGTGATTCCTGCTTTGCACAAGCACTGGGTGAGCTCCAACCTGCAGCAAAGCAGGGCTGGAAAAGAAGCAGCAAAAACCTGACCCTTACTGGGGTACAGGACCTCCCAGCTGCCTCTGTCCCAGTCAGCAAAGCTGCTTCTCCAGCTCAGACACACAGGGTGCACAAAGCAAGGTGTCAGAGATGACCATGGGGACAAAGTGACACATTTCTAATGACACCCTCCACACCACAGGCTGCTCCATGCCCAAGCTGCCCTCAGACAAGGGTGTTTCCAACCTGGGCCATGGCAGGAGCTGTTGGGAATGCCATTCCAAGCATGCAGAGTGAAGAAGCAGTTTCCACACCTGCTCATTCAGCAGCCTAAACACAGCAAAAATTCAGAGTCCATGCGCAGTTTCAGTGTCATCCCCTGGTGCCACAAGATGAAGCTTTTAGCAGCAAGGTCACCAGAAACTTCCAGGTTTGCCATGCAACATCATCCCATTCCCACAACAGCCTGGCAGGGCTCTCAGAAAAGGAAACAGCATCTCTTGTTTAAATCTGTGTGCATTTATGAATTTCTCAGCTCCCTGTATATGCTAAAGGTCACGTCATACTTTAAAGAGTCAGGAATAGGAAATGCAACAGCCTTTGACTTCTTTTCATCCTCACAGCAGAGACATTCACTGTGGTGCTGAGGGCCTAAAATCTGCCCAGTCCTGCTGCTAAACTAAGGATATCATTAAATGTAGAGGGATACACTCTGTTTGTAAGCCATGAACCATCAGTCTGACTGCTCCCCAGTCTCTACCAAAGACCATAGGTCAACACCCAGCCCCTCCTTTTCCCTGGACAGGGCTGAGGAGATGAACATGCATGAAACAACAGCAAGGTATGCTGAAAAATCAACATTTCAGGCCAGTAAATCCATTCTCTTTAACCTGTGAAGAAATGGGTTTAACCTTGTGAAGGTATTAACACGTATCTCACAGTATAGGCAAACAGCAACTTAATTTTGGGGCCATACTTTTATCCCTGGATGGCCAGTCTTGCTAAGTGACATGTCTGATCCTCCAGAGGGACAAAGACCAGCAAAACCTGCAGTATGTTGTTATTACAAAAGACAGGTGAGGAAAATCACCACACACACCCAGGAGCCCATCCCACACAAGGGGACACAAATGATGTCAGAGGTAGCAAGTGTCACTATGCAT
>NW_005054309.1:5565417-5622875 GCF_000277835.1 Geospiza fortis | reverse complement strand
ATGTTCTCCTAACAAAAAGTTCATCATGGCCTCTGTGGAAATGAGGTGTCCTTCCCTGCTCCAGCAGGTAAATGTGAAGAGACAAGGGGAGCAGACAGACCAGAATTCTGATTACACTGTGCTGGGCTGGACAGGGGGGCTACATCCAACTTCACTCTAATACTTCAAAGTCCTTCAGAGGAATTTTTAAACAAAAGGCTAAAATGCAAATCTCAGCTCTTGCCAGCTAGAGAAGAATTTTCCACAGCAGCCTCTGAAACATTAGGCACATTATTATTAACACTGTGCGAGAAGTGGACATTAATTAATGCTGAATTGCAAAGAAATTCCAGTATTATCACATATTTCACTCCTGCTGCTGCAGCAATGAGCTCATTATGAATAAAGAAATTAAAAACATATATCAGAAGGCACAATTAATGGCCTTCCCCTTATTATTAACTGTGAGCAACTTCGACCACCAGACTAGAATAAACGAGGAGGAACGTATCTCAGCTTTTGTTACAGGATAAGATCACAGCCCAAGGCACATCCTTTGCTGAGTACAAAGTGCTTATCAAATGACTTCAAAGATACTCACTGTGACCTTGAGCCAAGCACTTAATATCTGCCAACCAGCAGGTTTTCTATCTACAAAACAGCAACAGCAGCTCTCACCTCCTGCAAATTCCAAGTTCAGGGTGAAAGGCCCTCTTCTTTTCTGTCCTTGCCCACTGGATTCTATAATGGTTGTGAAGACCCTTAAGACTCCTTCAGCCACAGCAAGGGGACAGTGAAATTATAGCTCAAGGTCACCTGGGAGGTATTTAGGAGCAGCCCTGCTGGAGGAGGAGCTGGGGTAACCAGAAGCACCCAGGTACAGTGGCTGGCAGCACTGAGAAGTTCAGCAATGGGTGGTTACAGCCAATCAGGGGAAATTTGGCTCAAAGAGTCAGAGGTGAGCCAAGACCAGCTGAAGTGGGTGAAGCAGATCAAAACTAGGGTCAGTAGATCAAAACTGTGCTGCCAGGAGGAGAGGGGGCACTTTCCTTGTGAAGGTGAAGGATTGCACCATCATCCTCAGAGAGGAGTGCCAAAGCCACAGAAAGTCACTGATGCTCCAAGGACACCTGAGAGCAGCTCAGCTCCACCAACAGACCTGGCTCAGGGACACCAGCTCTGCTCCTCAGCATTTGCCTGTTCCCAGGACATCTGTCACCCTGCACATTAACCCAGGCTGGCACTCAGCCAGGCACAGCTGCAGCTGCAGTGAGCCCTCCCTGCAAGTTCCCATGTCAGACACTTATTTCAGTACTTCTTGCTTTCATATCTCTATTTTTACTATTTCCATCAGTCTTTTTGGCTCGAACTGAACAGTTTGCCTTCACATTGTTTCCTTCATTGCTGTGCCCATATCCAATACTTGTGTCAGTGACAGCAAAATTCCATGAAGCTTAACTAAATCCATGTTTTCTGGTAAATAATAGCAGCGAGTCCCCCTGTTCAAAGAAAATTATGAGAGATTTATTAATGTAGCATCAAATGAATTTCTGTTTTATGTAATTATGCATTGAATTTAAAAAGAGATGTCATGCAGGCGATCTTTAGAGTCATAATAGACAATCTGTAAGAAAGAACAAAGGAAAATAATGTTAATAAAACATTATGCCCTAAGCAAGAAATAGGCTTCATATATCAAACATGAGTAAAGATAGTTATTTGATGTAAAATGGAGGTGTGACCTTGCTGCAGAAGTGTTCATTACCTAACACTGCAACAAGCAAATTAATGGGTTTTGGAATGGTGCAAATAGCAGTAATAATAATAGTCATTTTGGTTTCTGGCATTTGCTTGCTGACAGCCAGATTTAGCAGCAAGTGGTTTGTGTAATATTTTTTTATGAAAGAGATTGCAAATAGAATCCCACATAACCTTAAAGACATTAGAGAAGCATGTGTTTAGTGCAGGGGTATTGATGAGTAATCAAGGCTTTACAAATGCTTATATGCCAAGCAGTGGAAGCCCAAAAACAAAAGGCTGGATGCCAGCAGAGGATGTGCTTCACACAAGGACACAGGTACATGGGGTACTCTCAAGTATCCTGACATTCCAATGCCTGCATGGGAAGGTGATGGTTATGGTTACCATGGAAATTACAATTTCACATGCACCTGATGAATTGTGATAAACAATTAGTCTGTTGGTGCTGTTTGAGGGAACTGCAGCACTGCTGGGAGGTGTAGAATTGTCAGGTTCAAACATCCTCCTCTCTGCAGAGAGTCCCTTGCTAAGTGATAAGGATTGTCTGAATTACCTCCTCCAGTGGGTCCCAGTTCAGTTCTGGCCCTCCTGGACTGTCCAGAGCCCTGCTAGCCAAAATGGCACCACCTCAAATTATCAGCCAGAAACTTCATCTTCAGCAGCTGCTGAAGGTGGTTCGCCCTTCCCACCCCCTCTGCCTGTCTGCAGAGCACCAGGAGCAGGCCACAAGAATAATGTGCTAATCCAGGTGAAAATTTACTGCAAGAGTGACTGCTGCTCCTGGAGGAGTTGGACAGACAGGGAAAAGCTGATGGCACTGCAGTGATAGGGAGAGCACTGAAGCGTGCTGCCCCAGCTGAAGGATGTGCTGCCAAAATTTACCAAAGGGAGCAGGAAACACTGTACAGGGGGTTTTACCTCATTAAACCTCACACAAACCTAAACTGGGCTTTAGGAGCCACTTGTGACAGAGCAAGTGTTCTGTGTGGACCTGGCAGGATTGCCTTTGTTTTTCAACAAAGATCACAAATAGATTTCTAAAGCACTTTGATGTGTTTAAAACAGCGAAGTTACTAGGCAAGTAGGTACAATAAAAGAAACATCACTGCAAATAGAAAACCCCCGAGCATATCTGCCTTTCTAAATGCTATTGGAATTTAAAACTCTGATAATTGCTTTGTAATGTAAGCAATTGCACTATGAGCATGAACACCACAGCCCGTGCATCACCACTTTCAGCTCTGCCTTCAGTCATTTCCCCAAAACACACTCTGATTGCAATGGGCTTAAATCTGACTCATGGCAAGCACTAAAGTGAGTTCATTCAATGGGCAAACCTTGTTTCTCTGTGGTTATCTGTTCAAGGATGGCACTGTGGGGCAAGGCTGGGCTCCAGCTCCAATGCTGCCAGCTGAGAGCCTGTCCTGGCATGGCAAAAGAGCTCCAGCAGCATTTCCAGAGGGCACCAAACACTTTTAGGTGTCCACAGCCGTGATTTATTAGAGACCACCAGAACAAGGCAACTTTTCTAACATAGAAAATTTCCCTCCTCAGAGTGAAACAAATTAAAATGGAGAAGGTATAAACAAACCTGGCTGCACCTCTGCAAGCTGTTGTTTCTTTCAGACTGGCTCTGAATTTAGCAGCTTCACAGGCTGCATTTAAAATACATTTAGTGTGCCCTGGATTGTATGGATTTCTCCTCACCCATCACCACCCAGGCTGATGCCGAGCAACCCTCAATGGAGCCCAGCTGCCCCACACAAACTCCTGTCAGCCAGGGCAGACACAAGAATCTGCCTTCCTCCCCTCCACCTCTTCTACGGACTAACATACACAGTAAATCACAAAAAAAACCCCAGCTGCATCAGGGAGGGAAGGCAATGAGGAGGGAAATTGCCTGAAGGTGCAGGAAAGGCTGGGTTTGGTACGTGGAATCAGCAGCTGCCCAAAGCTCGGGTAGGATCTCCATGGTGCTGGGCTATAGGTGACCAACCTGCTGCTGGTGGGTCCTCCCATGAGTTTGCTGCTTATGCTATGCTTTTTCATAGAATTCAGGCTGAAGTTGTGTGGTGTGTGCCTGCTGCTGGGTTTGTGGAGTGAAAGTTTCACAAAATAGCATCACAGTTTGTGAGAAGTGGCCTGGAGAGGAGATGCTGTGTTTTCTCTGTGTTAAGGGCTCTGAAGCATTCAATTGAAAATCTTTAGCAACCTTGTACTTAGGAAGAGGATCTGGGAATTTGACAGTAGATTTTTGGTGTCAAGTGTGTGCCTTTTGCTATTTCAGAGGAGAAAAAAAGGAAAGAAAAACAAGCCCAAGTGGCCAAATTGTGATCTATCCAGCTTTGCAAATCCTCAGTATAGACCTGCCCAAACTTTAGCCCAAATTCTGCAGTCAGGCTTGCTCCCAAATCTCCTCACCAGATCCCAATAGGGGAAACTTCCTCTCCCAAGTCCTCAGGTTTGGGGACAAAAGCAAAACCTGATTTTCCCTTTGTCCTTCCAGAAGAGCCATCCCAAGTGCATCCCACAGCTCTGAGCTTCCTGCTGGGTGCTCGGGACGGGGAGCATCCCACCTGCATGGTTACAGGGGCTGCACTGCCCTCCCACAGATCCCAGCACAACCAGGGATCGTGGATCATCCACACCTGGGACAGGTGTCTGTTTTAAGCACTCCTGTACCCGTGTCCCAGACATTTTGGCCATGATGCAGTTGCAGTCATTACCACTTCTGAGTGTGCTGCAATTTTCTCTACTTTCAGTTCCTCAATTACATTGATTATCACATTAAACATTCCTGGTACTACAGGAACAAACTAAAAATAATAAGCTTGTATCTTCCTAATACAAATGAAACCCATTTGTACTACTAAAAGTGTAGCAGGTTCATTGTTTCACAGTAATGAAGCTTTCATCTCAAGAGATTCAATTCATAAAAAACTTGCCAAGGCTTTGCATGTTTTCTTTTTTTCAAACTGCCATTAACAGTCCTTTAAGTTCATATCTTATTCAGCATTAGGCCAACAATTGAAATAAAAGAGAAGAGACACAGAAAAGCAGAAAAAAACCACCATCATCTCTGATGGCAGGGTCAGTGCCCACCCAGGCTGAAGGCATTGTGCACCTTCCCCTGCTAGAAATAGCTGCACACACCTTTGTTCCACTTCCCAAAATAGAGACACATTGCAAAGGAGATAGGAAGAGCAAAACACTGTACATGAGCTCTGTTTTTATATCTATAAATATCAATTTGTGACCAAACCCAGGTTGCAGGGTGAGCAAAATCCCGACACCGGAGATGCTGTGTGAGGGAAGCCAAGGGAAGGATGCAGGCACCAGGTGGGGGTGAGGAACCAGCAGGTTTTGATGCTTTTCCACTTCTCCCCATGACATGGTCCAAGTCACCACACTGTGATTAAAACATATCACATAAAAATTGAGATCTGGCCATTCCAGAGGTTCAGCAAAGGTAAACAGTCAGATCTGCTTCAGGACAGGCTTTGAGGGAGCATCTCCTGCTCCAGAAGAGTTGGGGGGTGGGCATGGTACCCAGACTCTGCTCTGAGGCTCCTCCAGGGGAGATGAGCTCCTGCTACCCCTGGGTAGCACAAATTTTCCCAGTCTGGTGGCTTCTGATGGCAGAATGGCACTGAGTGGTGGTGCTGCTGGAGCTGACCGCTCCATCCTTCTCTCCATGAGGGGATCCTGGGGATGAAGTCAGCCAGGACATGCCTGCAGACATCCCTCCCACCAAGAGGCACAGGCTCACAGATCTGATAGCAGCAAAGGCTTCCAAGCTTCAGGAAGGAAATTTAAAGGCAGGAGAGAGGTGGAGGAGAGGCTTCCCCTGGTAATTTCCCTTCAAGCCAGAAACAGCAGCGCCTAACCCCACACAGCAAGTCTCACCTGCCCATGCCAAGGCTCGGCACCCACAGTGGCAGCAGGAGAGCAGGAAGGGGAAGGATGAGCATCAATCTCCCCTTTTCTTCCTGACTGAGGTGGAAGTCAGGCCTTGCTTATCAGAAATCTGATTATCTAAAAACTCATCCCTTAACCAGAATGAGGTCATGTTCCTGACATGTTCAATTGCATCAAAAATCAGCTTGAATATATCAGCCCTCATTTATGCGAACCAGTTTATTGTCACTCATATTCATTGATAAATGTAGGTCTGAGCACTTTTGGCTTTGCTGGTATGGGCAGCACATTTACACTCAAGTGTTTTCCTGCTAAAATTAAAGATCCTGAAAGGTCTGAATCTAAGCAGGGCTGGATCAGCCTCCCCAGGCAGAGCACATGATGCTGGAACTCTCCTGCTCAGATATTAGAGGTGCCACACCACCTAATGGGAGCACAGATTTGGTCCCAAATTGGTGACATCCATGGAGTATGGTCTCCTTCCTGCCAGAGCTGCCTGGAAGAGCCACACTCCAGCTACTGGTGTTTCCCAGGGCTGGGCAAGCTTTCCCAATGAGCTCAAAGCCCTCGTGCAGGAATGGAAAAACATCTCACGGATCTGGTGCTTTGTTGCTGTTTGTTGTGATGATTCAGAGGAATTAGTGCCGTGGAACACAAGGCAAGTGAGGAATACAGAGGAGGATGTGGGTTGCCGGTGTGAACCTGCCTTGCTCTTCATCCTCTGCTCACCTCTGCCAAGGGCTGCTGGAAGGGCGTAGCAAGAGAAGTCTAGGAGTGATATTAATTCCTGATTTATCTGGGAAAAAGAACTGGAAGCAGCTTGGTTCCACTCATTTAGAATTTGATGTCCCCCTCACTATGCTGGTGGGCTCAGTACCACAGGAAGCCCCACGCAAAGCAGGAGTCCTGCTGGCACAGACTCAGCATGCTGAGGGAGTTGGAGCTTTCTGGCTGCAGGTGCACCAGACACCCACAACATGAGCAGTCACCTCCAGCCCAAAACCATTCTCTCATCCCTGAGGAACTCCAGGCAAATCTCACCACAGAGCTTTATTGGCCTCTGGCATCCTTCACTTACACTGACTTTCTGAGCACAGTTACTCACTATTTCAAACACAGAATCTTCTTAACCTCACCTTGGACCAACTTTTCCAGCAATACTGATTCCTAGAAAAATAATTCTTCAGTGAGCACCTTCCCTGCAGCTTGAGCAAGCACCAGAGCACAGGCAGCACTTTGCTATGTGTGAGGAGGGGATCAGGCAGCAGGGGCTCCTTACCAGAGCCAGAGGGCAAGCAGGGCAGCATCAAACACACCAGGCACACCTCCTGCAGAAAGTCACCCCGTCTCTGAATCCTTGTGCTTGGCAATCAGTCCCACACAAGGCAGAAATCTGGCTTATTAAAGCATGAACTGTTGAGCCCCTCGTTAAATGCCAGCCTCATCTTCTCCTGGGGGATTATTTACCCTGCAGATAGGGTGACTGACCCTGGAGCAGCAAAAAGGATTTCTAGCAGAGATGAGGCAATTGGGGCACATTTGCCATTACAACATGGTAATACCATGCTGTCTCACAGAGAGGCTGCTTCCCACACACATCAGAAAATATCCAGTATAGCTGCGTGCACACAAGGCATATGTTTCTGTATAAGGTATCTATATAGTGTAGCTCCTCTTCCTGCTTTCACTGTGTTTTATCTTTAAATTGGGAGAGCTTTTTAGTAGCAAATCATCAGAGAGGAACTGCTAGTTACCAAGGAGATTCTCTGATGAATCAGAGACTGACTGATATAAGACCTAGACAGGCTGTAGCTTCTTAATTTGTGAGACCTTACATTTTAAACAGGGGGAAAAAAGATCCTCTCACAACTAACTGTGGACCTGACCAGCAAGAGCTGCTTTTCCTTTTGCCACAGAAGCAAACAGCAAGAGCGCAGCATGGGAAAGCAGTGAGCAGCCGGGGACGAGCGGGAGCGCCTCTCCAGCACGCTCTGGGCTCAGAAAAGCAAACACCAGCCAAGGACAAAGTGGTCCGATGGAGGTGACTGAGGGAAGGGCTGGGAAGCCCCTGATTTCCCACCAGCCCGGGCAAGGGCACGCAGGGATGAGCGAGCACTGGAGACGGAGCCGCGCGCCCGCTCCTGCACAGCCCTGACGCTCCGGAGGCAGAGGGTGCACGGCCAGCCAGGGCTCAGCACAACACTGGCACTGCCCCAGCCCTGATCTCCTTTTCCTGCCCGACTCCTGCAGCTTTCTTCCAAGGAAAAATGAGAGGGATGAGCTTTGCCAAATGACAGAGAAGGCACCGACTCCACACGGAGCGTCCTGCCCTCGTGGAAATGGCCATCATGCCCCAGTGGAGTCACGGCAGCCCAGGATGTGCAGGCAGAGTGGATTTCAAGAAGAGTTTTTATAAATGTGGGGAGAACAAGGAGCTTCGTGAAATAAAGTTTGGAGAGAGAAAGCTCAGCTTTTTTTGGGTTGACTTTATTCAGAGGGTCTTCACACCCACTTCCTACTGACAGCTTGTTTCTGTGTAGTTGCTGAATTCTGGTGCTTTGCCTCTATTTAAAAACCAAAAGTAATTAAAACTTCCTGGGAACTGTGAAAGCAGCAAGAAATACTTGGACACATTGAGAGACGAGATATTTGGAAGCCTTCTGCTGGTAGCTAGGCTGTTTTCCCAAAGGTGGCAGCTACAGAAGTTCGTAGATGAGAGGGAAAATCTCCCTGTCGCATCCCATTGAAATCTCCATTTTAGGCACTGCTGCTCCACTGCTGCTCAGGTAAACCTGATCCTTATGGGGGGAAGCTGCTGGATGGGCCAAGCAATTTGGGATGGGGTCGGTGGAAGAACTTAGAGCAGTGCTGGGGAGTGGAGAGTAAAGCATGTATCAGAGCACATTCAGGTTTGACTGCTAGGTGCGCACTGGAAAAGGATTTCCTGGAGTGATTGCATCTGACAAGGGGCTGGCACCAGCCAGGCTTTAACCCAGGAGTCGAGTGAAGGGCATTTTATTAGTCAAACAGTTTCAAGTGCTGCTCTGTGTTATAAATTACACTTGCTCATCTGAGGAATGAATTCGCTGTTGGTAGCATTTGTGGGCTGGAGCTAGAGGCTTACAGTGATGTCTAACTGATGCATATTGTGATGTTTCAACTTATTAGCGTACCCTGTGGACCTCATTTGGAAAGCAAAATACTCCAGAATGCTGCAATAGAGACTAAACACAGCATATGGGGTAGGGAAGGGACACAAGAAACACTCCCTGATAGCAAGCTGCTCTCAGAACCACAACGAAAATCTGTCAGGAAATTCCAGGCTGTGGCTCCCAGCCAGGGGGGAACTCACTGTCCATCCCCTCCAACTTCACACACAGGAGTTCATACAGCATTCACTGGCAGCGCTCCCCAGCTGTGCCAGGCAAGCTGAAGGTGTAGGAGTAACAAATTAAAACAGGCTGTCAGCTTTAACGCACTAATTGGGGGTTATGATCTTCCTTTTTTTTAGGATGGACTTGAAGTCATGTATATGTTTGCATTTAAAACAGAAAAATACTGAGGAAGCTGTAACTGCACACCAACTTGCCACTGACAGAGCACAAACTTCCACACTCTCCCCAGCTTCCAAGCATGGTGCTACACCCCAGCACTCCAGCCCTGGGCTGATTGGGAATATCCATATTCCTCAGAATGCATTCTGAGTTCTTTTGTCCAAATGTGTACAAACAGCAGGAGCTGCTGGAACAGGAGCTGTACTGCACACAGTGATTTTAATCCAAGAATGGCAAACAGACAGGTTAGGGATTTACAAACAGAAAAACTAAGGCAGTGACCATTTCAATGATTTGGATAAAAACTTGAAGATGGATAGAACAAGTGTCCAGATGGGAACTTAGATCTTCACTTGCACTTTGTAATAACATAATCTGGAAAGCCTTGGATGTTGCTTGCTTGTGATTTTTGCTGCACGGTGCAGTTGGTCTGAGCACAGGGACCAGCAGTAGCAAAGCCCCTCGTGGTGTGATGGTGTGATCCCTGGGCTGGAGCAGAACCTGCTTTCTGCCTTTGCTTGTGAATTCTGACTGCAGTAAATGAGTAGGAGATGGACAGGGGTCTGAACAGTGGCTTTGGAGTTGGGTTTGTCACCACAAACATTTGCCTGTTTGTGGTGAATAAGGTCAAGGAAAGAGGTGGGGATTCATGAGGAATGTAAACTGCCAGGTGAAGGGTGATTTCCACCAAGCAGTGGGGCTTGACAGCACATTTGGTCCCTCCTACTAACCTGGTGGGGGAATGAGGAGAGATTTTGTTAGATAACACTAAAATACAAAGAGACTGAGAGGCAGAGCTTGCTCCAGCCCTCCACACATTCTTCCCTGGTGTTTCTGGGCAATCAGATATTCTCAGCACACAGAGTGTCTGTTGCTGAGCATGGAGCCCAGGCACTGGGAAAACTTATGAAACAGCCATACAGATTAGCTCTCTGTCATAATCTCCTCAGTCCCACTGAGGAAATCCTGTCCTTCCCTAGGAGGCCTTCACTGTCCCGCTAGAAATCTTCTTATTCTCCAGCAGCCCCTGGGCAGGGCAGGGGGAATTTGCGTCACAGGGATGCCCTGCACCAGCCTCAGTCACTGGGTCCTCACCACCCAAAAAAAGTGGGTAGATAGATGCCTCAAGGCATTCCCCCTGTGTCCCCAGCATGGTGCTCCACCACTGCCCAACCTCAGCTGTCACCCCAGGAGCCCCAGGGCTGCAGTGGGCTGAGCCAGGCAGGTTTAGGAGCAGGACTCAGGACCAGCCCAGCGCCTCCCATGCCCTGGAAGGCAAAGCTGTGTCCTGGCACAGCAGGGAGGTGCAGGATCATTCCTGACAACCTTCTCTGAATGACCCAGACTGCACCAAAGGGCTCTGCAGGGAGCCTGCAGCCGGTGCTCCTCAGATGGGAACATGGGATTTACAGCATGGGGCCCAGGAGAGACAAGGAGCACAGCCATGGCAGAGGAAAACAAAAGGCCTCAGCACCCCTCCTACCTTCAAAGCTGGTAATTGTTTCTTATTTCCCTTTCTACTTTTGCTTTTAAAGGAGCTGGAGAAGTCACCCCTTCTCTGTGCTGCTTTGCATGCCAGGCGCAGACTGCTGGGAGATCCCAACACCAAGCACTGAACCTTCCAAGCCCAGTGCTTTTCAGGCTACTATCCAAAATGCCAGAGGCAACCCAGCAGACTGGAGCATTGCATGCATCCAGAATGGACCAACATCTCTCCCCTTTACGCCCCAGGATCAGCTGGTAGGTCAGTGTGCCCTGAGCCAGATGCAGGATGCTGTGCCAACAGAGGGCAGGGATAGCAAAGAAGTCTCCTGGTTTTTTGCGTGCTTGTTCAGAGGCTGCAAGCTCAGAAGTACTGATGCTTGCAGCACCCTGCAGGTCAAGAGCAGCAAAACTGAGTCAGTGAAGGGATCTGCATGAGCTTCCTGAAATAATGCTTGGGGGCACATGACAGGAGTTCCCACTCCCACAAGAGTGTCCCTTTGGAGCACTCCAGCTCTGTAGTGCCTGCTGGGCTGAGCAATCCTTTTGGCTCATGTAATCTAGTTTAAATGCAACGAGCATCCTCCCCACGCAGGTGTGAGCCACAAGCACCATCATTGCAGACACACGAGCCACTCAGAGCCACACTGCCTCTCCCTTAATGGAGAAGAGGCATCACAGCAGCAGCTACAGCATGGGCCATTAACTTACTGCCTGGCAGATTGATCCTAGACTTTAACATGCATTTAACTAGAGGTCTAGAACAGAGCTATTGCAGTGCAGCTGTAGAGATGCACTTTTACAGGAGCAGCTTTAGTGCCGGTTGAACTCGGTGGCAAAGCTGCCTCAAGCTCCTGTGTGATCAGGGACTCACTTCTGTGTGTCCAGGCAAACACTGTCAGGTGCAATATTTGGTTGTTAACAAAAATATGAGGCAGTGTAGCTTCATTAAGTGTTTCGCCAAAATCAGGCAGAAAATTACTTAAATGTTGTTTATGTAAAAGTTGCCCAGTGCAGAACTGAAGATGTGCCCTTCTGGGGCAGCCCCACAGATGCTGGTAACCCTTGTGCTTCAGGCACACTGGGATCACTTGCTGGGCTCCATCCAGATCAAGCTGGCTTCACTTAGCACAGCACAGGCACATACCTGCCCCTTACTGCCCAACCATCATCTCCCAGCTGCACTCTTGGGGTGTGCAGGAGGGACAAGAGGCCAAATTTCTATAGAATACCTGTCAGTTTAATTACAACTTTCCCAGCAGAGCCTTGCTCATTTCTACAACAGGTCAGTTGTACCCCTCTGTTGTTAAGCTGGTCTTGCTAACTGGTGTGTGTCCAGCAGCAGTTATTTTCTTCCCAATATCAATGGAGATTTTAAATTGCCTTTAATTGGAGCTTTCAAAGATCCCCTGTTTCTCAGCAATTAGCTTCTGTACTGGCTTTGAGCTGAAAAGTAGCCTTCCACACTAAAAATACAACAAACTGGAAAAACTGTCCATTTTTTATTCTGCTTTAATTCTTAACTCTGTTGTTGATGTGCAAAGGCTGATGGGGAGATGAAATGCATCCCATATGAGGGAAGCACAAGTGAAAAACCTCAGAAATGCTTTAAGCCCATCCATGTCCCACCCACGTGCTTACAGTTGGGTTTATTCTGCTTAAAACTGAAGTCTGAGCCCTGCTAACGACACAGTTAATTATCTCTGAGTAAGGAGCTATGAGGTTTTGAGGAGCACTGGACATTTCAGCCTGTTGGGAAGCACTGCCAGATCACCTGATGTGTCCCAGCACTGCAGGCTCCCCTCAGGGACCAGCAGGTCAGCTTTGGGAGGCAAAGGTCATTCCTGGGATTTCCTGTCAGCACAAGGTCCTAGTGAGGAAAGAAAATAGCTTTTCCCCCCTCACCTCATCTCCATCCCTAGCACTGCCCACTCAGCACATGTCCATCCTTCTGTGTCCCCCAGCTCTGCCATCCTCATTAGATTTCCCACCCAGGCCTTATTCTACCTGCCCAGCTGTCCTCAAGCTAAGGCTCTACATCTGGCACTACAAATTGCCCTGTTCTCACTCTCTTCCCATCCCTCTGCTCTCCATCCCATGGCCTCCTGCCCTCCTGCACTGCCCCCACACAACATTCTTACCTATGCTTCTGATGGGGTGCTTCCAGCCCCTCAAAAAATCCCTCCAGCCAAATTATTGAAGCCATTTAATACCACATCTGACTGGTACAGGCATTGAGCTACTTAAAACAATTGCATTTCTCACCAGTTACAGATAAAACAGACCCTTTTTAATCATGTTTTAATCATTAAGATACAGCCCGATGTGCATTACAAGATTATTAATAGCCCCATAAGTGAAATAACAGATACGAGACCAAAACCTAAATCATAAGTGTTCTCAGATGCCTGTAGATTAATCATTTTATATCTCCATAGGAGCATTCATCAAGGCTTTCCATTCTCACAGAGTCTTAAAGCCACAAGACAGCTCTACTCCCAGTTGCAGCTCTGCCTTTCCTACAGGAGCGGAAGAAGGGAAGGAAGGCACTGGTTTGCCTCCAAATAGAAGTTAATGAAAAATATAGAACAGGATATAAAGTTTTAATTCCTCATTACTCTGTTTCAGTCTGTGAAAAAACAGTGCCCTGCTGTGTCTATCCTCTACAGCAATTCTAGAACTAAAACTGCTTTTAAAGTGGTTTTTTTTTCAGTGCCTTCTTGAAAGTACACATCCACTCCTGATCTCATGGGCTCAAACTGTACTGCTGGTATTTTTGAAATTGATTGCAGACTCTCCCGATCCATTAAAAATAAGCAACACCACGAGCAAAACAAGAGCACAGGTGCTGCTGAAAAGTGCAACCACTGCTCAGAATCTTTGCTTGTGGTTCCAGAGATAGAAACCCACAGCCTCCTTCCTGCAGCACAGGGGCCAATTCCCCTCCATTTGGGTTTAAAGAGATGCCCACACAGCAGTGCCTGAGCTCTGTGTGCCCCTATGGAGTGCTGTAAGTGCTTAAGGAGCAGCACAGCTTGGTTTTAATTGCATAAGCACACAGCTTGTTCAAACTCCACTCAGGCTCACACTCCAGGATCTGAAGTGATCAGAGCAGTCGCAGCGCCGGATGCATCAGTCTCCTTTGCATGCACACAAGGTGCTTGGAGGCTCCCATCCTTGCTCCTGGGGTACAAATCACAGCATTTCCTTTTGTGCTGGTGACTCAAAAAGACCAGCAAATTGCTGGTGGCACAGTGGTCAGGGAAAGCAAGACAAAAAGTCTGAGCAGAAAGGCTCTACCAGGATTCGCCGTAAAGCACCGGATGAGTTTAATCCATCTCCTCTTTATCTTTACAATGCAGAAGCATTTCATCAGGGCACCGGGAAGCCACAGCACTGCTCCCAGCCCAGTATCTGCAGGAGGGACCATCATGTCATACACAAACACCCATTCCAGACTGGGCACTTTTGGGTTTTTTTTTGCACCTGACACAAGCACCCAGCCATGCTCATAAGTCAGTCAAAGCATCTGCAGCTTCCCCAGGCAAACCCATCATGTGAGGCAAATGGTTTGCTTGCTCTCACCATGGTTAATGGCCATGAGGCTGAAATTTCAGTTCATGCCAAGATATACAATAATCATCAATAAATTCTGTCCACAAATAACCAGAGAACTCCTGAGCTGTGCCACAGACCAAGGATGGGAAGGAGACTCGTGTATGCCTCAGTTGTTTGTGATCACTCCAATGCTCCCAAAATTGGCTCCCTCAGAATTATAGCTAATGAGTTATCGCTGTAGCCTAACCCAGAGCAGCTCAGTGGCATGTCATTAGACGTGCAGTCTGACACTACAGACAGCTGCTCCCACCCACAATCACCCATTAGAGCTCATGCACTTGTTCAGAGCTTGAGCACCAGGCCAAGAACAACCAGGTACTCAGGTCAGGCAACCAGAACCATCAACACCCTCTAGTCAGGCATGCTAACCTGTGAGGAAAAGTTGTTTGTTCAGGGGAGGAAGTCAGCTGGGCAAAGGGAAAGCAAGTCCCTTGTCCCTGATCAGAAGCATCCCTTTTGTGGGACCATGGCCAAGCTATTGCTTCTTCAAGGACCTGGCCAAAATCCATCCCTTAAAGAGCATTATCAATGGCATGTTGTTAGGTGTCCTGAGGAAGAAGATATTACAGAAATATGGGCTATCATTCATTATTGCTGCCAGTTTTATAGGACAGATGTCAGTCTAACACAGCCAAGGCCTCGTGTTTCTGGTGCCAGCAGGAGCTCACAGCCCTGGAAAAGCAGGTCAGGCACCCCCATGCCTGGCACCAGCTGGAGACAAGGCCACCATTGAGGGTGACCACAGACAAGAACTCAAATGCCCTGCCAGAGCTCAAATCTGTGTGTTATTGTATCTTTCCCAAAAGTGCTTTTTCTTCCTCCGCCCTTAACTGAAGCCCTGACTGTGCTGTTCCCAGTGAGGTGACTTGGTGCCCACATGGACCTTCTGGCTGCCCCCTCATGTTTTCCCCCAAGCTGCTTCCCCATCAGGGGTGTCCAGAGGAGCACTCAGGCTGTCTCATGCTGCAAACCATCTGGTACAGGCAGCATCAATCAGCTCCCCTCAGGCAAGGTCTGATTATTAACAGTGGAATTTTCCAAATATTGACTCATTTTAGCCTAAATAATCTCATTCTGTTGTTATTCCCTACAAAGCTGGCTCTGCTTCACCTTCCACAATACTTCAAAAGTGACTGAGCTGCATCAAAGACATCTCACATGTAACAGCACCAGAACCAGGTCAGGTTTAGAACAGTCCACCAGCTAAAAAAACTCAAAATTTCTTCAAAACATCTCACCACAGAACAAACCCCCAAGCCTCCCTCTCTCCTGAGTGAGCTATTCCTCTGCTCTTCATCAGCTTTGATCATGGGCACCTGGAACCCACAAGTACCAAGCTCATGCTGGGCTGATTGCTCTGAATTGCCATGGTTTCATTAACTTCAACAGATCCCTGATGATAATCAGTGTCAGCTGAGGATGCAGGAGCTGTATCTGATATTTGTTTATGAGCCCAGACAATGTTTGGAGAGAGTAGATAAAGTAAAACATTATTTTTCTTAAGCCTGAATTTGGGAGGGTGGTAGCTACAGTTAACTTGCTTGCAACCAAAAGGATTTGCTTTGTGATACATTGGTTCTACTTCTGAAATTCAGCTATGAGGTTTAGCATCCATTTACTTAGAACAACTTCAAGGAACAGCAAGCAGGAGGTGGAAGAGGTTTTGGATGTTTTCCTGTTGCTAAGGAAACTTCCGCTGTGGTGGCTCTGTGCTCACCCCAGCTGGGTCACTTGGGCTTTGCTTCTCTGAGTAAGGGCTGAGTCATGGCTGGAGAGTAAATGCACAAACTTCCTGAGGGATGCCTTTATCGTGTGCTTCCACTCACAAGCGAAAATAAAGATTGTTAGCAGTGGTTCATAATAAAAAGCTCTAGCAAATCTATATTAATACATTCATTAGTAGTCACATGCTGTATATTACCAATTGTATCTAACCCTCCAAACCCACAGGGAAAATAAAACTATTTTTTCCACACATTTTCATGGGTCCTGTCAGCATTAGGGTACATCATGCCAAAAATGTCTTGATGTCACAACACTTTGAATAACACTGCTTTCTCGTTCCCTTCACATGATACAGCCAAAATCTCAATTACTCAACACCAACACTCATTTCTGAAACTACCAGTAGTAGATTTTTGCATGTGAGGCCCTAATGGTTTGGTGAGGTTTGTTTGGTTTTGCAGTAAAATAATTGCTGTGGCAATTTATCAGCCCCACAAAACATAACATTGTTATGGCTTGGATAGAAAAGCTCACTGTAAACCTTTCCTAGGAGAGCTGTAGTACCCCCTCTTAAGGTTGAGATGCTTGGCCTTAGGATTCCAAATTATGTTCCAAACTTCAGACCTTCCAAACCTTGGAAGGTGAGATGAGTTCATGCCCAAACCTTCCTCTACTCTCGAGACAGCACCTCCAACTGAGACCTGATTCCATCTTGGCTTGGACAAATGATAAATTTATGTGTTGCTTCCAGCTGTGAAGCAGCAGAGAACTTGAGAATCCACACCATTCAGCCCCACAGGCCAGGGTGTTGTTCTTTTTTTCTGGAGCTAAATAAAAATCCATCAGCCTTCTGGGGAAGAAGAGGGTACAAGGGTTAATGGCTCAACAGTGCCACAAGCTGTTCTGCCTGCCATGATGGGGCTCTTGTGGGAGCACTGCTTCTGGTTTTGTTATTTTGATAATTTTGTGATTTTCTTCAGCCTATCTGCAAGAAAAGGTCTAATCTTATGTGATATCAGCCACACAGTCTCAGATGAGACCACGTGGAAATGGTTTATGGTAAACCCATACAACACCCAGAACACTTTGGGTGTGAAGATTCAATGACAGTTCCTCAAAGGCCCTTCCAAAGTGTAACCCAAAGCCCTCAAGTGAATATTTGACTTCCTATCCACTGAATATATTTCTAATTATTTATAAAAAGCAATGACTGATTTCTGAACCAAGACTTTCCGAAGATTTAACAGCTTGGCATTTGAGCATCAGTGACTTTGTTTCACTGAATTTTCCCATCCACTCCCTCAACTAGATGTCACCTCCCAGCACAGAGCTCCAGGGCCAGCCCTGTGTCATGAAGAGCCAACAGGCAGCATATGGTGACACTGGAAAAAGGCAGCAAATTTTCACATGTTGTTTGGCCACTGACTGCAGCTGTACATGGCTCAGAGAGGAAATCTCAGCGCAAGCTCCTCTGCCCTCCTATCAATGCCTGAATCATGCAGCAGGTCATGGGTTGCATCCAGGGCTGCCAGAAAATTGAACCCAAAACCAACCTAAACTCCTTTGCAAACTTCATGCCTCTATTCTCCAAAATGTAACTTGCTCCTAAGATAATTCCTTTTGCTTCCAGGTTGCCCTAAAAAAGCCTTCACCTAGCTTTGACCTCAAATCCTTCTGTTCCAGTAAGGGCTGAGAGAAGATTGCTCTTTAGGGCTCCAGCACTTGTTAATACTCTTAAAGAGATTACTCCAATCTCCTAAACAAATATCAGAATAGATTCTGGATTAAGCTTGGGTGCTAAAATGACCTTGCTGATAAAATCAGCATCATCAAACCTCACAGATTGAAGAGGGAAGCCTTGGATGTAATTTTGACTCGGTAGCTATTATCATGGTAAGTTATCAGACTGCTCTACATCTCTCTCCCCCTATCTCTAATTTTCTTGCAATATTCCCTGGGAGTTGGTACTAGAAGTGTCAGATCTTCCAGATCCTCGTGGGAAAAACAATATACTGAGACAGTCACTGGGGCTATGCACCACCCACTCTTTTCTCTCACTAGCACTATTTGCTTTTCCCATTTTGGGTATTTGAGTTTTCTGGTTCATTTAGGTGTAAGCACGAGGCTGGTTAGTGGAGCATCCCAACTCCTGTATTGTTCAAAGTGCCTTTGATCAGATGTGGATCCAGTTTTGTGCATTTGGCAGGGTGGCCAGGTGTATTGGTGTACCCTGGGGTCCAGCATGGACCATCTCCTTTTCCTGCTACCTCTGGGTGATTTCCCCTGTTTGCAGATAATGCCCGGAGTCATTTATGTCTTGTGTCTGTGTGCAGTTTTCTTTGTGTCTCACCTGGGTTTCAGAAATAATAGTTCTGCAAAGTCTGAGGTGGATTTTGGCCTTGTAACGGATATTTTCTTAAGGACCAGGAGTGAGTTGGTGAGGTTTGTGTTAAGTATATTTGTCATTGTGTTGTGGCCAGGAATGAATCCCAGAAATTTTCCCAGGAATCTGTGATGAGCACTTCACAAAAGAGACGTCATTGCATCACTGTCAACCTACATCTCTTCTGTTGTTCTTTTAATGTTCTTCTATAAACCCCTCAGATTTTTGTGCAAAACCTCTAGTGTCTGTAATGGGAAAAAAATTAAATCCAATAAGAATTAACAGGCTATTTTAAAAAAATACTCCTTAGAGGGCAAAGTCCATTACTACTGAAGCATTTACATTTACTTCCAAATCTCTTTACCCAATTTTCAGTTTAATTTAGTCATTTGCTAATCCTAATTTTCCAGCAGTGTGCTTACAATATCTAACTGAATATCATTCATGTGGAGACACATAAAAATTCTGCAACAGACTGGAACTTACAGCCTCTGAACTCTTGTCACTTTGCTACTCAACTGTCAAACTGTAGTGGTGGCTCTGACTCCCTCTCCCCACAATTATTTGGTCACCAACCCCTTCCTGAGCACTCTGCTCCATTTCTCTGGCATTGTTGTGCATTGTGGCAAAAGTCCCACCAAACCTCAAGGACACCTAATGCAGGAACACAACTTTTTCCAAAATATCTCTTTACATGCTATTATTTGGGTTTCCTTTGGTCTTAAATAATTTAATATGTTTCAATGTTGACAGTGCGGTGTGTCGTGCATAGAAATAGCAAATAAATGCACTGTGTCAAAATAGTGGGAATGGTGGGATTTGTGCACAGCAGTCAGAACTGAGAAGCTGTGTGCTGTACACCCTGACTCCCAAGTAAAAGGATGAGTGATCTGGTTTTGTTCCACTGAGGAGAGCTGAGTTTGAGCAGGCAGATCCAAAGGCTCTGATCCCATCACACAACCCCAGTTCACCCACTCCAGGTGGAGCTGGGCTGGGACTCACTCCTGGCAAAGAACACCACGCAGGGGAGCCTGGTGAACCTGGCCCTCTGATCCCAGCTGGGCTCACAGGGATCAGAAGTGTCTGTAAGGACCCCAAGCTGAGGCTGAAAGTGCATCTCCAGATGAGGCAGCTGAGAGACACTTTGTACTCAGTGGTGCTGGCTCCCTTCCCTCCACAGCTGCCTCATTCTCTCTCTTCAGGGGGTTAGGTTTCTGTGAGCTAATTTAAGGAGAAAAGCCTTTTTAATCCGGTATCTCACAGACTCAGAGTATGTATAATTTTATATTGTCAATAAAATGTGAATAATAAGCTCTTTAGGCAGGGACTTTGTCTTCTGAGATCTCTTCAAAGCCCTTAGCGTGCTGCTGGTATTACAGGTGTAAATACTACAAATAATATAATAGAGTTTGGATCCCAGAGGTCACTGGGAACGGGCTCATAAATTGTATCTCTGTGTTGGACAGAAAAGGCTCAGGAATGTGGAGGGCTTTCCCAGAAGTTAGTACTGAGCCTTGACCTGGAAGAGCTTGGGGTCAAGAGCCTGCTTTGATTTAGGTTCCCTCATAGTTCATGAGGCTCTTCTTGCTTTAGTTCCACCAGTTAGAAAGGGACAGCCTGCCCAAGGAACAAAAATACAGTTTAGCACTCCTTTGAGAAGCGGGCAAGAGCTGTTTAACCCTGCCAGATAACAGCATGTAGTAGCTCAAGGCAGAAAGGGAGAATGAATTCCCTAACCAGATGAAGGCAAAGAGGGGGAAAAGGACTTAAGAAAGTAAAATCTTTGTAGAAAAGAATATATTATTAACTGAAAAAGTAATTTAACAGAATAGTAATGTTCTCATACGCTGAGCAAATCTAATACCAACTCTGTAAATTTAATAAAATCGCTGCAAAGGCAGAGAAGTTCAATCTGAAGTGCACTCTTCTGAGGCTGAGGCCGATGCTCATTAAGTACATTAGAAATACTTCATCAGCTTCAACACCAGCTGGATCAGGTGTCCACTGGATTTGGTTGTCAGTGGCTGATATTGTCTCCACAGAGTAATCCACTCAAACTCACCATGGCGATTAAAGGAACATCTGATTTCCACAACAATACAAGCAAATTCTCAGTGAGGAATAATAACATCCTTTAGATTGCAAAAGACCTTTAGAATCACCAAGTCGAGCCACTAACCCAGCACTGCTGAGTCAACCACTAAACCATGTCCCTACATGACTCCTCTACATCTCTTTGAAACCCTTCCAAGGGTGATTATTCAACCACTTCCGTGGGCAGCTTGTTCCAGGGCCTGACCATCCTTTTGATGAAGGAACTTTTAATATAGCCATTCTAAGCCTCCCCTGGCACAATTTGTGGCCATTTCCTCTTGTCTTCTCACTTGTTACTTGGGAGAAGAGACCAACCCTCACCTGGCTAAAGCCTCCTTCGAGTGGATTATAAAAAGCAATAAATGCCCGCCGCACACACATCCTTCAGTCTCCTTTTCTTCAGGTCAAACACCCCCAGCTCCCTCAGCTGCTCATGCTCCAGGTCCTTCCAAGCTCCCCTTCCCTCCTCTGACATGCTCTAGCCCCTCAATGTTTTCCTTGTAGTGCAGGACCCAAATCTGGACACAGCTCTCGACGTGTGTCCTCACCAGTGCTGAGCACAGGGGGACAATCCCTGCCCTGCTCCTGCTGGCCACACTAAGCACAGAGTGAGATGCCATTGGCTTTCTTGGCCACCTCTGACTCCTGTTTGGCCAGCTGTCGACCTGTGTGCCCAGGTCCTTTTCTGCCAGGCATCCTTCCATGCCATAATCCACGTGGAATCCGGCAGGCTGCAATGTACATGGAAAACTCCGGCCACTCACTGGTATTTCACTCAGCTATCTTGGTTTATCACTTTTTGCAGGTCTCAGCAATGTCTCTTGGTTGAGTGTTCCATTAACTTTTTCACCTCTTATGTCTTAAAAAAGACCAGAAGTAATCTTAATCCCCCTTATCTTGCTGCACTATTATCTTGCTGCATTCCTGGTGCCTTCCCACAGAGGCTTTGTGGAGCTGTGTTTTTCAACTTAGCCCAAAATTGCCTTGGAGGGAGACAGTGCAAGGAGTTACTTGAACAAACTAGAAATAGAAATTAAAGTCTTAGTTTGTTCCTGATGTTAATTCAAATCAGATTTGAGTGGGGTTTGTTTTGCTGCATTTTAAGAAAAAGGAGCTTTTTTTTTTATTTTTAAGTTAGGAGATTGATTCCTGTGAGATCCTCTCTATAGATTAGTCCCTTGAGTGATCCACACACTTGGGCCTGCTGGGACCAGCAATTAACCCAAACCTGTCAACTCTGGAAAGGATGTCACCATGACATCAGTGATGTTCTTTCCCCTGATGAACTCAGGGTGACTGTAATGAAAAAAGGGGGTGTAAAACTGGCAATTGTTTAAATAAAAATGACCAGGAAGAACAGGTAGAAAATCTACTTCCTTTAGCATGAGATTGAAGTAATTTTGTGCATCATACATCTGTAATAGATTGCTGTATTAGTGAATGCAGTACAGAAGCTTTCAAGTTCAAAGCAAGTCTCTCAGTTTATTGCTTCAGAAAGTGCAGCCCAAAAGCTACTGATCTATCTGGAGAGATAAGCACCCCACAGAGTTATCAGAATCAATGCAAACACTCAGGCAAAGATTCCATGCAAATAATAAATAAGTACAGACTTAGGAAATAGAAATGTAAGACTTAAAACTGATTGAAATGCTGACTCAAAGAATAGCTCTTTATGTGTGTTTCTTCAAACTCAATTCCAAAAAAGGGAAAAAGAATGCAAAAAGTGGTAATTTCAAGGTGGTAGCCAAGAGAAGAGATAAGCAGCATCTCGAGCAAAGGAGATGGACAAGGGCTAGGAACTGGTGAAAGCAACACTGGGTATTTTTTTTCAATTATTTTAACATATATGACCTTAAAATTACTTTGTACAAAACAAGGTCTAATTTTGTACCCATGTTCTTTTTCGAGTTCAAGAGAAGTTTTGACATGAAACCTGTTTCTGTTTTGCTGAGCCATTTTAATCTGCTTTGGTTGTCTCTGAATCTGCCAGGGAATGGGATGGGATGGGATGGGATGGGATGGGATGGGATGGGATGGGATGGGATGGGATGGGATGGGATGGGATGGGATGGGATGGGATGGGATGGGATGGGATGGCTTATTCAGAAATCTTTAAATTATTTAAATTCACCAAGGCCTTATGAATTCCAGGAGCTCCAACTGGGCTGTGCTGGGTACAGCAGTAAAGAAAGGCCATTCTCAGTCCTGAATAACTCACAACATGCTCTAGCTTCACATCAGATGTGGCCCAGACAAAAATATATGGGCAGGTTCAGACCAAGTGCTGCCTCACCCAGTTCAGGGCATTACATCTTACCCTGCAAAGTAAATCCCAGCTGTGACCAGCCCTGCTTTGCTTGGTTTTGAATGAGGAATGGCAACAGTGTGGTCACAACAGATAGGTCACAAGACCCATCTTTTCATCTCATCCACTTTAGTGTTAAGAGTTTGCAAAATCTACAATAATTACCAGCCAATGAAAAAAATACTTTAGGCTGGGAAAGCTGAGTCCCTCAGGAGAAGTTCATCAGGTTTTTCCAGAAAGAGTTAAACTATTCCTTGAATCAAGAAACAGGCTCCATTGCTGCCCCAGTGCAGCAGAACAGACCTACCCCTTGTGCACTGCTGCTGAGAACATCAGATGTGACCCAGCCCTGGCTCAGCCCAGGCTGGCTCCCCCCAGCACAGAGTGCCTGCTCTCCCTGTGGGCAGCCTGAGCACACCAGGAGTGTGAGCAAGCAGGAGCTGGGCACCAGGCTGAACTCCAGAGCTCCTTGGCACAGCCACAGGGACACAGAGAAAGACAAGCAGCTGCCACCTCTGCAGAGGGGACAGGACATCACTCTGCTGGTACAAACTGTGAGGGTGGCAGAGGTGCCCTGATGGACACTGACCCCAGGCAGAAACAGCCAAGAGAACAAATCCCTGTGATGGGGAGACAAAACAGAGTGGGGAGAGGAAGCAAACACCAGGGAAATGGGAAACAAGAGGAAGATCAGGGGTGACCTCAGGTTGCCACACAAAATATTTAAAAGGAACAGGGAAAATTACACTCTCTTTGACAGAGAACATAATTAAATTGTGGAGCTTCTTGGCAAAAGACCCAGTGAAAGCAACAAGAGATGACTTGGGACAAAGACCAGCTCTGAAACCTGCCAAGCACAGATACCAGGAGGGCCTGAGAGGTCCCACGGGCAGTTCACAGCTTGGTGCAGGTCCATCCACTCCTGCTGTTCCTCACACCCATCCCCAAGCACCCATCAGCAGGTGCTCAGCACTGAATGTGCTGGACCTGGGCTTTCACCCAGCTCCAGGTGGAAGGAGCAGAGGGCAGGCCACAGGCTGATGTAATTCAGCTCCACTGAAGTCACATCAGACAGTCCCAGAGCTTGGGAAACATCTCTGAGTTTCATACATGGTCCAAAGGGAAAGAAAGACAGAGAGAGGGTCAAAATTCAGAAAACATTTTGATAAAAAAACAAGGCATTGTCAAAATACCAATCAGAAGCCAAGATTTGGCAAGATCTGCACTTGTTTAACCTTCAGCATGAGATCAGGTCTCAATCTTTCTATTCTTGGTAACAGCTGATGAATGCAGTGAAACAAGGTATTAATAAACATCTGCCCAGACCTTAGATTAATATGGAGAAGAATTAATGGAGGTCTTAGCACATTCATATTTTCTAATTATAGCAGATGACTTTATTTATAGAAATAATAGAGAGAATGGAAATTGTCACTGACACCATGTCAATATGCGTAACCAAATCCAATCATTTTATTGCATTACATTTGGCCATGGAGTCACGTCAATAAAGGTCCCTCCTTAGAGCAATTCAGTGGCCACCAGGTACTTTATGTTAGAGAGCTATTAGGATTCATTCTATTTTCAATGAATCATGAGGAAAACAAGACCTCTTGGCTGTACCTGTTCCTGTGTGTCTTTGCTTTGGGGGCACAGCGAGAGGGGAAGGCCACTGTCCCTTGTGCAGCTGTTTGATTTTCATGCTCATTTCTGGACACACTTTGCTTCCAGAGCATCCAAAATAATGGAGCAGCACCCCAAACTCAGCTGTTTCAGGTGTCACTGGCCATGGCTGAGCCAGCTCCTGCAGCAGCTCTGGTTCATGCAGTGCTCCCCTCTCTGCTACAATAAAGAATCACCAGAGCCTCTGTGGGAACAATAACACACTACACCACTGAGATAAATAAAGCATAATGTTAAACCTTGATATGTTTACACCTCCTAAGAGAGGGGAGAGAGGCCTATAAAACTCCCACTAAAGGAGCCAGGGCTGTTCAGTTCATTTGCAGCTTGATAGGTAAACCCTGCAGCCTGTTTTTATTGGCACGTGCTGGCGCTGGTCGTAGAGAGCAGTTGGGGTTTAAGAAGGTTTTGGGCTGAGTGTGGCTGTTTCTTGAGGGTTTAAAGTACATTTCATAATGTTCAATTTAGACAGGTAGCCAGGGAAGTTTGGGTCATTTGTCCCAGGAGCAGGGAAAAGTAAAACAGAGCTACAATTATGGTGCCAGATGGTTTGTCACACCCAGAGCATTGCTAGTAATTTTGCTCCTTGCACATTGAAGGAGATCTGGAGGGATGCTGAAAAGCTGAGAAAGTCCTCTAGTTCTCTCCTGTTCTTCCAAAACGTGTTTCCTAATCTGGTCTGGTCTTCTGAAGCTATCAGTCTGAATTAATGAAAACAGAGCAAGGGAATGGAATAATTTCTATTAATTATAGAGGCAGGTTTGTGCAATAAACAGAATTCATATCCCTACAGTGCTGCTTAAGTACCTATAATTCAGCTGCCCTGCTCACAAGTGCAGCATCTTCTTCACGTTGTTTTACAAATTAGCAAACCTGGAGCCAGCAGCTGTGTACAGTGGGATGACATTTAGTTTAACTGCAGGGAATCTGAGCTGCTGAGATCCACGGGTGGTCTTCCAAGTGCTGCTTTTTGCTGGGATTGACTTGCATCTCCCAAATTAATTGCTCCTAGATCGGCTTAATGTTTTCCATAGAAGTGAAAATGCAGACACTTAGGGAATAGTATCAGTTACTTATTGCAACTGCTGATACTCTTCCAAGCACTGCCAAGGTAACACTTGGGGGATGCCCTTTCAAAGCTGAGCAGAAAGGGGGGTCAGGGCACTGCTGGAGCCAGCCTGGCCTTCCAGCTCAGCCAGTTGGTTTGGATTTACAGCAGGGTACATGGAATAGGAGCTCACACATGGATATCTTTGCTCAGTGACCCACACCCCCCAGGAATTTATTCTGTGCATCCAAATCTGCAGAACAGAACGGGATGTGCTGTCTCCCAGCCAGCCCTTCCAGTGTTGGGGTCCTCGGGGGGGGACTGGCAGCAGCAGTGGGCTGGATGAGCATCCTCTGCCACATCAAACCTGGGACAGCAGAGCCCCAGGAGGACCTGGCTGCTCAAACCACTGCTGCTCCAGCTGTGCTGGAGCAAGTGAGAGCTTTGGAAGTGGTGATAGACAAAAAAAAAAAAAAGCAAAGTTCCTGGGGGCATAAAGGAAAGCTGGAAAGGTGCAGAGCAATAGTCATTTTTGTTCCACTCCTGCTTTCTAGTTTCCAGATTATCAAACTTTGCTTCTCTCTGGACTGAGAGGAAGCAAATTGCTGCTTCCCAGACAGCAAATGTGTTTGACAGCAGAACTGCTGCTGCAAGCCCAGAGCTTTGCACCAGCAAACTGGTCTGACTGGGGAGCACTCTGGCAACTGAAACTCTCCAGCAGCAACGTTTTCCAGCCCTTTTAATGTGCCAATGGCAGACCACTTTGGGTGAAAACGTGTTTTGGTAGCAAATGACTCCACCAGGCTGCAGAAACAAAAACAAAACAAAAAAAACAACAAAAATGCACTTCTCTGAGCTATAGTGCAAAAGGTTGATTTTTTTTTAATCGACTACTCACAGGGCTGCTGGTGTTACATTTTAAGCATCTGACTCAGGCAGTCAAGTGGAAAGGTGATAAAATCCTTGACTTTGATTGAATTTCCATTGTGGCAAAATGTAAAAATAAATACAAACACTATGAAGAAATAAAAAAAAGCTACTATTGGACAAAATGTTCCACATCATTTTTTTAAATCTGTACAGATACTGAAAAAAAAAATCTCTTTTTTGCCTCACATGAAGGTCAAAAATCAGCTTTCAAGCATTCCCTCAACAGGCATTATGTTTAAATACTGAACTGCCTGCCTGTTTAAGGAGTGTATTTCTTCAATTACATCCAACATTAGTGCAGCTGTTAGGATTTCCCAAAGGACCACTGTAAACTGAAGAAAAGCCTTTGTTGTGGTGCTGACAGGCTCTGTGGCAGTGCTCTGGCCCTTTGCTTGCTTCTGCATTCAGCTGCTGACCTCACAGGTGTAAATAAGAAGAAAATCAAGTTCCCAGTCTCTTCTGAGTACATATCAAAGAGCACTGGAATGATTGACTTCATTAAGCTTGTACAGAAGCTTAAAAAGAAGAATTTTTAAAAAGCAGCTCGAGTGTAAGGAAGAGGAGCAAGTATGGGTGAAAGTTAAAATGCAATAAAAATGCAGTTCCTGACAATATTTACTCTTATTGAATTACCACTATGAAATCAATAAGGGATAAAAACCCTCTGAACACATTTGGAGGAAGACTACCAGCTTTTATTTACTGACTACACTGTATTAGAGAGAAAGGCACACACTTTACAACAGGAGCAGCTCCAGGCATGAGCAGGGCATTAGCTGACACCTTCACGAGTTACCCTACAGGTGTGTCTGCTTAAATGAACCAAACAATTTGAAAAATTCAATCACCAGCTTTTAAGAGCAAGGTAGTATCCTGAGAATATCTCCATGTGAAAAACATTTTTGGTTATACTTCCCTTAGCAGCCTCCTCAGTCACAAGCTCTGCTGTAAAACACCTTTATCATGGAAATGGTCTTCAGGATTTCAAGGTCAGTGTGACCACACAGCTTTTCTGCCTTTTGATTCAAATGTAATCCACATGATTACTGGGGCTCAGAGGTTCTTAAAAGAGATGGAGGCAGGAAGAAAGTCCATAGAAACATCAGTTTGGGTCAAAATTAACATGTAATTTTTAAACTTTCCTAAAGAGCAGAGTATACAGACATAGCACATATGTCACATAAAGTCAATTCTCCCTGGGTATCTTGCACTGGAACTCCAGTGCTCAGATGGATATCTTCCCAGGAGCTATTACAAAACAACTGCCCACAAATGGCCCAGCAACCCAAAATCTCTCCCTGCATTCTGACAATTTCAGTGTGTTGCCAGCTCACAGCTTTGCTGCCACCAATTCCTTCAGGCAGTTTTGCCCAGCACTGTTGAAAAGGAAAACACTCACTGTGCCCCAGGGGAAATGAAGCATGGAAGTCCCGTTATCACTGACAGAAGTTTTCTCTCTAATTCCCCATCTGCTCTTCTGAATGCTAACCCACAGTGCTGGCACATCAACTTAAATGATAAATAAGGATTCCAAGCAGGAAGCGACAAAATATTAGTCAGATAGGCTGGTGGTATCTGCAAAAATGTGGTGTGGATGCCCAGGTTTCACAGAAGAGAAATTATAGGACAGAATAATGTTGTTATAGTACACTGATCAAGGGAAAATGCTGTCACAGAATAGGACAAAGTAATGGTCAAAACCAGATTTATGTATTATTTTCCCTTTAATACATATAGGATTCTGCATAGTTTCTCCTCCCTGTTCTTATTGTTATTTGTGTTTAGCAGCTGAGTAAAATAGCACAAGAGGCAAGAAATCTGTGAGGAGGGTAATAATGTGATGCATAGTGTTAACTTGCTTGTTTTGGAAATATCCATTTATCTTGGTTAAATAGAAGCTTGGCCCAAGTACTAAGCCAAGTAATCATGATTAGGGAGAGAAAAAGACATTCACCTCCTTGGAAACTCAATACTTTTAAACAGTAATAGCACTGCAGTGACGCTGTTTGAAGCTGGATGCTTGCAGCAATTAATATAGATTATTGTCATGTGAGGAATGGATGCATCTGTGACTGCTCCTACCATTGCTTTCATTTCCAGACCAGTTATAAGACCAAACATACACGGGGTTTTGGTTTCATGGATGTGGCCCTTTCACTGTTCAGCATGCTCCACTGCCCTCAGAGAGCAGCAGAGACTTTGTTCTCATTTTTCGTTCAAAACTGCATTGAAGGCACATGCACTTTCTTCTATCTTAGAGAGACTTTGCTTTCTTTCTTTCTCACTATCTTTTTTCCTGACTCTAAAGAAAAATTGGTTTTATGCTTAAAAATTATACTACAAGGGCACATCTGTAGAGATTCATAACTCCTGAGCTATTGTTTTCCAAAGAGGATGAATCTGCATCTCTATCACCCAGCCTACCAGGCACTGGACTCATCTGCAGAGCAGGAGCTTTAGAGCTCACTCTGATTTTTGACCTCGTGGCTGCTGCAGCACGGGGCTAAGCCCAGTCACCAGCCTCATCTCAGCAGTCAATCAACTCCTCACCTCACCAGATTCCCCATCCACCCCATCCCAACTGCCTTGTGCAGTATTTCCTTGCTGCCTTGCTGCAGCGTGCTCCTGCTCTCTCCTGTGAATCACTGCTCTCTTCCAGGTTGTGATCCCTCTCTTTCTAACACTCTGCCTTCATGTGACCCACTCAGTTTCTAACTTTCTCCCTTGCCTTGCTCATCAGGCTGGATTCAATTGTGTCCTAACCATGAGTGTCTCCACTAGAAAGGCTTCCTTCTTCTTGCCCTGGAAATGGTTCTCTGGGGACATGGAGCTGCCCAGGAGGAATTATAGTTTTGCATTGTTCTTCCAATCAGCCAGCTGGCTTCTGTCCCTAATATGTGGCTCGAGCATCCTTACCCTCACCCCACAGACTGTCACAGAAGATATCTGGTCATATATGAGCAGAAGTCCCCGACTAGGATAGCATTAGCTGTGTTTAGAGGTCATTAGAAATATGATTTACACATTGCTCCCAAGAGCTGTTCTATTTTGCTATGAGTAGTAGAACTACTCAATGGAGAGCACTCCCTCCCATTCAGTTATTATCTTAATATTGAGCTCATTGTTAAAACAACAGCTCCTCACCACTAATCAGCAAAAAGCAATCAGGCAAAGCAAACAGGGATCTCCAGAGGACGAGGGTGTGAGTTCAAAGGTCCACAGAGCTGTAGCCATGTTGCACAGGACTCAGACTCAAGAGCCAACAGGCAGCTGCACCTACAGAATTGCATTTTAAAAAATAAGGACATAAAAATTTTAAATTATGTGAAAACTGTGTGAAATGTGTGCAGGAAAAAAAATACGTCTGGAGATTTTCTACAGCACTTGGGCACAAAATTTTGTTTTGTGAATCTGAGCAATTTATCATATTCAACTAAGAGGGCTACAGATGGTGAAGTTTGTGTTCTGAAAGGATGACGAGCCACTGCAGAGTGCTTATGATGTCAATTTTACCCTTTTGTAATAAGACAAAGAGGAAAGATGCTTATGAGAGCCAAGCTGGGTGTTTGTTTTTACCAGAGTTGCTTATTTCACAGCTCCATGACTCAGTATCAGTCATACTGGATATTCCAACTGCCTTTCTCCATCAGGCCCTTTCCTTGGCTTGAGGGGAGACAAGAACTTTCCCCCCAGGGTCTGCCATACCCAGGTTTCTAAGCTGATGTGTCAGGACTATTGACAACCTCACTTTAGACATTCCCCTGCATTCAGAGCTCCCTCAGCAGGTCCAAGAGACCACATGTGATGGAACACAACTTCCAGTCAGATGGAGACACACACTCCAGCTCCTCCTGTTCCTCCAACCCAGCAGTCTCTGACATTTAGAGCTCAATTATCTGTTCCTTGCATATGTCAGCAGATTTAACACAACGTTTTTTCACTGACAGACAGAGAAATTAAACCAGCAGCACAGAGCTAAGTAACTTCCTTGAATCTCCAGGTCACACTGGCAGGGCTGATCCAGCACTCCCAGCCCTCTTCCCATGTCACTTCTTTGAACCAGATCTTTTAGGAACTTGCCTGCACAACACAAAAGTGCAGAAGGGGTTGCCTGCAGTGGTGAAGGAGCTTCACACCAATACCCAAAGCAGAGAGCCAACCTGCTTGCCGGGTGAGCAGTGCAGGCTGGAGCTCCTGTCTGGGCCAGAGATGATGCCAGGGAAGAACTTCTGCAAATGATGTCCCTGCTCTGCTCTGAGTGTCTGTGTCACCCCTGCACCTTTGCAGAGGTCTTTAGTAAGATGTGACAGGAGGAGCTGCAGCAGGGGCTTTGTGCTGGTGCTCACTGCCCATCCCTCAGCAGCACATGGGTCTGGCCAGCTCTGCTCTGCTGGATGCTCATAAAAACTAACAAGACTAAGAGCAGACTGCTGTATTTTACCACAGAAAATAAAGTCAAACAACAGCTAAAACTGGGGAGGGGAGGAGGGAAAGGGGAGCACAGAAGACAGACCAAAGGCAGCAGAAGAGTTGTATTTATTTTCTAATCCTATCTCTTTTAGTGTCTGTGATGAGCGCTGTAACTAAAGGAATCTAACTGAATTAGAATTTCAATATGTCCTGAGCAGATTGGAGCTGTTTCCATTCATGAGCAGCACGTCCCAGCTGTAATTGCCTGCTTGCTTATCCACATAGCTCTTTACAGCTAATCCAAATGCAGACTCAAAAATAAATAGTGCCAGAGTATTCACTTCCCGCTGGGCAGTGCTGTGAGCTCTCCTCTGCCTTTGCTTTGTTCTGGCTGCTGCTCTCCATGGCACAGGGACTGACTCAAAGGAGATAAAGGATGATTGACCTGCTCAAGGAATTAGGTGACAGAAAAGCCACTCCTGCCCTGCCTGTTCGTGCCTTTCCTCTGGGTGCTGCTTTGCACCTCTTTATCTTCCTCTGCCCTCACCCCCCTCCCCAGCCACATCACTCATGCAATCTGCTTCTCCTCTGTGGTTTCCCTAAAAGCTGCTGATGTCCTCTGTGTCCCCAGCAGCACATCACCCTTCCTGTCCTGTGTCCCTACCCTCAGACACACCATCAGTGTTTTAGTGCTGAAGTGAAGCTCTCTCCAGGGACATTTAAAAGCCATGTCCTTCTCAGATCAGCTTCTCTGGAGGGGTGTAAAGCTGGAAGGGGTGTCCCCATGGATGGGAATTGGCACAACCACAAAGCAAGGCTCTGCTTTGCTCTCTGGCACAGGCATCTGTGCGTGTCCTGGCTCTCCTCCCTCCTTGCTGTGGAAGGTGGTTGTCCACCCTTTTTTAGGCTGTTTTTCTAACTACAACCACCAGAGTGTTTCTGGGAGCCTTTGGCCAGGTCCCAGCAGCCTCTGTGCCTCTGTTCATCACCTCTAAAACAGCACTGCCAACACTGTGTTGTTTCACACTTTGGGGTGTGAATCCCAGGTCCCTCAAACAGCAGCAGTGAAAGGACATAGCAGTCAGTCTGAGGCCAGGTCTCTTCAGCATTGTCAGAGGGATTCAGCTCCCCCCATGCAACAAATTACTCTTAAAAATATATTTATTAGTATCCAAAACAGCATCCTTTAAGATCTGGTGAAGTAGGTTCCCACAAAACCTCAGATTTTTGTGGGGAGAAGGTCATTCCCTTCTGATGACCATCAAAGACTGATCTTGGCATGGAGCAGTGTGCCTCCACTCCATCTCCATTTCCCACTGGGTTTATCAGGGCACAGCCATGAGCCACAGAGCCTCCTCAGTGCCACCCACATGCTCTTATCCAGCCAGCCTGGCCCAGCTCTCGTGGTGCAGTGCAGCACCCAAGGTGATCTATCCCTCTGCAATTGCGGAGGACTGAGTTCAGATTTAAAGGAGAGCATCCAGTGAGGCAGTGCAGCACTTTCATTGCCTTCCTCCTTCCCCCCAGGATCCTTCTCCATCAGTGTAACACTGCCTGGTCTTTGGCAGAGCAGATCTCACTATAAAACTCTCTTGGCTCAGCTGGATAGAAGCAAATTGCAGGGAGGTGACCCTGCACTTGCCACTGCTACACCCCCGTCCCAGAGCCAGCCCCATCTGACAGGCAGATTGTGCCCTTCTCCAGAGCCAGGGAGCAGCTGAGATGATGAATATAGTGCTTGTCCAATGTGTCACTTGCTGCGTAAATTCAAATCCAGCACGGAAAGCTAAAAATGTTTGCAGAATCCTGACAGGCAAAGTGGACAATTATGTTCAGCTGCTCCTCACAAACGTTGATCCTCATGACTGCGACGTGCCAAGAGAGGCATTGCCTCGTGCTTGGATTGCAAACTCACCAGCACCAAAACACGAGGATGGGAGCAAGGGCTGGCTCTTCACTCCATGCTCTGCCTCCTGGGGATGGCCTGAAGGTGCCAGGTACAGTGGTGGCACCAGCAGCTCTTTTGTACCCATGAGGAAACTGAGGCCATAATGCCAGACTGCTCAAGGCAACCAAGAGGTCACCAAAGAAGAGGAGCTGGGACTCTCTTGCTTGCTCTAGCCCCTCCTTTGTAGCTGACCTGGGACACAAGAATTTCTTCAAATTCGCTTCTTCAATCAGCTAAATCAGAATAATTGAGAGTAACATAGAGTGGCCAAGGTGAGTGAAATAAATTCTCACTGGGATAGTAATGTATAGGAAGAGGAACTTGGAAAACAAATAAGGAAAGAAAATTGGAGAAGTAAGTTAAAGGTAAAAAGATCATGAAGAGTAAAGGCTAAATAAGTCTGCAGACATGCTGGGTGGACTAGGAAGGCAGCTGTTGGGAAAGTGGAAGCCTAGGGATGAGGGGCATAATTAAATGGCAAGGCTTAAAACCTTCTTCAAAACAAAGAAAGTCAGCACTGGAGAGAAAAACACCTGGAAGGTTCAGGGGTTACATTGGAATATTTGATTTCAAAGTGTGGACATATTGTTATGTAGCAGGGACATACAGATACCTCAGCCTTTCTGAATACTTCTTTTTATCCTGTATATAATGGAAAGAGGGAATTAACTGTCAAGGGTGACTTTAAGCATAAAGAAATATTGCCTTAGAAAACATACCCAAATGTCAGTGTGTTCCACACACAGCTCATCTGCACCTCTGTGTGATGGCTTCGGCTGTCCCTGGCAGCCCCTCTCTCCTCCTTTGGACATGGAATGTCCTAGACGTGCCTGTGGCATGGGAATCCAGCAGGACCACTCTGTGTCCAGGATGTCTCCCTCATTCAACTCAAAACCTGGACAGAGAGCTCAGCTCTGAGCTCTGGGGAGATTTTGGAGGGTCAGAAATAGAAGTGAATCATTAATGAAGCATCATTAACCATCAGCCTTCCCATACTCCTGTCAGTACATTAGCAGCAGCTGCCCAGTGTCCATTTCCCCGTTGCCTAGGCTGAAGGTCACCTGCTGCTTGGATCAGTCTGTTGGTGCAGCTGGGGCTCCTGAGAGGCTGCAGCAAGAGCAGCAGCTTGTGCCACTCTGCCCTGCCCCTGCCCATCAGCAAAGTTCTCTCACAGAGGCACAAATCCACCCTTTGGTGCTGCTTCTGCTGCTCCTCCATTCAGAGCTGCTGCTGCCAGGGCATTCAACGTTCCCTAAGTGGTGACTGCCTTCTGCTAATGCAGAGGCATTTCTTTTGTGAGTTAGCTTAATTGTGTTCATGGTGTGTGTTTTCTGTCGTGTTTTGGATGCAAACAAGGGTCCTTGGTCCGGTTCTGTTATTCTTTTAAGACCAGGACTGGAAACCTGCCCTGGATCATCTCCTGAATCAGACAGGAGCATTTTAATACAGGAGTTACTTCCACCACTCTGCCTGGGAAACTCTTCCATGCTCTAAGGCACCTGAAAGCCAGACTACCCTCCAGTCAGGCTGCACTTTACATTAAAAATTCAACAGGCCGTTTTATTTATCCTCCCATCCTTCATCACACACCACTTTCCCTGTTTTCTGGCTCATCAAATCCATAAGAGAACATTCTATCACCAGACAGAGGCATGGGTAAGACCTGTTTGGACACAAAGTCTAGTTGCTGATATTCAGTAAATTCACCTCAAAGTGAGCCCAGCTGTCTTCTTGCAGGTTGCCTTTGATGCCTGGTTTCAGTCTCCTCCTTCTCTCATGGGACCACTCATAAAAAGGGTTTATCCAGGCATGAGAGAGACCAAATATTCCCCACCACCCAACAGCCACTGACCCATCTGCCCAAGAACTGGCACTGGCTGCTGTGGGTGCCAAGGGGAGAGGGGTGGCAGGAAAACTTTGGGGTTTCCAGAGACCTCCCTTGGGGTTTGAATGAATCTCCTGGCTGGGAAATACTGGGATAAAGCATCCAGCAGCTGTCAGCATGGGCAGTGGGGGATGTGGGTGTATTCACAGAGCTGAGGTGGTCAGTGATTGAATCTTTAGGTGAATATTTAGCTTTTGTTGCCTTTTGATGAATCAGGGTGTCTTTTATGAGACAAAATTAAAGCAAGTGCTTCTCTCTTTATAGTGGCCACACTGCCCAGGAAATGAAATGTCATAAGGGGAAAAAAGCTCATTAGTTTGGTACTGTAAATGGTTCTCCAAGGTCTCAGAAACCCTGTGATTAACATAAACATAGGCAGAGGCAATTACAAGCAAACACGCACCTAAAACCCAGCTTTCCATCTAAAAACATGGTCTGCATCATCTCTCTGTGGCCACTCACAGCTGTGGTGACCCAGAGGTAAGGGACTTTTCATACCAGTGATGACTCAAACTGAAGACAGAGGAAGGAGAGCAGCCAACCCAGGGTGAAGTGAGGACAACAGAGTAATATAGGGTATGTAATATAGTCCCCAAGGTAGCAGCTAAGGGATTTTGTGATTTACCCTCAGAATTACATCCTTTTTTGGAGCAATTTGAAGCAAATGCTACCCTGTTGTGTTTTCTTCACACTGAAATCCTCAGTCAGGTGGTTGCATGTAGACATACTGATAGTCCTTAGGACAGGGCAAAATTGTTCTAATTTTCTAAGGGCTGTCTCAAGTCTTCACCTTGCACTGGCTGAAAAAGTGGACATTTTGTCAGGTTTTCCAGTGAGTTCCATGAAATCCACCAGCAGGCAACGCTCGAGAAGATGGAACGAGTGGGACAGCATCACAGACTTGTGTTTGTACCAGACTGTGCACTCTTTACTCTGCATTTCTGCCCTTAGCCTTGAGCATTTACTCAGAATAGACCCAGATATGAAAAATGAAGTGTGTTTTGTAAAAAGCAAAGCTTGGCCCCCTTGCCTGTTACTGTGGCAACCATGTCAAGAGACAACTGCATTGATGCCACTTTGTGTAGATAGTGAAGGAGACAGAGGTGTGCAGGCAAGGTCAGGCAGGAAGGCCAGAGTCCCACCCAGCACCCTGACTAGCAAAAGTCACCTCAACTACAGCAATTTTTGGATAACCTGCCCTATAGGTATAACCCCCACAGTCTAAAAAGCAGCCTGAAGCATCTCTTCTCCACTGTTTTTAAGGTATTTTCATGACTTTACGTGCTCTGTCTGTTCAAGCAATAACACAATCCACTCTGAATGCAAGGCTGACGTCCTGCAGTAGTGAGTTGTCTAGGCTGATTACTTGTTGCATGATAAAAATAAGTTGCCAGCAGCTGACTCTGAGAAGCCATGGGGATAAAACCAAGAAAAAGTAGTGTTATTTGTTTTCCCAGAAAGGAGAGAGGGAGCAGTGAAGAAACACGGATCACAGAGGCTTACCCAGCAGGGGAGAAAGGCATGGAGGTTTAACTGACCTGGTGGTGACACAGACATGCTTTATGAAAAATCCTTTCCTTTGGATTTTTTCTCCTGAGAAGCTGAGAGGCTTCAGGAACAAAATGTAAACAATTATTATCTGCTGCTGTGGAATGCAACAGGTGCACCTTTGATTGGTCTATGTTAGTTGGTTTTAATTAATGGCTAATCGCAGTCTAGCTGTCTGAGACTCTTGGTCAGACACAAGCTTTTGTTATCATTTTTTTCTATTCTTTGCAAGCTTTCTGATGAAATCTTTTTTTTAAATTCTCTTAGTGTAGTTTTAATATAATATATATAAAATGAATCAAGCCTTCTGAAACATGGAGTCAGATCCTCATCTCTTCCCTCTTCCTAAGACCCCTGTGAACCCCACCACGTGGTGGGGCAGAGAATGCTCATGGAGGATGCAACTTTGGAGGTTATGAATCCTCCGAAGGTCTTCAAAGGCAGCTCCTTGGGAGTTTCTATGGTTGCTGGTGCACAAAAGGCTTTTACCTGATGTCCAACCCCTGCCTAAGGGAACCGTGGGCTTCGGTCACTCATTTGACCTCTGGAGTGGTGTTATGATGTCATCAGTGTTACAATTTTACACAAAATTAGGCGTGCAATTGTGTGTTAAATGGTGGTGGTTAGCTTGGATTGCTCAGCTAACGAAGCAGGCAGCATTAAAGCTGTCACATACGGACTGCTCCAGGGCACTGGCACTGCAAGGGAGTCTGAAATCACTCCCACTTCACTGGGAAGAGAAGCATCCCTCTTCCTTCTCTGGCATCCCCTCAGTGGGACAGACCCCTCACCCAGCTCCCAGCCCAGCAATTTGCTCTGGAGCTTGTAAATCTGGCTCCCTGCCCAGGGAGTCCTGCCCAGGTGTCCCTGTCGGCTCAGACAGGTGGCAGAAGCTGCTGATGACCTCTAATGAGTGCCCAAGCTTTGCTTAATTAAGAAAAGGCTCTCTAATAGCATTCACCACCATCTCCTCATGGCTCTGGGACCACTCAGGCTGTGGCAGCACAACCAGGCTCTCCTGTAGTGCGTGACATCCTAACGAGTGCAATGGCATAATTTAAATAAAACATAATTTTATTTTCCATCATTACGGAGCTCAGCCTGGGACAGGCTCAGTCCAGCATGCAGTGTGGCCCTTGGGGAGTTGGTCTGACCCCTCCTGCATGGCCTGGAGCAGAAGGCCCAGCTGGGAGGTCACTGTGGTGCTGTCTGCGGTAACGTGGGTAAAATCTCATCCAGCAGTGTGAGGATTTGGCTCAGGGTGAGTGATTCCACAAGTGAAATTTCTGACCAATATCACTATCAAAACACTTAGTTGTTGGCTATATTAATTAGATCCCAGCAGATGCTACTTCACCTTCTAAACTGCAGTTATTCCAGGGAGGTAGTGCCTCACCCAGTTGTTCATTCCCCAATATTTAACTTCAGTGGTTGCATGGAAAGAACAGAATTGTTCTTGGCATTCAGACTGCACTGATCACCACAGAATCAGGGAGAGGGCTGGGGGTCATTCCCCTCCTTCCTCCTCCCTTCTTCTGGATCCCCTTCTTGTCCAATTTGCTGTTCACCAATGCAGCCAAAAGCTCCATCAAATATTGCCACCTCTTATTTTAGGCAAGGTCCTTGTCTGCAAGTCCCAGTCCTGAGCCAGCATCTGAGCAGGGCAGCAGGATCCCAGCAGGGAGGGGGTGACAGGAACACCAGTTTGGCCAGTCTGCCCAGCCAGGGTGTGAATTGGGCCTGGGGCTGTGTCGTGGCCCCTGTGGTGGGGGCTCTGGGCTGACTCCAGCTGGAATGCCCAGTCCCTCAGCCTGTCTGCACACAGATGGGTTTTGGCTCCTGTCCATGTCAGTCTTCCCCTGCAGCCACTTCTACAGTATTTAAGTATTCTCCTGGTTCACCACTATGCAAATATTGAAATTAGCCCTTCGCATGATGATGGAGACAGTGGCATTAGAGACTTTCTCAGATCACGTGCCTTCTCTGCTGACAGCATCAGCCATCAGGTTTATTTTTCAGTGAGCTGAAGAATGGCCCCCAGTGTATGAAAACTTCACAATGAACTATTTGGTATCTGGAATATTTTTTTTCCCTTAAGCTTGTATCTGAATGCATTCAAAACACAAAACGTTGTGCTGTAAAAGAAGGCAAAATGCAACCTTCATAGGAATGGCCCAGTTCTCAGAGACCAAGATCTTTAACTGAGCCTCATGAAAACCAGAAGGAATTAAGAGGGGCTACAAGGGGAGCCCCACTAGCAGGTCCAGTGTGGCCTGAGACCCTGAGAGAAGGGAACAGACCTCACACCCTGAAGTGAAACAAAGTCCTTGGGCAGGATTCTAACTGGCCTTGGGATAGTAATTTCTCCACGGGAAAAGATATCTTTGTCATATCAGTTGTATTTCCACAAAATGCTGCATTTGCATCTCCTACTTCTGCCCCATTCAGACACCTTCCCTGAGAGCCTCACCTTGCTGGGAGCTGCAGAACAACCAAAAACCTGTAATGAGTGTGGATGTGCTCAAACAATAGCCATCTTGTCCCTGAAAAATACTGCCATAAGAACACTGGACACAGCTATTACCTTTTCTAGAGCTACTGATGATTTCTTGCCCATGGTATGAAGGTATGAATCCTTTGGAGCAGAGCGAAGTCTGATTATCCAGCCTCACCTTTTGCCAGTGGGGCTAATGGGGTTTATTCTCCATTCCAACACACTGGTCTCTCATCCCCATCATTTTACATCTCACCTCACGTTAACAAATGTCCATCCTCAGAGCACAGGGGCATGGCCACAGGGGATCTGGCACACTGGATATGGTGTGCTCTGCCATGTTGGATGGGCAGTGACAAAAATTATCCCTCTTCCCCCAGGTCCTTCCATCGTCCCACTGCAGCGAGCAGAGCCAACCCTGGGCAGCCCTCTAAAATGTTTATTTGGACCAGTGGCCGGGGATCTACATCTTACAGACATGATGAGAAAAGGTAAAGGCACCTGTGCTGATTATCTCCTATGGGTTTGCATATCTGTGAGTGTGCCCTGTGGGGGCACTGGGGAGGCAGGAGGGATGCATAGGGTGCCCTCCCTGTGCCCCACGGCCCCAGCTCTGCTCCACCAGGCACAGGAGCAGCCCAGCAGTGCCAGGGTTACTGTACCAAGCCAAAGCAGAGCCCAGGGGCAATGCCAGATGTTGGAACCCAGGAAATTCCTCTGGCTGCCCTGGAGGACCCAAGACCCTGCCAAGGAGCTCAGAGACCTTGGCACAGAGCCCAAGACCCCTGTGCCTTTGATCTTGACCTATAGAAAAAAACAATCATCAACCTTTATATGAAGAATTACAAGTTAAAATATTTTAAGTAGAATGATAGTGAATTTATCACAGGGTGAAAAATTGATTTTTGAAGTTTTTAGAATGGGGGTTCAGGAGGCAAGATGGAGGAATCTGGGCGTGTCCGTCTTTCTCTTTCTTCTTCTTGGCCTCCATCTTCTGCTGTGATGTTGGCACTTTTAGATTGGTTTAGAGTAGAAGCTCACTGTCTAACGTAGGTGATAGGTATTGGGAAGTTATGGTAAATAGTGTACCCATAGTTTTTAATACAAAAAGATAACACCACCTCTGAGGCGGGCAGTGTGCCTCAACCCGACCTGCCAGACAGACCTCGGTGGGTCAGAGAAAGAATGTTATAGGTAAGAAACAATAAACAACCTTGAGAATGAGAACAGAAGAATTTTGACTCCTTCTTTGGCTGCCAGGCTGGGAAAAAGAAGCTTGTACATATCTCAGAGTCACTCTGAGCAGCAGAGCTGCCAGAGCCATGGCCAAAGCCCTCCTTGTTCTCAGACACCAGCAGTGCACCGTGGCCATCTCTGTGTCAGGTTTAAAAGCACACTAATCCCAGCGACAGCCGTGCAGCCCCAACCCCTGTGAAGCTTTCAGGCTCTCTGCAGGTGTCCTGCCCCCAGCCAGCAGCCACACTGTCCCCCAGGCAGGGCACTGCCCCACACCTGAATGATGCCTCCAGCTGCCAGGGAGGATTTCTGGTTGTACAGGCGCATGTGTGAGGATGAGCCTGTGTGCAACTCCCTGCACAGTAGCTGGGGGTTGTTTGGCTGCTTGAAAGAGAGCTGCTGGCTCGCCAGCTCACTTGAGTGGTGTTGCTGGAGGGAACAGGCTGAAGGAGACAGGAATAAATGAGTTACTGGATCTCCCAGGGGAGCAGGGAAATGTTCCAAAGAGAAGAAAAGGGAAGGAGAGGTTTGAAGTCCACAGACAAAGGCAGTGCTCAGTTGGGAACAGAAGAAGTTAAATATCAATGATGAAATAATAATTGTCAGTAATGCTCAGACTCATCCTTCCAAAATCCTTCTCCTTTGTAGTAAGATTTGCTGGACAGCTTGTCTTGTCACAACAAGGACACATTTGCCTTTCTTTTCTTTCCTTTGCCCCTTTCCACCTCTCCTTCAGTTCCTCTTGCAGTGACTATTAAATGTAATCACAAAAAATCACACTCCAGTGAAACAAAACCAGATCTCAACGTATCTACAGTGCCAATTAGCAAAATATACTCTTCAGTAATTCTAATGAGACATTACTGTTGGCATCTCCTTGGGAATCTGCACTCCTGAATTCAGGCAGCAGAGCTGCCCTCAGGACCCTGAGGTTCTTTGGAGAATTGGCCAATTCTCTGAATGTTTCTGCAAAGGTTGCATAGGTGTTCAGGTCTTGGGGTTATCTGATCCCAAACAGACACTTTGAAGACAAAAAAAGCCAGCTTTGCAGCATGAACTTTCATTGGAACTGGTTGTCTAAACACCTCTTGTACTTCTGCCAGTCTCTTCTTTAAATGAATTTTCCCCAGGCTAATGTCCTTCTGCATTAGAGCACTGTCATGGTCCAGGGGTGAGGAGATATCTGCCCACACTTTGGGCTGCCTGGAAGCTCCTGATTAGCACAGCCTTTGACTCTCACCATGCCTTGAAGCCAGGCTGATTAACTTGGGCTGAGGGCTCACCAGAGTCTGGCCAGCACAAATCCAGGCAGAGCTGATCCCTGCCTGCCTGCAGGAACAGGGAACAGGGAGCAGGATCTCTGTGCCTGCACACCAGCCATGGTAAATTCAGATATCCTGACAAGCCTTTGGGTGGGTTTATTTCCCAAGAGGTTCTATAGAGCCGCACAGAAGGACTTCTTTGTAGCTTGTGAGTGATTAATAAAATGCAGGAGGGAAAGGGAGGAAAAGAAGATGGAAATAAGAGAGTGCTGATGGCAGCCTGAGGACTGCAGAGGAGAGGTGTGAATGCAGAGCAAGTGCTGTTAGTGGGAGAAACTCATCCTCCAGTGTCTGGCAGTGATTTTAACACATGTAAGGTCACCAGTGCCATCATTATATCAAACAGGTGGTGCCTTTCAGAGAAATGATTCACCTTAAATGACCCTTTCCCAAGAATTTTGTTCCTTAAACTTCAGACAGGAAGATTGTCGTATGCATCAGCAAACTTGTCACCCAACATGTGCTACAGCCACAGAATTTTGAGGCGTTGCACCATAATATTAACTGTGCTGCAGTGAGCCACTTGCTCTAAAGGAATGACCTCCTCCTGGGTGGAAGGTATCTCTGAGACATCTCTTTTTGCAGGATCAGCACCAGAATATCTGTATTTCACTGCTGTTTTAGCCATCAGTGATTCCCCAGCTGCCACATTTTATGCTCTGGAAAACTAGTCGAGCCCTCATTCTTTCTCAGGTGTCAAAGAGCTTCTCCACACCATTGCAACCATTGGAAAAACAAAGCACTGGTTTGGTTTGGTTTGGTTTGGTTTGGTTTGGTTTGGTTTGGTTCAGTTTTGTCCAGCCCGGTGAGGAAGAGGGAAGGAATTCAGTGAAAAAATCTGTTAATATCTATAGGAATCCACCTACAACCATCACTGAGTCTGTTCTTAGGGCTCCAGAGAGAATTCCTGTTGCCATAGGTCTACTAGCAAAAATGGTGCAGCCAAACATACCTGTAAATAAAAATGTAAACAAGGTGGCTTCTGAGCAGAAAGATCCCTGAACACAGGGAATTCTGCAGGTAAGACACTGGAGTAGTTTCTGACCATTGCACTCATGGATTTCAGTAAACACCTCACCATGAGGTAATTTGAGTGACATCTGCATAACAACTGTGATATCAGAGAAGGGAATGTGAATTCAAAGTCATTCTGAATTATTCAGGCAGGCATCCCTGTCTGACAAGCCCCACGACTGCGTGGTGCCAGAGGAGGCAATGCCTCCCTCAGTGTCACCCCATGGTCCCTCTGCAAGGGGAGGGCTTTGAAGGTAGGTAATCCGTGTTTATTTGAAATAAATAAAGTCATTGCAGGTGCCTGGTTATTCTAGGTTTCCCACAAGGACACTTGGCACTCTTTACAGAGCTCTTAGTACTGCTCATTCTGGAGTAGGAGGTACAGAAGGATCTGCTGAGCACATTGAGAGGGATCCCGGCACTGCTGCTGTGCAGGGACCTGGGGAGGGAAATCTCTGCCTGTCCCAGCAGGCACAGCCATGGCAGTCATGGCTGAGATCTCAGCCAGTCTTTATCCTCTGAGCAGCCTGGCAGAAAGGCCAGGGAAATTTAGCAGGGGAGAACTTCACTTTGGAAATTATCACGGGCACAAAGACCTTTTGTCCTTGGGGGCTTGTTTCCTATTAAATGCCTTTGCAGAGGTCAGGGAGACCCTGTGTTCTGACAGCTGGGGCCCCTTTAAAAGCCAACAGCCCCTCTGGATGGCCGATGGGGAGTTATCCCAGGGAACCACTGGGATTAGATGGAGTCACTTGGTGAGCAGTGCCTGGGATGCAGCGACCTGTACTGAAGCACAGCCCAGCAGGCAGCTGGCTGTGGCTGTGCAGCTCTGGGATCCACAATCAGCCAGCTAAGCAGGGCATTATTGCAGCTGACCGAGCAGAGGGAGGCCCCTGAGCTGTGCCAGAAGTTCACAGGTAATGAAGTCACCCACCCTGACACAGCTGCACACTCGTGTGCAGGGCACTGCTGCTGCCCCGGAGAGGGAGGTGCTGAGACTGCTCTGTTTCTGACCAAATACTGGCCAAAACATATTGTGTTCCCCAAAACAGGGCTCTCAGGGGCAAAATTGTGAAGTTTTGTAGCAGCAGACATTCCCAGTATCACACAAAGAGAATTGGCACCTCCGCAGTGCAGGCACAAGCGTGTGGAGGAGGAGGAGGAGGAGGAGGGAAGGCTGCTCAGCTCTGTCTCCTGGGCTGTGGCAGGACTGCTGTCATGGGCTGGCATGTGCCACACCACCACGCACCCCAGCAGGGTCACCAGGCTGACTCCAGGCAGGGATTCAGGGGGGAAAAGCCCTCAGTGAGGTGCACCAGGCTATCACTTTGCTGTTGTTCGGGGATGTGAATAACAAATATTTACAAAAGAGCACTGGAAGCTGTGCTCCAAGCCTGACCTCTGAGGCAGAGCTTTCTTTAGTTTTATTTCCTATGGTAGGTGAGCTTGGAGGATGCACCTGGCAGGTGGTCACCAGTCACCTTTGCCAAGTAGCTCATTTTCACTACACACCCTTCAGCCCCTCCTTTTTTCACCTCTGATGGTGTGTTCCTTGGCTAAAGGCCACATGGGAAGCACTTGTAACCAATCTCAATTAGTTATTTGTTTTCAGATTGTCCATTTGCATCCCTTTTATGTCCAATGGCATTAGTGAGTGATTGCACTGGGCCTGTTTTATGCCTTCACGTTGCCATAAGTTATGCTCTGTGATGGTTTAATGGGCTGGAACTGCATGACAATCTCTGCCTTCCTGCCTGCTTCCATTTGGGAGCAATGCAAATCCTAATGGCAGCAGTTAAATACAGTTTGATAAATAATAATAGAAAAGTAGCGCTAGATTATTACTCTACATTACTTCTTTGAAGGCAATTGTATCTGTCAGTTTACAATATATTATTTTTTTCCCAAACAGCAGAGGAAACCTTGACAGGCAGAATTATCATTTCATTTCCAAACAGGAAAATACTGACAAGTTCTAAAGGATGGTTTTGAAGAGAAACCATGGACACCTAAAGATGTAAACTGCAGTTGGATAACGAAACCTCAAGGGTTGTTAGGTACAGGAGACTATTGACTGCAGTACTGTCTAAGCAACATTTTTGCTATAAAACCCCACACCATATGTGCTTTTCCTGGCTATGACTCATCATCTAAATAGAAATTCAATTCCAGTCTCAGGGAGTCTATGATTAAACATATTTTTTGCTGTTGCATCTACTGTGTTTATGTATGATTTCACATCTGTCTTATCTCTATTTCTTTATCCTTGATAGCCAACGTAAAGTTCTCTGGTTGACCTGCCTCAGTTATTTTTTTTTCCCCCACGGGTGAGTGAAACTTGGTGGCTTCAGCTGAAAGGAGTGGTGGGTTTGCTAGAGGCCAAAGTGACGTTGATGTTGCTCACCTGCCATTTTGCAGACAGTGGAAGAGGAACTCCTCCCACGTGTACTACTGTGTCCATGTTATGGTGGTGCCAGGGCTCAGAGCTGTGCTTCGGGTGCTGCCTGGATGATTCAAAAGAAACATAACAGAAAGCACAGGAGATTTTGACCAGCCTCAGGTCTGTAAGTACATTTTAAACCCACAAAGTTTGAGTGTGTTTGAAATGTACTCAAGTATTTCCTTCTCCACCATTGTGTCCTCATGACCCATTGAATCATCAAAGGCTCGGAGATGAAAGAAGGACTTATGGTTAGAAAATACAAAGGACTCTCTGCTGAAGGGGGAATGGTTTGTTGTATCTTATTTTTCTTTTTTTTCTTCTTTTTTTTTAATCCCAGAACAAATAGCTCTGGTGGATAATTCTCTGTGAGGGCTTTCACTGTAATGAGTAACTGGGCTTCCAAAAAGCGGTTTTATGAATAAAGTAAATAAGCTCCCAATCAAAAAAACCCACAGAAACCAATTGCAAAATCCCCATAGTGTTTCATGAGCTTTGAGTCACACTCAGGGCAGAAAATTGCCCAAACCAATAGCCTGTAGTGAATCAAAAGAGAGCATGGTCCCTCCAGATAATATTAACGATGACTTTCTTCAGGCTATTTCCTACATGTGGTAATGTAAGACCTGTTACCCTATTCAGCTGGAGAAAAAACACCTCATACACCTGGATATCTTCTGGTGGCCTGAGATGGCACTGGCAGGTCAAATGCACCTCTGGGATAATTCTACTGAGCCAAAGAGGCTGTACCAAAGAAGTGTTTACTGAGCTGGCACAAGTGTCTAATATTTGTATTTGCTGTAAGGGGTTTTCACCTTTTCAGAAATGGCTGGAATTTATTTTGGAGATGAATAAGTTTGCACCAGGTCAGAGTGAATCTGTTGGAAAAGGACACCAGAGGACCTTTAAGCCTTTCTCTCCCATGAGATGGGTATGGAGGTGGAACTGCCCACCCTTTCTTTAGAGGCTGCATTGATGCTTAACATGAACTTCACACAAAAATGTATTATTTTCAACCTCAGAAATATTTACCAAAAAATCAGGGATCACGACCTACTGGACAAAAGGAAAACAGTGACAGCCCTGAAAGCTGGAGAGGACCGTGCCATCCTGCTGGGGCTGGCCATGATGGTGTGTTCCATCATGATGTACTTCCTGCTGGGAATCACCCTGCTGCGCTCCTACATGCAAAGGTAATCCCATGGCCCTCCCTGCCCTCAAATCCCCAGCTGGCTGCATGTGGCTTATTCTTTTGGCTCTTTTTATTAAAATTTATAATTGTTCATTTGGTCAAACAAACTCTGCACTTCCTTGCCTCAGTGTAAATTAGGCGTAGCCACAGTGAAGCATTTTGAGTAGTACTGGCATTAAGTGAGGGAAGAATTAGATCCCTGCTTGACAAAATCTCAATCCACAGGCTTTAGACTTGGCACAGTTTAACACCAGTATAATCCCCATATCAGCTGGCCTGCAGTCTGCTGAACCATAGCAGCTTCTCAGGGGCTGCTGCTGCAAAGCCCAGACTCAGGACAAAAGAGCAAAAAATATTTTGCAGCCCTGAGAAACAGTACACTTCCAAATGAAAGATGGAGAATTAATTTGGGAAGGGAATCAAGCTCTTTGTAGCACATAGTTTTCCATATTGGTCATTACTTTTATTTTAACAAGTGAAATCCTCATGAAAGATAGCAATTTGCTGAAAGCAAAGACCATCTTCCATCATTCCTGCACTGCACTTAATTTTTCTGAGGCTGTCTCTGGCTTCCTCCTCTGCCACCAAGCAGAGAGCTGGGCCTGTGATTCATTAACAACATTTGTAATCAGTTTTCAAGCATCAGCCCTATTTAAAATCCAGCACAGACTGCAGCAAGACTGTCAGTGATGGGTTTTATCCTGCCCTGATTGGTGGAGTTAAGAGAATGAAAAATGTGTAACTGGGGATCAAAATATTAGTCTGCCATGCCCCAAACCACACTAAGGCAGGGGCACATACCTGGAGTATTTTGGGTTAAACACCACAGGCTTCTTCTTCAGGCACATTCAAGAAGTGCCTACAGTTAACTGGTGTGAGCATCCTCAGTTATACTGGTGCACCTGCATGAGAATATTCCCTCTTGACCCTGCAGTGATGAGCAATACAGATGAGGATGAGCTGTACGGATTTGCAAGCATCTTATTCATGTGATAAAGTTATTTGTCCCTTTTTAAATCAAGGCAGAATTTCGATTTTGAAAACTGAGATCAAGCCCTGTTAAGTATCCAAGAGCATTTGCTATTCCAAATTGCTCTCCCAGATCTTTCAGCAATATCAGGGTCAATTGCAGAGGCTGCTAAGGTCAAAATTGCTCACGTGGAAAAAGTTGATTTATATTATATGATATGTGAAAAAAAAATTGCCAGATGATATCAAAACACCTCCAAAGTATCAACTATTCCATCCTCACAAGTCTGTGGTAGGTAGGTGTTACTTTATTACCCCCCTGCATGAATAAAACTGCAGCCAGAAAGGTGAAAGGGAGGAGAAGACAGCCCAGGAGCCTTTGCTGTCACTTTTTTCCACACAGACAGATTTCCTCAGGGGTTGTTCTCCTTTACAGCAGTACCCCTCCAGCAAATACTGCCTGGGAGGGTGAAAAAAATCCTTTCATTCAATTTCCCCCCAGAAAACATAGCATAATTTAATATAAATGTAAAACTGAATATACAAGCAGAATTACTGCATAAGTAAAACAGCAATAGAATTAGGCAGAAATCTTTTCTATCGCTTACTATGTAAAGCCCCTCTTAGGATTTTTGAGGGGCAAGCAGACCCTCATCCCCTTCATGGCAGGGCAAGACCTTGGGGGTGAGCTGAGGGGCTGAGCACCATTAAGGGGAGCCCGGGGTGAAACCTTCCCCCAGCCCACAAAGGGCTTTTTGCAGAGACCTCAGTGTGCCCTTTCCCCAAGGAAAACACAGCTGCAGGTTTTTAAATACATGCCAGTGAACATTGCTAGTGCACAGCCAGGCTCCATCGTTCCAGTTTTAGCCTCTGGTGAGTTGGAGATGAGATTAAATCCTCCAGAAAAGTTGCAGCCACTGACTTAACTCACAGAGAACCCAGCAAGCTGCCACTAGGAAAAGCTTTGCCATAGGTAGAGCTGCAGGAGGTAACACTTGAGAGTTCCTATGTCTTCATGTATATGAGAATCCACACCCTGCTAATTCAAAATTGTCCTCTCAACCTTCATTTTAAACTGACCTGGACTTTGAGTTAACCCTCAAGTCCCAGCTCAGGGTGTCTTGTCGTGCAGCACCGTGTGTGTTGTGCTCTCCCCAGCACAGGCAGCTCAGTTTTCCTCTCTCTCTGCTGACACCCTTTCAAATTCACCTTCTCCAGCATCAAAGTTCCAGTTCACTTTCCATTTATACACAAGCATAAGTGAATAGGGTAATTTTGTAATTGATTTTGGGTAATCTTGTCCCCAAAGGCTGAACTGTCTGTGATGTGTGACATGAGACAGCCCAGGCTTTGCTGCAACACGCAGCCTCTCCTGCAAGATGCCCCCAGTACATCTCTGATGGGAATCCTGAGATGGCTTTAGTGCTTATTTGCCTATTCTTGCCATGCTCTAATGTCTCTTTTTTTTCCTGCTTAGTGTCTGGACAGAAGAGACTCAGTGCTCACTCCTCAATGCATCCATCACAGAAACCTTTAACTGCTCATTTAACTGCGGCCCAGAGTGCTGGAAAATCTCTCAGTACCCCTGCCTGCAGGTGTATGTTAATCTCACCTCTTCTGGCCAGAAGCTTCTACTCTACCACACCGAGGAAACAATGAAAATTAATTCTGAGGTAGGAGCACAGAATGAAATTTGTTCCTAAATGGGTTTCTGGAGGGCTTCTCATCTCATTACATCCATTCCTCACTTTAGAGCAATATAAGGATTCCAGCTCCTGTTTCACAGAGCAGAGAAAGCAGAAATCACTGCACAAATGTCTGGAGAGGGGCGACTTTCTGCCTCCATCCATTCCAGGGGTGCAGCGCCCTAAGGGCTGAGCCTCCCTCATCCTTTTCAAGAGCTTTACAGGATCAAGGGATCGCTGAGCACTTGTCACCTTGATATTCTCATGGAGCTGTGGACAAGTCACTCCCCACCCAGGAAAGGCTCCCCATGGCAGTGAACACCCCTAGGAATGTGCAGGGAGCATCCATGTGGCAGTGAGAATGGAAATGGCACCATTTCTGCAGGGCAGACAAGGTGGTGGGGAGAGAGGAGAGCCCATCTCCATCTCTGGTGACAAACCCTGAGCCTGAGCAGCTCCCTGAGCTCAGCTGGACTGGGCTCCATCACTGCACTCGCCCTGCAAAGACCCCGAGAGTTTGCTGAGGGGGGGGTGCCAAGGTAACAGCAGCAGCATGAACATAAAGGGCCTGGCTTTGGGGTGTGAATAAAATAAAGAGCTGCCCCATCTTTACAGCAAACTGCTCTGATTCCAGACATTGGACTTATGGAAATATTTTGAGCAATCCTGAAGAATTCCTGTCTCTGCTTCTGCAAGTACAAGCTCCAGTGTAACCCCATGCAGGTGGGGGGCAGAGAGCTCCAGCCTGGAGGCTGCAGGGAGGCAGCAGCTGCAGGAAAGGCAGCAGCAGCACCTGACATGGGCTGTGCACCACTCCCCACCTTCCCACAGGGAAAGGAGAGATGGAAACAGGGAAATGTCCCCGTCCCCACCTCCCTTTCTTCATATTGACAACTCCTGTGTCCCTGAGAGCACAAACTGGAGGGAGCTGGGACACAGTGGGATCATTAAACTTACAGGGGCCAGATTTCCTTTAACTGCTTGGTTATCCAAGGTCACTGAACCCCAAACTTGGCAAAGCAGACCCCAGAACAGCAGAGCCCCAGATCAGGCTGCTGACAAAGTAACCTATTGTGTTTCTATTTATGGCAGCTGTTCAGTAGAACAAATTAATCCTGCATATTAAGATGAAGTGATATTAAAATTAGTCAAAGTATGGCATGGTTGCACTAGGCTGCTTATTCTGCTGGATAATTAACTCTCATGGCTGAGAGATGGAGTCCTCTGGCTCTGAAGTGTGAAATGGAGAAGAGTTCCCCCTTTTTCCCCTCCACTCTGGCATCAGTGCAGGAAGAGGCACTCACTGTCTGTGAAGCCTGAGGCAAGACAGACCTCACTTCCTGCAGGGGCAAAAGCAAAACTGTGATGTTCACACCTCAATTTGATTAAAAGTGATCAGATAAATCTCTGTGCTCCACTGATTCAAATAAATCGAGAGATTCAGCATAAATCTCCACATTCTTTTATTGATCATTTTTGCTTGCTGAAATGGACTTTGAAATTCTCCCAGATGCCACCTCCTCTTAATTTAGTGTAGGCACAGTTAATACTTCTCCAGCCCAAGGTTGTTTTACAGGTTAAGCTCTGCTCTCAGGAGGATTCCTAGGTTTTCCTGACATGCTGCTGGCTATGTGACCTGAATAGAAAAGCAGTTTTGAGTGGAAGTTTGCAATGTCTATAAAATACCTGTCTTCTTTCTCATGGCTTGGATCAGCAGAGTTTCCAAGCTCAAGTCAGCACAACCAGCCTCAGCATTCCAGATGTGCTTTCCCTCTTCCCTGGCCAGAGAGCATCCCCATCCAGCAGGAAAGCAGTCCTGAGCAGTGCTGGATGATGCTCCAGCTGGGTGCTGAGCTGTCCCTCTCCATCCATTTACTCACATTTGTGTTCCCTGTCTTTACCTTTGCCAAATAAACAATAAATAACCCCATGCCTGGCTCACTGAGCTCTGACATTACTGGGGACAGCACAGAGCACAGTCCTGACACTCCAAGATCAACAGCAGTGACTTTCTAAAGGTCCCACCCCTCCACCAACCCCTCTGCTTTGCTTTGAGCACCCAGATAGGGACAGAGCAGCCCCTGGAGCCTGCCTCTCTCTTCTCCCCACCAGCCAGCACGGACAGAGCAAAATCCACTTTGAGTTTAAATAATGCTTTATCCAGGAGGATTGCTGTCTAACCCAGCTGTCAGCTCAGGAGGTGGAGTGAGGAGCAGGTACAATTTATACTGAGATCTACAGCATGCTGCTGCCAGTCTCTGGTGGGAATCAGTGGGGAGTCAGTGGATATCTGTCAAGCTGCTCGAGTCTTTCCAAGAAAAGCACATAAGATTTTTTTCTGCCTTTTCATTGCTCTTGCTGTGCCTACTTTATCTCTAGCCTTTAGGACAAGCCCAGCCCCTTGTCAATACCACAGGCAAAACTGTTTAAATGCTTCCATGGCCACACTTTCCTTCCTCAGCTGCCAAAGGCTCTAACAGCCTCTGCAAGAGGTAAATCAGCCACAGAGCCAGGCTGTCTCCATGAGGAAGGGCTGTGGTAGTTAAAGCAATTAGAGAGGCCTCATTTTGATCTCATATTATGTAATTTTGACTCTTTTCATGTCGTTGGAGCTGCTGCTGATTTGTATCGGTTCTCTGTTAGTGAGATAACAAGAAGGATTTAATCACCAAAATCAGCTGGAACTGCCTGGGACTCAGAAATTATGTGGATTCTCAGGATGTCTCACTGAAGACTCAGGTGTTTATAATCCAGGAAGGAGTTTGCCTGGTGCAGGGAGGGGAAGCAGAGGTGTTCAGCTGTGGATTCCAGTAGGGAACTGAAAAATTCCATCTGGAGGAGTCAATTCAGGCCAACTCAGACACCGAACTCCTTCAATCCTTCTCCAAACTTATTGCACTTTCCAAAAGAGGTGTAAATTGACATCCTGGCCACTTTCTCACAAAGATTGCCTGTCTAAGTTTCCAGGCTCAGCTTGGACACCAATCCCAGCCACAGACACATGATGAGAGTTGTGTATTTCAATATGATGAGAGTTGGGTGTTTCACTGCCCGCCTGAACTGGGATTTTCTGGCAATAGCCTTTTTAGTGCATCTTCATTGATTTAAGGGAAACTGCCTCCAGCTCGCCTGGAGAGGTTGTGTGATCTCCATCCCTGGAGATATTCATAACCTGACTGGACAAGTCCCTGAGCAACTCTGCACTGAGCAGGGCACTGGACTGGATGTGTCCAGAGCTAGTTCAGACAGGACACCTACCCAATGCTTTATATTAGGAAAGTAGAGATGAAAACATTAATCACAACTTCTATTTGTAACTGTCTGATAGATCCTTCTTGTGCTCAGATTGCAAGGAACACAAGAACCACCTTTCTCATGCTGTATCACAGAATCTTCCCCTGAGGTAGAGCACCAGACATTGTTTACTTGCAGATTTACAATGTTTGACAATGCAGAAGTGCCAAAAACCAGCAGAGATTTAATTGTCTACATGCACATAACAATCGTCTATATCCACATAACAGTTGTGGATATAACATTCCTTACCAGGCATTGGAGAAAACTATTGAAAATTTAAACAATGGAGAACAAAGAAAATATCAATACATCCTGTGATTGAGTCTTCTTGTTTGCCAAACACCTATGGAACACAGCCCTGTGCTATCCCTGGGATCTCACTGGGAAAGCTGAGATGTTGAAGGAGGCCAAGAGCCCCCACAACCAAAATTTGTGTCCTTGTGCTGAGGATCAAAGCTAACACCAAGATGTTTCCAGGGTCTCAGGAGAACCAGAGCAAGGCAGAGAGCACACAAAGGGCTCACATACCTTGGAGAGCACCTGGGAGACCAAAGCCTGGAGAGAGACATGGCTTCAGCATAAGGAGTCTGGATGAGAGGCACAATAAACCAACTTCCCTTGCACAGCTGCACTCTGCAGTTTCATGCTCCCAGACCCTCCACCATGGGCAGCCCAACACAGCTGGTGGCTCTGTGCCTGCAGGTGTAGGAAACAGCCCATGTTCTGGTTCAGGTCCCCTCTGAGAACACTTGGACAGTGCTTGGACTCACTGCACTATTGGGATATTTCTGCAAACTTAGAGCCCAGGAATATTTCATCCTTTTGGCTTCTACATATCTTCTGTTCTCTGTCAAGGGGAAGTTGTATTTTGCAAAAGTGGCCAAGTTCTCGTTGAATTGCCTCATTCAGGATCCTTCATGGGAATTCCAGAAACAGAAATGAATAGCAAAAAAAAATGACAAGAAAAAAACCCAAATTCCCCCCAAAAAACACAACATAAATCCATTTAAACTGGAAATACTGCTGTTATGACAGTGATAACAGATAATTTACTAAGGGAAAATGAGAAATGCTTCACTGAGAAATTTCCCCTTCTTAGTAGATTATGATCTATCAAGGACTCGTGGGCACTGGAAGAGGGCTCGTGACTTTGGACATTTAAGACAAATTTGGTCAGAGTACAAGAGAATATCCTATTGGGAGCAGACACGCACCAGCAGCAAGATGGATGAGATATTAATGCTCTGATATTTTTCATCTCTAATTTCTGGAGCTCCATGAAATATTCATAATGGCAGTGTGGCCATGCTCCACCATTAATGCTCCAGTCTGCTAACGCCAGACAATCTCTCTGCCATGCTTCAAATCATATTCTGTGTTAATAACTTGCCAATGAATCAATCAAATCCTATTATGAGGTTAATCCTTTGATCATAATTAGGACTAGAGATTTGTTGCAGTATGTTAAAAAAAGAATTCACAGCACGTCACGAAAAAGAACGGAGGGACGTTTATAAAGTAGGTACATTAAAAGAGTAATAATCAAAACCCATGGGTCACATTATTTTAATCAAAACCATCTTCTTTCCTTTGCAAAACTCACTTTCTCATTAAATTATCTGGGGCTACTTTAGGTTCTCACCAGGACAAGCAGCCTGCTGGGTCCCCCCCTGCATGTCCAAGGAGAAGCCAAGCAGCAGATTTCCACTCCTCCTGAAGCACTTAATCAAAATCCTGTGCAGGTGTAGAAAACTTTCAGATTTGGTGGGGTTTAAGTACATAGAAGAGAGAAGGAAGTGAGAGGCCCTGGGCTGCTCCCACCAATCAACTCCCAGACCAGCAGGAACAACAGAAAGTTGAGGGGTTTCTGCTCTAGGTCCAAAATCGTCCAGATATGGCCTCAGTCCTTGTGTCTGCCAACCACCTCACCAGCCCACACCAGCTCTTGGCAGGGAGTGCTCAGCAGAGCCCAGGGCCACTGTCCCACCCTTCCCATGGCATATCTTCAGTGCATGGACTCCATAAAGCAGTTTTTAAAATAACTTGCCTTTAGTGCTCTCTGGAAATCTAGGCTGCAACTCTGCTAGATAGAGCCACCCCCAAATCTTATTTCCTTTGGGACTAAAACTGAAATTCCAGGATCATCTTCAGAGAGAAGGAACTTATGCTGGGACAAAAGCAAAAATAATCACTAAAAGCCACCCTGGCAACCACGTTGATCTTCAGCTAGAGGCTGAATGAAAGTCCTCTGGGCTGCCAGCTGGGAAACCTAGATCACTTGTCTCTAGATGAGGCATTACTCCCATGAGAATATTTGTGTAAAAGTCTCTCCTCATCCCCCTCTGAGTGAACTCCTGTGCCCACTGTGATCACTGTGATCCAAGCCAAGTGAGAGCTAAACTACCAGATTTGTATTTACAGAAAGTCAATTATCCATCTAACTGTGAGCATATGTGTGCCACTTAAGATGAAGAGGTACTTCATCAGTTCTATTTTTGCATGTGTAAATTAGCAATAATAATATATTCACCTATCTCACAAGGCACCGTGCAGATTAAAGCATTAATGTTTGAACAGCACTTGGAGGTTCTCCAATGGGAAATTCTGTAGATGTGCAAAATATTGAGTTTTGCTGTGATAAATTCATTAGCAGCGTACTAGTATTCCACTCTTGTTGTGAAAAGCATAATCATCTGGAGATTTCCCCACTTGCCACCTGCAAACAGACACTGCAACAGGTTTGGAGACATTTTTCTCCCTCTGCTTTCTCCCCAGTGCTCCTACATCCCCAAGTGTGGGAAGAACTACGAGGAGTCCATGTCGCTGGTGAACGTGGTGATGGAAAACTTCAGGAAGTACCAACGCTTCTCCTGCTTCTACGACCCCGAGGGCGTGCAGAAGAACGTGATCCTCACCAAACTGTACAGCTCCAACGTGCTCTTCCACTCCCTGGTCTGGCCCACCTGCATGATGATCGGGGGGGTGGCCATCGTGGCCATGGTAAAGCTGACTCAGTACCTTTCCCTGCTCTGCGAGAGAATCCAGAGGATCAGCAGATAGGAAAGGAGACTCCTCTGAAATTTAATACTGTTTTTTCTCATTCTTCACCAAAGAACCTTAAGTTTGTAATGTGCAAGTCTGGTATAAGTTCCTTACTATATTCTTCTAAGTAGAGCAATAATGCAAAAGCTGTTCTATATGCAAACATGATGTTATTATTATGCAGACGACTGAAAAAGTTCCTGTTTTGTGTTGACCGTCTCTATGATCTTGTTTTTTGCTGGGGTTAGTTCTTTCTTTTCTACAGCCAAGATAGGGCTCAGTGTGACCATTGGCCAAGCTTTAGTCAGTTGATGTTTTTGGTGTAAAAGATGCTGGGGAAATTCACTGCTGGACAAAGGGCAGCTGACCACTTGTGCATCATTGACGTCTCACACCTGGCTCAGCCCATTGGATGGATTTGTGGCTTTGGCTTTTTTAATAATGGCTGCAGAGTGAAAAAGCATTGATAAGGGTTTTTTAATGGTAAGATGGCACAAAAAGGATGTATTTTGAGGTCAGGCTGGGATAAGCAGACAGTATTTTCAGCCTCGGTAGGAATTGGTGATGCTTTGTGTTTGCTCCCTCAGTTCAGAAGTCAATTGTACCCTATGGTGTTTGTAAGGTCTTTTGGAAAACACTTTGGAGTTTTATTTTGTGTAGTGCTATAATTTTCTTCTGTCTTATCAACATAAGTTTTGTCACTTGCAGAAGTTGTAGCCAAAAAGCAAAAAACACCTTGTTCCATTTTGTATTCTAGTCTGAGCCCTATTGGAGGTGGGACCAGAACTCCTTATGTAAAGGTTTATTATTCATTTGTCTTGTATTTGCTACCATATCACTGTAAAGAAAAAAATAACACTATCAGCTATTTTTTCATTTTTTACTTCCAACTATTTTAGATTTTTTTACTTGATATATATACAGATATATATATATATAAAGAAAAAGCTATATTATATCTAGTTGTGTATTGAAACTTGTTTAGGGGGGTTTTTTCCTTTGTTTTTACCCACTGGAAAATGAACAGTACAATTCATGTATTTGTAACCTTCATCCTCGGATAATATCATAACACGGAGGAGCAGCACTGCAGGATCTTATCCAATATTCATGATGTTGTTTCAGTCAAAGGTCTCTGTTGCTGTGACATGGGAAATGACAAAAATCTCATCCAATTCTATGGCTCTATTAACTGAATTGTTAGATAATCATCATAACACATTTGGAAATCTCTCCTGACCTTAACTCACCATGCAGTGCTGGCTGACATGAATTATGATTTACAAGACCCAGGTGCAATGATTTATTGGAAAAACTGAGAATCTGGCTAAATTGCTGTCCTATCATCTGTCAAACATTTACCACAGTATACTTGCCACTTTAATTTCACACACACTGTAGTCACAATTTCTGCATAATTTATTTTTATTCCCCTATAGAAAACATTCCTTCTTATGTTTTAAAGACACCTCTCTCAGTTCCTCATGTTGTACCCAGCCTGAAGGACAAACACAAGGCACATCCTGGGAGTAATCCTATGAACTCATTATCCAATAGCTCAAAGAAACCATATACAGGCCTTCTCAAACCAAGAAAATAACATTTTTCCCTTCAAAAAGACTGCAAATCAAGTATTCTGTCTAGTTCATCTATATATATATATATATAAAGTACCTTTCCTCATCATAGCATTAAAATTTTCAAGATGTTACAAAACAAGTCATGCAAGTGTAATGTGAGCTGTAAAAAAAAAAAAAAAAGTTCTCAGCAGTGAAAATAAACCTGCAATCTTGTAATCAGTAGTATAATTTTCCTTAGGTAATTAAATTCCTGGAGGGTGGGGGGGATAATGAAGGTTCCAAAAATATGTAATAAAAAATATTCAATTAAATCTTCCAGATTTCAGTATCTGCTGCCTTCAGATCTGGCTTGTTTCATCAAACTGCTTTCTGTAGCTTCCATTACCAAGAAAAGAGGAATGCTGGTGCACCAGGGAATTCAGAAATGCTCCTTTGCAAAAACCCTGTTTTGATCAATATGTTGGAATTGCAGGAGCTGATGCTGGGAGATCTGGGAACCTCAACACCAGTGGGGCTGGACCGTGCTGCCAACCACAATTCCCAGAGCACCAGCTCTTGTGTTGGCCATTTTGCACAATGATTTAGGTGCCCTGTGACATTCTGGGTGCCTGTGTGTTTGTGTATTTTCCCTGGGTGGCAGGGAAGCTGATTGTTCCTGACATTTACACATCAAACGCTGCTTTCAACTTCTCGTGCCATAAAACGTTTCACCAGAGCTCCTGTGGGTGAAACATCTTGCTGCTGTTGTAGGCTATAATCATTTTGTTGACATTAAGGGAGAGATCTGTGGGATAGCAAAACAACTTGAGTAATTGGATGGAGTGAGGTAAAACAATAATTTTGGAGGGAATTATTTATCTGATCCCTGGCACTGTTAACCCCCTACAGAAGTGTTTGAACTGCAAATGGGATTTTT